>NW_028270175.1:28321543-28670710 GCF_037043375.1 Chiloscyllium plagiosum | reverse complement strand
CCAGGACTTTCTGAAACCTAAAACAGCAGGGATATGGGCCAAATGCTGGCAGGTGGGACTAGATTAATTTAGGATATCTGGTTGGCATGGACAAGTTGAACTGAAGGGTCTGTTTCTGTGTTGCACATCTCTACTCTGATTTGTGCTTATCAATTTGCAAGTGATATCAGAGTATTTAAGCAATGATAAAGGGGTATAGGCTTCATTCACAGTCACCATCTTTGTCTCAACAAACTGTGCTCAACTTCTTACCATATGTAATGTGTTTTTGGGATGGTACAATGGACGAGGGTAATTGGATAGTGAGGGGACTAACTCCTGGCAAATTACATCAAATTAGATTATAGAGAGCTAGGATGAAGTCCTTCAGCAGGATAAAAATTTGATGAATTCACTAATGACCCAGTTACTTAATTCATTTTGTATCAGTCACAAGATTATTTAGGATGAAGGCCCCTTCAGCCCATCAATAACTTGTTTGCAGAATCAACTATGATATCTTTACAAGATTGTTGCCAGGGTTGGAAGGCTTGAGCTAGCAGGAGAGGCTGAATAGGCTGGGGCTGATTTCCCTGGAGCTGAGGAGTGATGTCATAGAGGTTTATAAAATCATGAGGGGCATGGATACAAGGTCTTTTCCCTGGGGTGGGGGAATCCAGAACTAGACTGCATAGGTTTAGGGTGAGAGGGGAAAGATATAAAAGGGATCTTTTCCCGCATTGGGTGACGCATACATGGAATGAGCTGCCAGAGGAAGTGGTGGAGGCAGGTACAATTATAGCATTTAAAAGGCATCTGGATAAGAAGGGTTTAGAGGGATATGGGCCAAGTGCTGGCAAACGGGACTAGATTAAGTTGGGATATCTGGTCAGCATGGACGAGTTGGACCGAAGGGTCTGTTTTCATGCTGTACATCTCTATGACTCTATTAGATCTATTTTGTAAATAAGTCCAGCATCTTTCTCGCTCTCACCTACAACCCCACTGCAGCTGCTCATCTCCTTTTAAGAAGGAATCCCCCAAATCTGTAGCTATTGTCCACTGAAGGCAGTTCCAAGGAGTTAGATCCGAGAGAGTGAATGGAGGTACATCCAGGAATCAGCTTTAACATCACACATTTTCACATTAGGGGAGGGTGCGGAATCCTTACAGATATTTTTAATCACCCTATTGAGATCATGTAATGACACATATCTGAAGCAGGTGGGACTTGAACCCAGGTGTTCTGGGGTCTGAGGCAGGGACACTACCACTGTGCCACCAAAGCCTTATTGGAGACCTTGTAGATATTTTTTAATCATCTTGTTCCGAGATGTTATGACCCACCTTCAGAGTAGGTAGGCCTCTTGGCTCAGAGGTAGGGACACTGTGCCTCAAAATGCTTAATGAGGACCATGTGGTCTTAACGAAAATATTAAAGGGACAAGGAGCTGAGACCTGGTGGATCCCCGGTATTTGTTCTGAGCGGAGTGTTGGTGAAGGCGGTCTCCATGGAAACGGTAAACAAAGGAGCTGAAAGTGACACATTGAAAGTGACACACATGCACCTAAGCCTGGCCAATGTTCTTGCAGCGACATGGCATCGCTTTGCCCTATATCCCGTGAAGATCGATTTGCCCCTGATCCCTTGGCAACACTGCCCAGTTGGAAAATACAACAGCACTACCAGAACCGTGTGCTGGTCGGCAACTGGGCAGAGGAAAGGGAGAAGGTAAGACTGAGGAGCCACATGGGGCTGGGAGGACAGGGTCGGGGACTGATGAATGAAGGTCACTTCTAGCCTGAGTGTGACTCCAGGGAGAGCTTGCCATGCCTCATTCAGCTCATGCAGGAGCCAGAAGGAGAGAGAAACAAAGTAATGAGGCTGATGGGCATTGAACATAAAAGTGGGCAAAGCTGGAACTACATCATGGGCAGGAGACACCAGTCTGTGACCTTTCATCAGAACTTTGAGATGTAACAAGTGCAGAGGAGGGATCATAAAATTCCTACAGTGTGGGAACAGGCAATTTGGCCCAACAAGTCCACACCAACCCTCCAAAGAGTAACCCATCCCCCTATTAATCTACATTTCCCCCTGACTAATGCACCTAACCTACACATCCCTGAACATGATGGGCAATTTAGCATGGCCAATCCACCTAACCTGCACATCTTTGGATTGTGGGAGGAAACCCATTCTGACATGGGAGAACATGCACACTCTACACAGACAGTCGCCCGGGGTTGGAATTGAACCTTCATCCCTGGCACTGTGAGGCAGCAGTGCTAACTACTGAGCCACCGTGCCACCAGGTGGAGGGATGGAGAACCAATGGGAATGTCTGTGTGTTCGTTTTTATTAATTCATGGGATGAGGGCAACACTGGCTATGCCAGCATTTATTGCCCATCCCTAGTTGCCCAGAGAGCAGTTAAGAGTCACCCACATTGTCGTGACAGGATTAAGACCTCTAGATGCTAAACAGGAACATATTTTCATTTTGCCTCTGTAATTTAATTTGTCCTCTTGCTGAAAATCCCTGAATTACTTACCTTCTTGGTCAGGATGCGAGGTAATGTAACAGGGACAGGACTTGCTCCACTCAAGGTCTGACCTTTCAGTGGGAGCCCATGCTGGAGGCTATTGGATTGAAAATGACAAACAGAAGTGAAATAGATCCTATTGTCAAGAGTCTCACCTTCATCATCCTCTACACCTGAGGAGAAAGGTTAGTTGGTGCTCCAATGGATGTCCTCCAAACATTTTACCTTACTGGGCTGCTTTGCGAAAAGGAAGATATAAACTGCCCAACCAAGTTGAATAACAAATTATTTTGGAGTGGGCCAAGATGTTGCGAAAGCCAAATAGTTCTATCTTGACAGGACATGAGCACCTCAACATTTGTTGCCCATTCCTAATTTCCTTTTAATGGAGTGCTTTGCTCAGCCATTGAAGAGTCAACCATCTTGCTGTGAGTCACATGTAGGCCAGAGTGAATAAAGATGACCTATTTCCTCCTCTGAAGGGCATTAGTCAATCAGAGAGATTTTTACACCAAAACACAATGGACACCATCACTGATACTAGCTTTATATTCCAGGGTAATTAGCCAAATTTAAATTTGCCAGATGACTCCTCATCTTCAGTGTATTCACCAGGGTGCCTGGATTACTGGTCCTGTGACATTATGTGTCTACCCCAGCTCTGGAGATGAAGAGTGAGCAGTTTGAAATGTACAAAAACAGGGACATTGCGATTTTAACCTCCAAATTATGACTGGTACAACCTCAATGTAAAACAAAATTATTGCTCATGTCTTTTTTAAATCCCTCTCCTGTCAGCTTTAAAATGTACCCTCTAGTCTTGAAATCCTCAGTCCTAGGGATAGGACAACTGCCATTAACACTATCTACACCCCTCATTATTTTACAAACTTCTATAAGGTTGTCTCTCAACCTCCTACGCTCTAGTGAAAAAGTCCCAGTCTACCCAGCCTTTCTTCATAACTCAAACCTTCCATACCTGGCAAGGCAAATCCTGGTAAATCTTTCCTGAACCCTCTCCAGCTTAATAATATCCTTCCTATAACTGGGCAACCAAAACTGGGCACAATATTCCAGAAGAGGCCTCACCAATTTTCTGTACAACCTCAACATGACGTCCCAATTCCTATACTCAAAGGTCAGAGCAATGAAGGCAAGCATGCTAAACACCTTCTTAACCACCCGGTCTATATGTGATGCAAACTTCAAAGAATTATGTACCTGAACCCCTAGGTCCCTCTGTTCTACAACACTACCCAAGGCCCTGCCATTAATTGTATAAGCCATGCAATCACAGGGATTGTAAACACCAGATAGCGATGGCTAAACCCATAAAGGGAATCAGTAATGTGGGGATTCGTTAGCTCAGCTAGCTGGCTGGTCAGTGATGCCAACAGCATGGGTTCAGTCCCCACACCAGCTGAGCTCACCATGAAGGACTGTCCTTCTCAACCTCTCCCCACGTGAGGTATAGTGACCCTCAGGTTAAACTTCCACCACACTCCCTTTCTAATCCTACACTCTGGTGACTTCACCTAGTTAGAATGTCAAACTTGTTATAACAGTGTATAACTGTGACAAATAACACAAATAAATACAGGGAACAAAAGAGGATGATTTATTATATTATAATAGTGGGCATTGTTCACTAGCCCATCCTTATTTGCACTGGTTATGTCAATGGAGAGAGATGATGTAGGATGGGAAGGGGCTTGAGAGCAGTATAAATGCTAGCATGGACAAATTGGGCTGAATGCGCTGGGTCGGTGCAGTAAAACTCCACAATGTGCTGGCTATGTCAGCCGAATACAGCACTGACTCAGCATATACCTGTAACCCCTGAAACGGACCCGTTAGAAGGTTTTAACCCTTCACAGCCCACTAGGTATTGAGGGAAATTGTACAACATCCCCTATCACTCTGGCTGGTATCAGAAAACAACCCAAAATGCTATTGTGCTCTGCAGATATCCTCCTGCCATCACTGACTAAACTGCTAGAGGAACTGGACCATTCAAAACAAAAGCAGATACACCAACCTTTTCCCAGCTACAACCAGTTCTGAGTAAGGGTCACTTGACCCAAAACATTAACTCTGCTTTCCTACCACAGATTCTGCCAAACCTGCTGAGATTTTCTAGCAATTTCTGATTCTGTTTCAAAACAAGGTGAAATTTATTCTCAGGAGCTCGGGGTTACTGGAAAAGCTGGTATTTATTTCCCCAACTCGAGTTGCCCTTAAGAAGCTTGATTCACTGACCATGTGGTCACTGCCTTTGTCTCACTTCAACCTTTTTAAAGTGCCATTGTCTTGATTTCCTTTTCCCCCAAAGTTCCAAAACAATGCAACAGCTTATAAAACTGTGGCTCAATGGTTAGTACTACTGCCTCACAGTGCCAGGGACCTGGGTTTGATCTCAATCTCAGGTGATTGTCTGTGTGGAGTTTGTACATTTTCCTCATGTCTGTGGGTTTCCTCCGGGTGCTCTGGTTTCCTCCCACAATCCAAAGATGTGCAGGTCAGGTGAACTACCATGCTAAATTGCCCGTAGTGTTCAGGGATGTGTCGATTAGATGCAATAGTCAAGGGTAAATGTAGAGTAATAGGGTAGGGGAGTGGGTCTGGGTGAGTTACTCTTTGGAGGGTTGGTGTGGAATTATTGGGCTGAATGGCCTGTTTCCATACTGCAGGGATCCCATGAAAACAGTAATTATTGCTCCTGATATTCGAGGAAATCAGCTCCAACACTGAAAGTGCCTCAAAAAAAGAGCAGTTCTTACAACCTCAGTTTTTTTCCCTTCCTCCATCTTGGAGAGGCTATAGGGAGAGACTGAACAGGCTGGGACTGTTTTCCCTGGAGTGTCAGAGGCTGAGGGGTGACCTTACAGAGGTTTATAAAATCATGAGGGGCATGGATAGGGTAAATAGAGAAGGTCTTTTCCGTGGGGTGGGGGCGTCCAGAACTAGAGGGCATAGGGTTTAGGGTGAGAGAGGAAAGATTTAAAGGGGACATAAGGTGCAACGTTTTCATGCAGAGGGTGGTGTGTGTATGGAATGAGCTGCCAGACGAAGTGGTGGAGGCTGGTACAATTATAACACTTAAAAGGCATCTGGATGGGTATATGCATAGGAAGAGTTTAGAGGATATGGGCAAACAGGACTAGATTAGGTTAGGATATCTGGTTGTCATGGGCGAGTTGGATTAAAGGGTCTATTTTCATGCTGTGCATCTCTATGACTGAATGATTGTGAGCTGTTGGAGATCTTTCTCTGAAATATCTGCAGTGAGAGTACATCGAGGTGCTTTTAGGGAGGGAGTTCCAGAATTTTGACCCAGTAACAGTGAAGACACAGCAAACTTTCCTCATTCCTGAAGAAGGGCTTATGCCCGAAACGTCAATTCTCCTGTTCCCTGGATGCTGCCTGACCTGCTGCGCTTTTCCAGCAACACATTTTCAGCTCTGATCTCCAGCATCTGCAGACCTCACTTTCTCCTCCACAGCAATGTATTGCCAAGCATGTAGTTTGCAGGATGGCTGACAGGTGGCAGTGTAAGCATGTGTCCGCTGTCCTGCTCTTTCTGGGTGGTTGAAGTTGTGGGTTTGGGAGATGTTGTTGAAGGAGTCTTGGCAAGTTGTTGCAGTGTATCTCGTGGACAGTATACATTGCCGCTGTGATGGGTTGGTGGTGCAGTGAGTGGATGGTTAAGGTAACGGATGGGGTATCAGTCAAGCAGGCTGCTTTTAATTCTACTGTAGATCACCAGAGACTCTTTCTTTTGGTTCATACAGTTCATCAAGGGGACTTGCTTCGGGACCACCACATACCGAGCTGACTACAAGCGCTATCCATACACCATGCCAGATATCAGAGAGAAAGTTCTAATCCAGAAAAAGCATCAGGTGAGATGAAGAGGGGGCAAAGGGTGGGGGTGAGGGTAAGATAAGTGGTTCTTCGAACCAGGAATGTTGAATAGCATTTGGGAAAAATGCTTTCTGAACCCTGGCGATCAGACAGATACGAAATGATTTTGAGTACGTGTCACAGTGCTGGTTGGGGAGGAAGTGTGTGCTGGAGTTTGTTTCAGTGGACACCAGCTGGTGTCTGGTTCCTGCTCCAAATATCTGAGTCCAGTCAGTGAATCTGTTTGGATAAGGGGTATTGCCCACACTTAGCAGCAAGGGTGGATGGAAAGCAACCTGAAACAGGAGCTCTTGCTGATTTGTCTTGCCTGCTTGTCGCTATTATCTTGGTCACAAAGAAAAGTGATCTGTGGGCCGTCATGCAGAATCCTGCTGAGGAGTCAGGGACCCATGACACCCCAAAGTCTGAGCATCCACTGCTGTTTGCAGGTTCCCCTTGTATCCTAAGATGCCATCTGAGTGCTAATTGGGAGTGAATGTCTCCTTGGTGCTCTATTTCAACAGCAAACATTGTCTACCTCTCATATTGCTTTCGTAAGCTTCAAATTCACCTCCATTAACATATGCCGTTGTGCAGTGATTTATCAGTTTAATAACAAGGAGTTGATGACTTTCCTATTACAATAGTATTCACCACACCGATATTGTAACTAGCCAATCTGGTCATAGACTGGTAGAGTATTACAGCCTAGAAAAAGGCCCTTTGGCCCATTGTGTCAGTGTCAGTCATCAAGTACTGACCCACTCTCCTTCCATTTCCCATTCGGGTCAGTCCATTTGCAAGGTGGAATTTGGAAGCCATCAGTGAGCTGAAATACCTCTGAAGGTGATTCAGTCTGAGATAGTGGTCATCACAGCTCCTTCCAGGTACCTTTGCTGAGAAGTGATCTTGATCTGTTTTCACTAGAACTCTACCTCCCTCTGTCTGAGCAGCACGAAACTGATGGAAAGTGCTTTGCTAGGTGTGTACCGCTCTGTACTGGTAATGAAGTTTGGGGAAATTCCTATGGGCTGGCGTAATCCTCTCAGTGTCTGGGGGATTCAGATGTTTAGCCAACAATAAAACAATTGGTGTGTGTCTCTCTGAACATTAATCTCAACAACCCTGTAATCTCAGGTAAAAAAGACAGGATTTGATTCATTGTAAATCAGGAGCCCTTGAATCATAGAAGCCTACAGTGTAGCAGCAGGCTATTCAGCCCATCAAGTCTACACTGGCCTTCCAAAGAGCATCCCACTCAGACCTACCCACTATCCCATCTCTGTAACCCTGCATTCCACATGGCAAATCCATTAGGGTCCGCACATATCTGGATATCGTGGGTAATTTAGTATTACCAATCCACCTAATCTGCACATCTTTGGACAGTGGGAGGAAACCGGAGCACCCAAAGGAAACCCAGGCAGACTCAGGGAGAATGTGCAAACTCCAGACAGACAGTCATCCAAAGGTGGAATCGGACCTGGGTCACTGGAGCTGTGAGCCACCTTGAGAACCCTTATGATTAACGCTTCCTCAGACAGTACTTGACCAGGAAGAGACTCTAGGAGAAAGTGAGGCCTGCAGATGCTAGTGGGCCAAAGTTGAAAAGTATAGTGCTGGCAAAGCACAGCAAGTCAGGCAGCATCCGAAGAGCAGGATAATCGACGTTTCAAGCATAAACCCTTCATCAGGAATGTGGAGGGGTTAGGGGGATGAGTGATGAATAGGGGAGTGGGGGTGGGCTGTGGGGGGAAGAACTGGGAAGGTGATAGGTGGACGTAGTTGGGGGGTGATAGTGATAAGTCAGTGGAGAAACTCTAAATGAGCTGCTTTGTTTTTTTTCAGGGTGTACCTATTACAGTATTATTCTCTCATCACAACGTTCCATGCTCCTGGTACTACGTTACTCACTACGATGAACATATTAATCGGCGTCCAAACCCATGTTTGCCTCCACTTCGTAAATGGAATGCGAGGCGTTCAGCCTGGGTCCCAGAGCGTACTGACTTCCCATTAATAGGTATGGATCACAGAGCGTATTGTGCTTATTCTCTCCCCTTTCTGTATCTTCTTCCTCCTGTGAAGAGACTGATGATTGGCAGAGTATGGTTGACTGGGTGTTAGCAACTCCTTTGCTCGGGCAGTTATTCATCAGTAAGACGTCTTGGCAGCTTACTTCTCCAAAGGTGGTACTGGGGACTGAAGAGGCTGGGAGGTTCTCAAGACCCATGCATGTGCTATTCACGCCTGAGATTTCTAGCAGATAATGCTAAAGAATCCAGAGCTGTTTCCCTGTTGCAATGTTTGTGCTGCTAAGCCCCACCTGGCTATGGCCTTTGAGATCAGTTAGTTCAGTCCTGAACAAGGATGAAGCCTGTAATTACTCTTCCTACTGGCAGCCCTATATATCTGTTGGAGATTGCCTACAGTATGGAAACAGGCCCTTCAGTCCAACAAGTCCACACCGACCCTCCGAAGAGTAACCCACTCAGACGCATTCCCCTACATTTACCCCTGACTATTGCACCTAACACTATGGGCAATTTAGCATGGCCAATTCACCTAACCTGCACATCTTTGGACTGTGGGAGGAAATCCACACAGACACGGAGAGAATGTGCAAACTCCACACAGACAGTCACCCAAGGTGGGAATCGAACCCAGGTCCCTGGCACTAAGAGGTAGCAGTGCTAACCACTGAGCCACCATACCACCCTAGAGAAAGCAGTTGAGAAGGATAGTCCTTTAGAGTAACCTCAGCCACTTTGGGAATTGAACCCATGCTTTTAGCATCTTTCTGTATCAGAGACCAGGTGCCCAGTCAACTGAGCTAACGGAGGTGAGATCTTAAAATCTTTAATCCCTCCTAAGACACGCTCCCCTTTTCTTCTCTACCTCACTTCCCTGTTTAAGATGCTCCTTAAGACTTCCCTCTTTGACCATGCTCTGTGTTACATGGCTTGGCACCCATTTTAATTGGAGACCGCAATGGGATATTTTACCACATGTCTGTGAATATAAGCTGCTGTAGTTGGAACTCAGAGATGTCTTTTATATCTGTTTACTTTCAGCTCCTCCTACAAATTTTGGCCTTTTGGAGGAGAAGTTAGCTAAATTGAAGAGAAAAGAAGAGAACCAGCCAGCGGCATATGACACTATCTACACTCTCTCCTATGGTCCCAAATCCCTTATTCCACAAGAGCCCATAAGTAGCTACCACCAGCCTGTCGGGGAAAAATGACATTCATTGCTTCAGTATTTCTTAACTGGACTTAATTTGATGTCAAAAATGGGAGCATGGCAATCTGTCCAGCAATGTGCATTCATTTTCCTGGAACATGTTGGGAACACTGTCTCAGGCACATCTGATCATGACCAAAAAAATTTTGGAGGAGTTGTCAACAGAATTAATGTTAAACAAGAAACTCTCAGTAATAAATGGTTGATTTTTGAAACCTGTGCTGTCCCACTTTGCTTTTCGAGCTCTCTCCCTGTTTTAGAGGGGATACCAGAAGATTGTAAACTGGATCGTCCGCCTCACCTCCTGCATATGGTATGAGTTTCTGGCCAAAATCCTTGAGCTTGATTGGATTTGGGGGTGTTGATGCCTGGAAGGGGAGATGGCTCTACTATTACTTTACAATGGGAAGGGGAGCAAAGAGTACCCACAATGTAGGAGAGTAAAAAGAGAGGAGCTGAATAGACATGGAAAACAGTTGGAAACACAGCAAATTCGGAACAACTCCAACAAACTCGCAACAAGGATGTTAGAAAAGGATTCAAATATGAATGAACTGTTGGAGACACCAAGAGCTTTGAAGATACAACGCAACTTCAGACAGATAATTAATCCTGCAGGATTGGTGTTAGCCAATCAGAACAAAGGATTCACAAATTCGAGACACATTATGCATCTGGTCACTACATTGGGGGCTTGCTAGAAAATGTAGACTAATGGATCTTGAATAAGGAGAAGATAACAGAAAGGGAATAGCAAGGTGAAATGTTGTGTTGGTTTTCAGACTCTTCAACTGATGAAGACGAGTCATTGCAGTAACAGAAATCCTCATCCTCACGCAGTGTTGATCCAAACCAAAGCTAGTGAATCTATGTAAAATTACTGTAGTTAATGTTCTTTTCTGAATTGCTCTGCTTTTATAAGAATCATTTGACACTTACGATGTAAAAGGAATGAATTGCCCGTATGCTGGATATTTGCCAATGTAACTGGGTGTTTGCAGTGGCCATATAAGTTGTGCAGTAACTTACTGGATGCTGCAGACTTGTTACAAAGCATTTCATATGCAGTTTTGTTTTGAAATGCACTGACTATTGTCTCAGCAAACATAATTGCCATGCGGCAAGATGTCCCACAGTCATCAGTAAAAGTAAAATACTGAAGATGCTGCAAATATGAAGTAAAAACAGAAATTGCTGGAGAAACTCAGAAGATCTGGCAGCATCTGTGGAGAGAGAAACAGTTTACATTCTGAGTCCAGTGTGACACTCCTTCAAAACCGCAGTTCTGAAAAAATCACATTGGACTCAAAGCATTATCTCTATTCCTCTCGCCATAGATGCTACCAAACTGCTGAGATTTTTCAGCACTTTCTGTATGTACCACAGTCACCAATAACTGTGTCACCCCAGTGCAAAGGTGTGCAGGTTAGGTGGATTGGCCATGGGAAATTCAGGGTTACAGAGGTACGGTGTGGGGGTGGGTCTGGGTAGGATGCTCTTTGGAGGGTCAGTGTCGACTCAATGGGCCGATGGCCTGCTTCCACACTGTAGGGATTCTATGATTCTATATTTGATAGTTTGGTGTCAGTTAATGGAGAATTGCAGTCCAGGGTACAGGGAGAACTTCCCTTCAAATAGTGCCTGGAATCTTTCTGACCACTTTAGAACTCCAGTGTATCAGCTTAAATGAGGGCCATCACAGCTAACGGTGCAACACCGTCCTTAGTACAAGAGTGTCAGACTATGTTGTATGTTCAAATCCTGACATGGAACCTTCTGACTTGTACCAGTTGAGTCAAGTTATTGCTGTCAATTAGGAACTATGCATGGTAACCTGCCAGGCAGGAACTGTTGTCCTGTAGAACCCTGATATTTGAAGGAAAGGACAAATGTATTCAAGATCATTACTCGGAAGCTACACAACATGATGATATCCCTCAGTATATGAAATGATTTATCTACAATTTAACAGAAGTGTTAAGTGATATTAAAGGAAAGTTTTTTGAGTAGGGTGCATTAATCTTTCGGTAACATTACAAAGGCTGATGTCACTGTACTGATATGTAATTACACATGCCCCCACCAGAGGGAGCCAGCCATGCACCTATTTATTTTTAATATCTTCAGTTCCATTGTCTTCACTTTTTAATGACCAGCAGCTTTTACTAGAACCCAGATTGTGAGACTCAACTGTCGTCACTGAGAGAAAGAGAGAGAGAGAGAGGATACTTATATCTCTTCTGTTTGAGGCAGGATGCAATTCAGGTTCCTGAAATTAAATAGCTTCCCTTCGAATCAAGATTTCTAGGAAGACGCATATGAGTACTGGGGTGCTGCCAATTCAGTTACGTCTGGTGTTGGATGGGGGGGATGGAGAGAGATTCAAGTCTGATAGACTTACAACATTACTCAGAGAGGAAAATATGAGAGGCACAGACTGCAATGAAAAAACAAAGTCTGTGATTCTATTGGAAATCCAGTGTAACTAAGGAAGTGCAACAATTCCTGCAGGGAAGGGTTGACAGAATGTGGAACTAATATTGAACAGACAAAACAAAATGGAAGTGGTTGAGGGAGAGAGAGCATAAAAATATGACAAGAAGGAAAACAAAACAATGAATGAGACAGAAAACCAGATCAAATAAGTGTTTGACAAAGGAACACCACCAACGTTTTAGTAACTGCATTGAACAGTGAGGACCAATGGGACAGATCTCCACTTTAATCTCTAGCTCTTACTGTTTGTAGTTTGGAAGTTGGAGCACAGCATTGCCACTGGGCCAAGGGATAGGAAGTCAGCAAGGGTACCCAGTCCTGACGGCTATACAGTAAGGCTCCACTGGAAAAGCTTAGGGCCAAGATGTATTGAGCTCGGTGATGGCCATCATGATGACGATTAAATAGGGAACATGCTCCAATAGGAAGGAGACCAGAATTGCACATAATATTCCAAAAGTGGCCTAACTAATGTCTTATACAGCTGCAACATGACCTCCCAACTCCTGTCTTCAATATTCTGACCAATAAAGGAAAGCATACCAAACACTTTCTTCACTATCCTATCTACCTGCGACTCCACTGTCAAGGGAGCAGGTGCAAACAGAAATGCAAGCAGCAAAATTCAACCCTTCAGGAGAAAGCAAAAATTGGTGTGGGACAGGTGGAGGAATTATTCACCAAGAACTGCAAGGAGTGGAGGACATAGGCAAAGCTTAGAACTTAGAGCCACAGAGTCATTGAGCTGTTCCGCATAGTAGCAGACCCTTTGGTTCAACTTGTCCATGCTGACCAGATATCCCAACCCAATCTAGTCCCATTTGCCAGCTCTTGGCCCATATCCCTCTAAATCCTTCCTATTCATAAACCCATCCCAATGTCTTTTAAATGCTGTAATTGTACCAGCCTCCACCACTTCCTCTGGCAGCTCATTCCATACACACACCTCCCTCTGTGTGAAAAAGTTATCCCTTAGGTCCCTTTTATATCTTTCATCTCTCACTCTAAACCTATGCCCTCTAGTTCTGGACTCCTCCACTGTAGGGAAAAGACCCTGCCTATTTACCCTATCCATGCCCCTCATGGATTTATAAACCTCTATAATGTCACCCCTCAGCCTCTGACGCTTCAGGGAAAACAGCCCCAGTCTATTCAGCCTCTCCCTATAGCTCAAAACAGCAACCCTGGCAACATCCTCGTAAATATTTTCTGAACCCTTTCAAGTTTCACAACATCCTTCCAATAGGAAGGAGACTAGAATTGCACACAATATTCCAAAAGTGGCTTAACTAATGTCTTATACAGCTGCAACATGACCTCCCAACTCCTGTACTCAATACTCTGACCAATAAAGGAAAGCATACCAAATGCCTTCTTCACTATCCTATCTACCTGCGACTCCACTTTCAAGGAACTAACCTGCACTCCAAGGTCTCTTTGTTCAGCAACACTCTCTAGGACCTTACCATTAAGTGTATCAGTCCTGCTAAGATTTACTTTCCCAAAATGCAACACCTCACATTTATCTAAATTAAACTCCATCTGCCACTCCCCAGCCCATTGGACCATCTGATCAAGATCCCATTGTACTCTGAGGTAACCTTCTTCACTGTCCACTACACCTCCAATTTATTTAAAATATATTTTCATTGAAAAAATAGATTTTTTAATATTACAACAAGTACAAAACAATACAATTCAAAACAGTACAAAAGAACACCCGAAATAAAAAAAATCTCCAAACCACCCTCATACAAATGTATTAACATGTATAGAAAAATATAGAATTTAAAAAAACCCAACTGGCTATTTAACTAAATAAATAAATAACCAACAACAAACTAATAAATAGTAATAACTCAGCCCGACCAAACAAAACGCTCATATGTTCACAGTTCCTCTTCCTTGCATATTGGACTCATGAAACACAATCATTATGGCTATATAAAAGCCCTTGTTAGTTGTGGCAGATAAATCTGTGTCCAGGTATTCCAAAAAGGGTTGCCATGTCTTGTAAAAATTCTCAGTTTTGTGGTGTACCATATTTGTGAGAAAATCCAGGGGAATATGCTCCATAACAATCTTCCGCCAACCCGACAGGCCTGGGGGGTTTTCTGATATCCAACCGAGCAAGATATTCTTCCTTGCACAGAATGTAAGAATATTGAAAAGTTTTTTCTTATGCACATCTGCAGGAAATATAGTGGGCTGGTCCAAAAGGAGAGAGATAGGGTCCTTCTCCACCCTTACGACCAAAATCCTCTCCATTGCACCCACCACAGCGCTCCAATATGTTTGAAGCCTGTCACAAGACCAAAGACAATGGGTAAGAGTACCCGTACAGACCTTGCACTTGGGGCATGCTGAAGATACCCCTGGTTTAAATTTTGACAAACGGTCTGGGGCTAAGTGGACCCTGTGGAGAATCTTCAACTGTAAAGTATGGGTCCTATTGCAAATTGATATCTTCCTTGCATTCTCCCAAATATCTTCCCATGCCTCTGAAGAAACTTCAACACCCAGCTCTCTTTCCCACATCTTGCAGAGTCGATTAGACTCATCTGAGGTAGCACCCCCCAATTGGTGATATAAAGTACTGACAGAGAGTGTACTCTTAGCACTGAGCACCCCTCTTTCTATGTCAGATTTGTAGGAATCAGTCAAAAATGTGGTTTGTTTTTGAATAAAATCCCTAACTTTAAAAAAGGAAAGAGGTCTCTATTAGGTAACTCGTACTTCCGTACTAACTGATCGAAGGACATCATTACATCTCCCTCAAATAAATCACCCATGCAAGATATACCCCTAGCTGCCCAACGTTTAAATCCTGAATCTATCATCCTATGAAAACTCGGCATACCCACTAAAGGTGTAAACAAAGATGTTTTGCCAATATTGCCTTCCCTCTGCCAAATTGCAGTATTGATGACTATTGGGTTATGGCAATATTCCCTCACTGTCCTCATCTTATCCAAAAACAGCAAACTAGTAAGGGGGGCTGGGAGGCTTCGATATCTAACCATATTGAAAGAGGATCCCCACAAACCCAGTCACTCACGTCGGTCAAAAGTGAGCTTAGATGGTAATTTTTAATGTCTGGAAAATCCAGTTTGGCGAATTTAATGAGGGGCCGCTTACGATGCCAAATAAAGGGGCTGAACCAGAGTTTGCTTATTGAAAATCAGGGGGAGCATCCGTATAGGGTGTAGCAAACGAGGGAGAATATTCATCTTAATAAGTGCTATCCAACCCAACCATGAGGCTGGAAGTGCCTCCCATCTTTGAAGATCTTGTTTAATTTTTCCAAATAATTGGATAAAACTGGCTTTGAACAGCCGATCCAGAACTGGAGTAATGAATATGCCCAAACATACAAAACCCCCCAGTGACCACCTCAGTGGGAATCTATAGTCACCCCTAGCTCCTTCGTAAGACTACCCATAGACATAGCCTCTGATTTCGCAAAATTAATCTTGTACCCCAAAAAGGTGGCAAACGCTGAATGCATTGTATCAGGAAAGGCACTGAAACTGCTGGATTTGTCAAGAAAATTAGTACATTGTCTGCATACAACATCTTATGTAAATTTGACCGCACTTCTGGAGCTGATATATTGGGATCCCCACGAATGGCCTCCGCCAATAGTTCAATCACCAACGTAAAAAGCAGTGGTAAAAGGAGACAGCCCTGCTGACTGTCCCTAAAAATATTAACATTGCTTGATCATACCCCGTTGGTGATAACTGCTGCGAGAGGGTCACCGTAGAGAACCTTTACCCATCTTATAAAGACTTCGCCCAGACCAAACCGGTCTAGGGTATAGAAAAGGTACGGCCACTCAACTCGGTCAAATGCCTTCTCTGATTTAGAGAAATCACCAATCCCTGTATTGACTGCTGTTGGCATGCTTGAATTACATTAAGCAGCCTCCTAACGTTACTGGAGGATCTGTGACCCTTTATAAAGCCCGTCTGATCCTCTTTAATAATAGTCTCCAGCCTTAACGTGAAAGTCTTAGAGAGGATTTTAAAGTCCACATTTAAGAGCGAAATGGGCCTGTACGAAGCATAGTCTTCCGGATCCTTCCCTTTTTTAAGGATAAGTGAAAGATTGGCCTCTCTGAGATGGTGGGAGACAAACATAACTGTATGAATCATTAAACATATTGAGCATCGGGCCTGACAGTATACTTGTAAATTCCTTATAGAATTCACTGGGAAGTCCATCAGGACCAGGCGCCTTTCTACTCTGAAGCTGCCTCACAGCTTCCTGCACTTCTTGCTCTGATAATGGGGCATTGAGAAAGAACTGTTGTTCAGGACTCACACCCGGGAGCTTCAGATCCCTAAAAAAGGATTCTATTTTGGCCTGCCCCTCCTCACAATCCTCAGACTGGTATAACTTAGAGTAGAATCTCTGGAATGCCACATTAATCTTTTTCGAATCACATGTTAGGTTCCCGGACCCTTCCCTAATCGCTGTAACGGTTTGTGGGGCACTCCTTTTTCTGGCAAGGTATGCTAAGTATTTGCCTGGCTTGTCACCATGCTGGTATAACCATTGCTTTGCAAAAGCCAGCTCCTTCTTTGTCGTCTGCGTGAGCATGGAATTTAGTGCAGACCGCAGTGACATAATTCTCTGTAGTTTGACCAACAAGGGTCTGTCAAAATAGGCCTTCTCGGCTGCCTTCAACCGTGCTTCAAGGAGACGTTGCTGCTCACCCTTCTGCCACTTCTTCACCTGTGACTATCGATGATACAAATATCTCAGTAAGGGGCCCAGCAATCACTTCCCTAGCTTCCCACTTATAGAGTTATATAGGATATATATAACTCTATAACCTGATCAGGTCCTGGGAATTTATCCACTTTTATGCATTTCAAGTAATCCAGCACTTGCTCCTCTGTAATATGGACATTTTTCAAGCTGTCACCATTTATTTCCCTACATTCTATACCTTCTCGACAGTAAACACTGATGAAAAATATTAATTTAGTATCTTCCCCATCTCCTGCATCTCCACATAAAGGCCGTCTTGCTGATCTATTCTCTCCCTGGTTACCCTTTTGTCCTTAATGTATTTATAGAATCCCTTTGGATTCTCCTTAATCCTGTTTGCCAAAGCTATCTCAGGTCCCCTTTTTACCCTCCTGATTTCCCTCTGAAGTATACTCCTACTGCCTTTATACTCTTCTAAGGCTTCACTCGATCTGTCCTGTCTATACCTGACATATGCTTCGTTCCTCTAGTCATCCAGCATTCTCTACACCTATCCCTTTCCTTCCACCCTGACAGGAACATACTTTCTCTGGATTCTTGTTATCTCATTTCTGAAGGCTTCCCATTTTCCAGCCGTCCCTTTACCTGCGAACATCTGCCCCCAATCAGCTTTCGAAAGTTCTTGCCTAAACATTGGTCAAAATTAGCCATCCTCCAGTTTAGAACTTCAACTTTTCGATTTGGTCTATCCTTTTCCATCACTATTTTAAAACTAATAGAATTATGGTCACTGGCTCCAAAGTGCTTCCCCACTGACTCCTCAGTCACCTGCCCTGCCTTATTTCCCAAGAGAAGGTCAAGTTTTGCACCTTCTCTAGTAGGTACATCCACCAACTGAATCAGAAAATTGTCTTGTACGCACTTAAGAAGTTCCTCTCCATCTAAACCTTTAACACTATGGCAGTCCCAGTCGATGTTTGGAAAGTTAAATCTCCGACCATAACCGCCCTATTATTCTTACAGATAACTGAGATCTCCTTACAAATTTGTTTCTCAATTTCCCTCTGACTATTAGCGGGTCTATAATACAATCCCAATAATGTGATCATCCCTGTCCTATTTCTCAGTTCCACCCAAATAACTTCCCTGGATGTATTTCCGGGAATATCCTCCCTCAGCACAGCTGTAATGCTATCCTTTATCAAGAACGCCACTCCCCCTCCTCTCCTGCCTCCCTTTCTATCCTTCCTGTAGCATTTGTATCCCGGAACATTAAGCTGCCAGTCCTGCCCATCCCTGAGCCATGTTTCTGTAATTGCTATGATATCTCAGTCCCATGTTCCTAACATGCTCTGAGTTCATCTGCCTTCCCTGTTAGGCCCCTTGCATTGAAATTAATGCAGTTTAATTTATTAGTCCTACCTTGTCCCTGCCTGCCCTGACTGTTTGACTCGCTTCTGTTCTCAACTGTACCAGTCTCAGATCGATCTCTTTCCTCACTATCTCCCTGGGTCCCACCCCCCCACCTTACTAGTTTAAATCCTCTTGAGCAGCTCTAGCAAATCTCCCTGCCAGTATATTAGTCTCCTTCCAATTCAGGAGCAATCTGTCCTACTTGTATAGGTCACTTCTACCCCAAAAGAGATTCCAATGATCCAAAAATGTGAATCCTTCTCCCATACACCAACTCCTCAGCCATGCATTCATCTGCTCTATCCTCCTATTCCTGCCCTCACTAGCTCATAGCACCGGGAGTAATCCAGATATCACTACCCTCGAGGACCTCCTTTTTAAATTCCTGCCTAACTTTTTGTAATCTCCATTTAGAGTTTCATCCTTTTCCCTTCCTAAGTCATTGGTCCCAATGTGTACAATGACCTCTTGCTGGTCCCTCTTTCCTTTGAGAACATTCTGCACCCTCTCTGAGATATCGTTGATCCTGGCACCAGGGAGGCAACACACCATTCTGATTTTTCACTGCTGGCCGCAGAAACATCTGTCTGTGCCTCTGACTAGAAAGTCCCCTATCACAATTGATCGTTTGGAACCCAACATACCCCTCATTACATTTGAGCCTGTCTTGATACCAGAAACTTGGCTGTTTGTGCTACATTCCCCTGAGAGTCCATCACCCCCTGCGTTTTCCAAAGCAGCATAATTGTTTTAAATGGGGATAGCCACAGAAGACTCCTGCACTACCTGCCTACTCCCCTCTACACTTCCTGGAATTAACCCATCTCCTTGACTATATCTGCGGCTTTTCTCCCTTCCTATAACTGCCATCCATCGCATCCCTTGGCTCTTACAAATTCCTTATTGCCTCTAACTGCCGCTCCAACTGATCTATGCGATCTGATAGGATTCGCAACCAAAGACACTTCTTGCAGACACTTCCTGCAGACATAATCATCAGTAACATGGAAACTCTCCCTAAACTCCCACATCCGACAGAAAGAGCATATTCCTCTCCTAAAGGCCATCTTTTCTCCTTCACAATCTACAGACCCAGAAAATAGCACGGTCTTATTGCTCTAAAAACAGTGCTTTCAGCTAACTTAGTATTTATGGTTTATATTTTAAAAATTTAATCAAGGGACAGATCTCAATAAAACAGAAAATCAAGAAAGAACCCACTCTACTCACTATTTTAAACTTACAGCAAGATAACATATTAAAAAAAACTATGCACTTATCTGTTCTTGTGCTGTGAGCTCGCCCACACTGGTCCCTCCAAGGTTAGCTGTGAATTTTGCTGTTTGTTAATCTTTCTTTGATGCACTCCAATGTCCAGAGATATATGAACTGAGACAGCAAAGGCAGTAACTTTGCAGATTCACTGCTGTGTCAGTTAGCATTGTAGGTTTCTTTCTCTCTCTCCCTCACTGACCATGTGCTCACTATCTTTTGTCTGTCTTCCTCCGTTTAAAAGTGCCGTTGTTTTGACCTTTTATCCCCAAAGTTCCACAACAATGCAACAGCTTATAAAACAGTAATTGCTGCTCCTGGAATTCGAGGAAATCACCTCCAACACCTAAAATACCTCAAAAAAGGAGCAGCTCTTAAAGCCACAATGTTTTCCCGTTCCCCCACCTTGGAATGCATCTCTCTAAACCCAGATGATGGTTTGATGTATCAAATTGGCCTAAGCGTTCAGAAAACTAATCCACCAAAATCCACTTTAACTGACCTTTCAGCCAGCAGTGCGCCATTACATTGTGAACGAGTGAACTCTGTGGAGTTCTGAACAGCATGGGACCAATCATTGTTCATTTTCTGTTCTTCTCACTTTGAGGATGATTCACTCCACGTCGCTCTAATTCCATTGCTCATCAGTTTGTGATGATGACTGAGCTGACATTTGGGCCTGTTTCCCCACCTCTTCTTCAATCTCTCCAGTGCTGGAATGTGAAGGAACGTTGTTAGGAGATGAGTTTTTTTCAACTTCCATACGGTAAGCACATTTCAAAACAGAGCTACAAAACTGGCGTTCCTATCATTTACTTTCTGTGACTGTGAGACCGTATTAGGCCTTCTGTTTGCAGAACCAATGTACATTCTGCTAGGAGTCATGGGCAAGGAAGTCTCCCTGCCCCCAGTCCCTATCATTTCCAAGGTCACCACTCCTAAGCAAGACATGAGGTAAGAATGTGACTTTTGGAAAACGCATAGAAAACAATTATCATAACATTTGCATAAAGCTATTACTTGTTTGATGTTAGACTTTTAAAGGACGCAGCACTGCTGGTGCCAGCTACTGATAAGTGACTCAATCATTAGGTCATCAGATTTACTGTCAACCGAGTTGTTAGATGGAATCCAAGGTGACAATGTCCAGTTGGAATGAATCTCCTCTATTTCAAAGTCTGTCACCAACAAGTGCAATTTACACAGATAAACAAAGCAGGATATGGAGCAGCGTACCTTGAAGCAATCAATTATGCTCTATGTTGCCGATTAGGAATGCTGGCTGTAAGGAGGTTATTGTATACACATACTCTTCACTGATTTCTTTTGACATTTCCCATATTTCAACAGGTGATGGTATCTTTAAGTTGACACACCTGGCTCATTCAGGTAAACTTCATCCTAAATGAAGCTCTGATCCAACCACTCAGCACTTCGTCATATTGAATGATCCTGAACAATTCATGGCAGTCAGTGAAGTGTGTAACCCAATAACTCTCTCTGTTTGTTGACGAAAGGTTGAAGTTTTTATTCTGAATTAAAGTCGGTAGTGAGCTCCCAGTTGTAGGCAGAGACATCGCTACATTTCCATTCAGAGTGATGGAGGAAGTTGATATTAATTCATTCTCCAGTCTCGTCAGTTTTCTTCCTGATGATATCTTTGGGTTCCATTCTGTCTGCTTTGTGGACTCCTTGGAGTTTTTTCTTGATAGTACCAAGGTTTAATTCATTGCTTGTATGGAGAGGTTAATTGTTGAGTTTTTTTGGAGAGTTTGCAATGTCCCCTCACTGAGTTACCTCTGTGCAATGAATATAGGCCATATGTTCAGCTTCTAATGTAGAAAATCCTCCATTCTGTATTACTTTATGAAAGAGGCACTGGGCTTTTTTGAAACATGAGAATGAAAGGTGTGAAAGGCACCAAATGCTAGAAATTCCTGTTGGTGATTTTAAGAGAGTGAATGGTAATTGTGTTTGTAATGGATTCCTCTGCAATTTTACATTCAACCTGTTGATGCTTGTGTTAAAGCAATCGGTAAATTAATACATTCATCCACTAACGTCATCAGTGGTCATTCATAGACTTGTTTGGGGAAACCTGGACTACATTATTTCTCATTAAGGAGTTCTAACTACTTGTTATTGTGATTCACAGTATCAATCTGTCCCATAAGATGGGGAATGTCTCCAACCAGAATGATAAATGATAGGACTGTGAGCATTTGTATTCATGATTCAATGCCTTTGAATGTCCATTGGTTTGTACATGCAATGCCTCACTCTCCTAGATTCCTAACAGGGAGGCTGTGCTTTTTAGGCACGTTGGCTTTATTCCTGATGAAGGACTTTTGCCCGAAACGTCGATTTTGCCTGTCCTCGGATGCTGCCTGAAGTGCTGTGCTCTTCCAGCACCACTGATCCAGAAATACACTGGGACCCTGGTTCGATGATGCAACTAGCTCCAGCCTGGGGACTAAGGATAACACGTTATTTGTACATAGTGCATATTATTGTCAGAAAAAGAAGTTGGTGTGGTTAGCCTGTCAGAGTGACTCTGTCGCCTACAATTAATAACTAAATATTTTGAAAGACTGAGGCAAAACTTGCAGCTGACTGTATGGGGAGTCACTAACGTAGGCCCATCCCCTGCTATTTAATGTTACAGTGCTCCTGAAGTGTCCTTCAAGTAAGATGTGAATTTCTCCAGGTGCTTTGTAGGAGTGGTTGTCATTCATGTCTGCATTGTTCCTGTTTAGAGTCTGATCTAACGTCAATTATAAATCTGGATTCATTTTGTGTGTGAACCAGTTAATGATGTACAAGCACGTTCTCGCCAAAACTGTGTTGAACATTTTGAGCTAAAGGTCTGCCATTGGTCACAAAAGCCAGCTGACTGGAGACGCCCCTTCTCACATTGATGAAGTTGCTGCATTCAGGCAGAAATCCAATATTGTTAGGAGAGCCTCTGGAAAGAAATAGGTTGGCTCTCCTGCTTAAAAAAAAGCTCAATGACTGTACTACATAACATGGCAGAATCACACAGGCCAATGTGGTCCTGGATACTAGAAGTGTTGCTGACTTCTCGTATCACTGATTGCTGCAATGTTGACTTTGTTCACCTTCCAGCCTGCCCTCCCTCCACTTCCACTTCATTAACATTGGCTCATATTCTAACCTGCTCCAAGTTGCACTTATCAATCATCCCTTACCCCATTACTCCCATCAATTTCAATTCACTCTCCTCCTTTAAGACTCTTGTCTCCTCACTCTCTGACTTGTATCTCCCTCCCTCTCTTATCCACCTCAGTGAAGAGTAGCGTAATAGGTTAATTGGTCATGATAGTGAAATCTATTGCATATTACTGGTGTTGTGGTGACATTAGCTAAGCACTGTCCTCATGACCCATCCTACCTGCCAATCTCCCTTCCCACCTACCTGCTCCACCCTCCCCTCTGACCTATCACCTCCATCCCCACCCCCATTCACCTATTGTACTCTTTGCTACCTTCTCCCCAGACCCCCTCAATTACCTCTCCACCCCGGAGGCTCCCTGCCTCCATTGTGATGAAGGGATTTTGGCCGAAACATTGATTTTCCTACTTCTCGGATGCTGCCTGACCTGCTGTGCTTTTCCAGCACTACTCTGATCTCTACTCTGGTTTCCAGCATCTGCAGTCCTCGCTTTTGCCCTGGTGACATTAGCCGTCATGTGCAGAAATGGAATAGTCCGGACAAGAGAGAGACATATTTACTGAGAAGTATATATACCAAAACAGTTTTGAAGAAACATTTTGGAGTTAGACCCAGGTCTCACATTACTAAAGGATATCTTTCTAATCACAACAGACCACAAGTTCCCCAAAGAGAGATCCATCTAATATTCAAAGGAACCTCACAAACCATGAAGTACCATTAACATTTTTTTTCCATGAAAGGCTGTATTCAAATGAAAATTCTTGTCCTTTGAACTCACATGAAAAATGGTGTCTTGTGTGAGATACTAGAGGACAAACCAACCTCCAACAGATAATGCTCTACCTTGCTATTGAGCACAGTCTTCTCCGAGTCCAGTAATGTTACTGGCTGAGTAATCCATAGGCCCAGGCCCGGGGGACACAGGTTCAAATATTACTAGGGCGGTTGATGGATTTTCAATTCAGTGAAAATTAATCTGAAATAAAACGTTAGTCTCAGTAATGGTGACCGTGACAATGGTGATCATTTTTTGCAAGACCTAGCTGGTTCATGAATGTCCTTTGGGGAAGGAAATTGGGCATTTGTATATATCTGGCCTACACGTGACCCCAAATCCACAGCAATATGATTAACTCTGTCCTGATGAGAGCAAGACAAAAAACTTTGACAAAATGTAATTTTTTTCAGCAATGCTCTTACAGAACTGATGTGACCCTTTCAGGACATTCCATGTTATAGCCGCATCCCTTTAAATTTCTTTCCTGTGTAATTTTGCATTCCCAATGTCAGACTGCATTCTGCACTGAAGTCCAAATCTGCATCCAATGATATATATATATATGTATAATTTATCTTAATTTATGGTAAGTGGTGGCAGTAGTAGAGCTCTGGATGTCTTCAGTGCTGAATCTGTTTCTAGATACTGGGACATAAGCATCAGAAAATCAAGCAGTGGCAGGGAGGAAATTGGAGAAAAGAACATGTTTAATTTTGTGCGTCATTGAGAAAGGCTGTATATTTTTCAGAAATAATCTTCTGTGGGAATCAAAGGACAAAGTGATGAGTCCCAGTCATAGTATTAATGGCTCAACTGCAGCACCTACGCTTGTTCAATCTAATCCTGGGATTAGAGGAAGTTTCCAATTTCCATAAAGACAAATCCTACAAGGAAATAGTGAACATTTTTAGCCTGGTAGCTCAGATTCACTAGATGATCAGATCTGTGTCTGAAAGGGTGACAAATGTTTGAAATGCAGGATTCTGGAGATAATATTCAATTTAGAATAGCAGAGGGATGAGCTCCAATAAGAAAGTTGGGATGCCGTAAGATACGAGAGGCTGAAACTACTTTGCTTCCTATAAACTGTCACCGTTTAAAGAGAGTTCAATATCTAATGTGAGAAGATTAGGAACAGTGTCAAAGCACACTATCTCTAGCGTCAGCTTTATGTCTGTGAAGGTATAATAGGTTCACACAGCCCTGTGAGCATGCAATATAGCCCGAGGATGACATGACTGTGACAAGATTAAGGATTTCTGAACATGTGAAATGGCCATGTCCATGGAAATCATACTCAACCCAAACAATCAGGAGCTCACTCATTAATCTGCTTCTCTGTCCTTTACTAAACCACACGTTGTACATTCCCAACTGCACCCTGGTCCTTTCTTTTTTAGATTAGATTACTTTACAGTGTGGAAACAGGCCCTTTGGCCCAACAAGTCCATACCGACCCGCCGAAGCGCAACCCACCCATACCCCTACATTTACCCCTTACCTAACACTACGGGCAATTTAGCATGGCCAATTCACCTGACCTGCACATCTTTTGTGACTGTGGGAGGAAACCGGAGCACCCGGAGGAAACCCACGCAGACACGGGGAGAACGTGCAAACTCCACACAGTGAGTCGCCTGAGGCGGGAATTGAACCTGGGTCTCTGGCGCTGTGAGGCAGCAGTGCTAACCACTGTGCCACCGTGCCGCCGTATGTCCTGTTAGCTCTGCAATTCTGTCCTCCAGCCTTCCTGCCTGCCTCTCAAACTGCTCCATCCCTTTGGAGGTGATCTTTAAAGCCGATCTCTTTGTACAAAGTTTTGGTCACTTATCCTGCCATTTCCTTTTGTGACGGGCCATCAGATTTCTTTTTGATAACATTCTTGTGAATCTCTTTTGGATGTTTTCCAGCGTTCCCAGTGAGAATCAAACAAAACTGCAGAACATATTCCCATCCTCAATTCCATTTTCAGAGTGAACCTGCTGCCTCCAATAAGTGACATTCTCCTAAAAGAGTTCCCAAAGAATTCTAAGACCATAAGTACTAGGAGCAGGAGTAGGCCATCAATAAGATCATGGCTGATCGTGTTGTGGACTCAGCTCCACTTACTCACATGTTCACCATAACCCTTAATTCATTTACTGTTCAAAAATCTATCTGTTCTTTGCCTTAAAAACATTGAATGAGATGTGGGCATTTGGAACGTGTTGCCAGCAGAGGTGGTAGAGGCAGGCACGGTAGATTCATTTAAGATGTGTCTGGATAAATACATGAGTAGGTGGGGAGTAGAGGGATACAGATGCTTAGGAATTGACCGACAGGTTTAAACAGTACATTTGGTTCGGCTCAGGCTTGGAGGGCCGAAGGGCCTGTTCCTGGGCTGTAAATTTTCTTTGTTCTTTGTTCTTTGAGACAGCCTCAACTGCATCACTGGAAAGGGACTCTTGTTTAGAGCATTTCATCATCATTAGCTCCAATCTCCCAACCCAACCATCCTTCTCTTTTTTTGAAAAATATTTTTATTAAAGACCTTTTTAAACCTTTTACAAAACACCTGTATACAAAAAAAAACAAAGAAACAGAAGAGTAGAGGCTGCACAACAAAGTCATAACGCAACATTATTATTAATGAACGACCTAGTATTCTACCAGAACAAACGTATCTACTTAACTTAAACTAAACTACAAACAAATTAAATAAAACCCTGCTCTTCATAATGCATTCATGGCATGTGAGTATTACCAGCTAGGTCAACATTTATTGCCCATTCCTAATTGTTAGGGGCAAACCACATTGCTGTGGGTCTGGAGTCACATGTAGGCCTGACCAGTTAATAGTTTCCTTCCTTAAGGCGCATCAGTGAATCAGGTGGGGTTTTATTGACAATCAATAATAGTTTAATGGCCATCACTAGATTCTTAATTCCACATTTCACATTCTGCCTTGGGAGGGTTCAAACCCAGGTCCCTGGAACAACACCTGGGTTTCTGGATGAGCAGTCTCACAGCATTATCACTATCATCTCCCTTTAAAGCGTTGAAGGTGTGAATGGAGTCAATCTCCATTTCTCTTGTTGGGGCTCTTTGAACAAAGTAGAATGTATCTGTAAATGCAAATTCAGCCCGTAGACTTATGTGTGTGTGTACATGTACATGTGTGTGAGGGAGAGAGGGTAATTGTGTGTGTCATATTATTCAATTGAAATCTGCATCTCCATTCCAGGTGATTAAAGATTTCACAGCCATCTAGATTTGTCTCCTACATCACCTCAGTTGTATGACACTTTGATATTTTACTATAAATTCTGTGTCCTATGATCCTGCCCCACTAGCTACCTGATGAAAGAGTATCATTCTGAAAGCTAGCGTGCTTCCAAATAAACCTGCTGGACTATAACCTGGTGTTGTGTGATTTTTAACTTTGTCCACCCTAGTCCAACACCGGCTCCTCCAAATCATGGTCAGGAAAGCTACTTCAGAAATGAAACGCTGACTCAGTATGAACCAGTCCTAAATATTTCAACATGTGATGATATCTGGCTGTGTAATCCTGTTGAAATTCAGTCTTAACAAAAGGCTCATACTTCCTGTCACAACAGGTGTCCATTGGATTCACTTACTGAAGAAACTCCATCTGAGGTAGATTAATTTACAGTGTAGCATCCACAGATCAAATATAGATGGGAGACCCTTTGGAAGGAGATAGTGATGGCCTTCCAGTTTAAGTAATGATTTGACTGTAACTTCCAATGTGGCAGTGAGCAGTGCAGACCAGGAGTTGTAGAATCTGTGTGCTTGCTCTGTGATGAGCTAATTGATCTCTTGCAGATCCAACTCAAACTTTGATTTCCATCAGAACTGTCAAAAGTGCACAAATTCTTTCTCTTTCAATTACTGTCATTCTGCAGTGTTTGGCGTTTTTGTTTGACTGGTTTTGAAAAGCACTTGTTTTAATGATAAAAGTTGGGAAAAAAAAGTTAGCTGGAGGCAATAATTCACCTTTGTGCCTTCAAGGGAAAACAGCAATTTGGAATCTCATGCACAAGTTTTCTTCTTTGTTCAGTTATTGGTTAGGCGACTTTCGGAATACTGAGTTCAGTTCTGGTCTCCCTGCTACAGGAAAGATGTTGTGAAACTTGAAAGGGTTCAGAAAAGATTTACAAGGATGTTGCCAGGTTTTCAGGGTTTGAGTTATAGGGAGATGCTGAATAGGCTGGGGCTGTTTTCCCTGGAGCATTGGAGGCTGAGGGCTGAGGGCTATAGAGGTTTATAAAATCATAAAGGGCATGGATAGGGTGAACGTCAAGTATTTTCCCCAGGGGAGTCCAGAACTAGAGGGCATAAGTTTAAGGTGAGAGGGGAAAGATTTAAAAGGGACCTACGGGGCAACTTTTTCACACAGAGGATGGTGTGTGTATGGAATGAACTGCCAGAGGAAGTGGTGGAGGCTGGTACAATTGCAACATTTAAAAGGCATCTGGATTGGTGTATGAATAAGAAGGGTTTGGAGAGATATGTGCCAAATGCTGGCAAATGGGACTAGATTAATTTAGGAAATCTGGTCAGCATGGACGAGTTGGGTGAAGAGTCTGTTTCCATGCTGTACATCTCAATGACACTGTGACTCATCTCTTAAATTTCTTCTGTCTTCTCCTGAAGTGGGTTACCCTTAATCGAATATGGCTATACCTTACTAAAGGGCCAAGCCTTCCACATGATCCTAGGTAGTAATCTTTAGAAAGCTGACCAGTCATGAGAAATGCATCATAGCTGAGCCCTATCCCATTCGTACCCAATAATAAATGCAACATATTTCTACTTATATTGTCTTTCATAATCTTAGATGCCCTAGAGCACCCTACAATCAGTGAAAGTGTAGTCATGGTTGTAATGTAGCCAGCTGTTCATTCTTAAAGCATATAAAAACAGCACTATCGTCATGGAGTGCTGGAGTCCATTGCTCGGGAAATAGTAGCAGGATATGTAGAAAATCACAATACAATATGGCAGAGTCAACATGGTTTTGTGAAAGGGATGTTGTGTTTGACAAATGTATCAGAGTTCTTCAAGGATGTAACAAGCAGGTTAGAAAAACAGGTGCAGTAAGTGTAATGTCTCTAGATTTCCAAAAGGCATTTGATAAGGCGCTATGTAAAAGTTACTATGTAGGGATGATAAATGGCATGGATAGAGGATTGAATAATGGAGAGAAAACAGAGAATTAGACAAATGGATTGGGGAAAACTGCCACAGGGATCAGAGCTAGGTCTTCAATTATTTATGAAGCATACTAATGACTTGGATAAAGGAACTGACTATGTTGTAGCCAAATTTGCTGACGATACAAAGATAAATAGGAAAACAAGTTGTGAGATGAACACATACAGTCTGCCAAGGAGCAAGAGAAGGGCAAACGAATTGGCAGCAGAATAGAATGGAAAAGTAGAATATTACTTAAATGAAGGGAGTGTTTGCAGAGCTCAGTGGGTAACATATAGGTCTCCCTTGAATTACGGAAAGTTAGTATGCATGTATGATGAGTAATTAGGAAGGCAAATGGATGTTGGGCATCATTGAGAAGGGGATAAAGTACAACAGGTGGGAACTCTTACTGGAACTGGACAGTATATTAGTGAAGCCACACCTAGAGTCTTGTGTATGGTTTTAGTTTCATTAGTTAAAGAAGGATATACTTGTGCGAGAAACAGTTTAGAGAAAGTGCATGATAGGCTGATAACTGGGATAAAGGAGTTGTCTTATGAGGAAAACATATACACTTTGGAGTTTACAAAAATGAGAGGTGATCTTATTGAAACAATTTAGACTCTGAGGGGGATTGTTGGGTAGTGATGTCTGATCATTTCAGCACATTAGACCTCAGCATACTGAGTGGGCATGCCCCGTAGAGCAGAGGTGGAACATTCCTCAATATGAACTCTTTCCGATTCTTTCAGATGAATACAGGACAGGTAAATGCTGAGAGGATCTCAAGATGTTTCCTGTCATAAGGGAGTGTAGAATTGGGGGGAGCAGTTTAAATAGGCAGGAGTCCCACTGAAGATGGAGATGAGATAGAAATTCTTCTTTGTCAGAGAGGAGTGGTGGCTCAGTCATTAGATAGCAAAGCTGAGCTGCATAGATTTTCGATCGACAGGGGAGTCGAGGGTTATTGATGGGAGGGACTGGCAAGAAAGCGAAGGCCACGATTAATCCGCATACTGTTATTAAATGGTGGAGCAGGCTGGATTAGCTCAAAGGCTACTCCTGCTCTTGTTTCTTATGAGCAATGTGATTATAATTAAATCTGTTTTAGGGTCTGTCTAGGCTATCAAGGAGAAGACCCTTCATCTGTGTGTGTGCATATCCATGAGTGTAAGTGTGTCAGTGACTGAGCTAGCGACTCTGTGTGTGCGTGTCTGTGCGTCTATGTTTGTGTGTGTGTGTGTCTGTGTGTGTGTCTGTGTGTATGTGTCTGTGTGTGTGTCTGTGTGTGTGTGTGCGTGTATGTATTTGACTGTGTGTGTGTATGTGTGTGTGTCTGTGTGCGTGTGTCTGTGCCTGTGTGTGTGTGCGTGTGTGTGTATGTATTTGACTGTGTGTATGTGTGTGTGTGTCTGTGTGCGTGTGTCTGTGTCTGTGTGTGTGTGTGCGTGTGTGTGTGTATGTATTTGACTGTGTGTGTGTGAGAGAGAGAGAGAGAGAGAGCGAGTGAAGTGGGGACCCCAGATGACAAGCCACCCACCCCTCGCCCTCACTTGAGCTAAGATTACAAGTTGAACCTGGAATTGTTCTGATGTAGTTTTAAGCAGCATCCTCTCTTCACTCTTCTGTTCATTCTGATGTGCTTGAAGTCTGTCACTTATCTCAGACAGAGGTCAATGTCTCAACTGCTCCTACCCCACTGAGGTGAACCCGGTCAGAACCTTCGGGTCTTGTTGAAGCCTTTTGGAGATGTGTAAATTATGAGGGGTATAGATAAGCTGAATGGCGGGTTTCTTTTCCTTATGGTGGGTGATTTCAAAAAAAGACAAGATGGGCAACCTTTTTTGCACAGAGATTGGTTCGTATGTAGAATGAACTGCCAGAGGAAGTGATGGATGCAGATACAGTTATAATGTTTAAAAGACATTTGATTAAGTTCATGAATAAGAGAGGTTTGGAAGGGTATGGGCCAAGCGCAGGCAGGTGGGACTAGTTTAGTTTGGGACTATGGTTGGCATAAACTGGTTGGACCAAAGGGTCTGTTTCATGGCTGTATAACTCTATGTGTGAACTGGTCTTCTCAGCTGGGCTAACTGGAGTCCATGTGCATGTTTGCAATATTCCGTTAATTCAACAACGCCAGCCTGGACAAACAGGACATTGAGTAAAGAACCTACAAATGGACCCCACCACCAGTGATAAATTTCCCTCCCCACCCCCATCTGCTTTCTGTAAAGACCATTCCTTCTGTGACTCCCTTGTCAGGTCCACATCCCCCACCAATCCAACCTCCCCTCCTGGATCGTCCCCTACCACCACAGGAATTGCACACACCTCCCTCCTCACCTCCGTCCAAGGCCCCAGATGAATTTTACCTGCACTTCCTCAGATGGCATTCACTGTATCTGTTGCTGCCAGTGTAGTTTCCACTACACTGGGGAGACAGGACGTCTAATCGCAGAACGCTTCAGAGAACATCTCCGGGACACCCGCACCAATCAACCCCACTGCCGCCCTGTGGCTGAACACTTCAACTCCCCCTCCCACTCCACCAAGGACATGCAGGTCCTGGGCCTCCTCCATCGCGACATCCTAACCACCCAACGCCTGGAGGAAGATCAACTCATCTTCCACGTTGGGCCCCTCCAACCACATGGCATCGATGTGGACTTCACCAGTTTCCTCATTTCCCCTCCCCCCCCACTTTATATCAGTTTCAACCTTCCAGCTCAGCACCGCCCTCATGACCAGTCCTACCTGTCCATCTTCCTTCCCAGCTATCCGCACCACCCTCCACTCTGACCTATCACCATTACCCCACCTCCATCTACCTATCGCACTCTCAGCCACATTATCCCCAGCCCCACCCCCTCCTTGTTTATTTCTCCACCCCCTCGGCTCACAAGCCTCATTCCTGATGAAGGGCTCTTGCCAGAAACATTGACTCTCCTGCTCCTCGGATGCTGCCTTCTCCAGCATCTGCAGACCTCACTTTCTCCTAGAACAGAGAGACACTCCACCTCCAGCTTCACTGCTCTGTTGATGTTTATGATCTTTGCTGAAAGTCACTCTGCCCTCAAATCCACTCAGCTTTCAGGGAATGAGTAATTTGCCGTGCTTGACGTGAAAAGGTTTATCAAATGCTTGGCTTTGGCACAGACAGTACTTGTGTCACTGTGCCCTTCATATGTGCCATCGAGATGCCCTCAGTTCTTTCTGCGATAGAGACTGTCCACACGCTGCTGTCATTAAAAAGAATTAACTTGTTCGCTCCCGACAGACCGTTGAAATGTGTAGCAGTTTGCTCATTTATTTGTTACGTACATCTCCTGTAACTGCTCATTTCCTTTCCTTCAGCGACATCTTCCAAACCCACGACCACTTCCATCTAGAAGGACAAGGGCAGCAGGTACATGGGAACACTACCCCCTGCAAGTTCCCTTCCAAATCATTCACCATCCTGACCTATTCCTTCACTGTCGCTGGGTCAAAATCTTAGAATTCCCTCCCTAATGCCATCATGGGTGATCCTACAGCACATGGACTGCAGCAGTTCAAGAAGGCAGCTCACCACCACCTTCTCAAGAGCAACTTGGGACAGACAATATATGCTGGCCTCGAATTGTGTGAACAAATAAAAAAAAGTTGCATTCCGCTCCTTCTCTCCCCTTTCCTGGGGTTAGGGTCTACAGGCATGGGAATAGTCTGGAACCATGGTAGAGATTTTCACTCTTCATATATGACTCAAGATACTCAGTGATGGTAAACTATTGGACCGTGGTGAACATCACAATCAAGTGCTTGTTTTAACCTCTACACACAGAGTCATAGGGTCATAGAGATGTACAGCATGGAAACAGAACCTTCGGTCCAACCCGTCCATGCCGACCCGCTACCCCAACCCAATCTAGTCCCACCTGCCAGCACACGGCCCATATCCCTCCAAACCCTTCCTATTCATATACCCAACCAAATGCCTTTTAAATGTTGCAATTGTACCAGCCTCCACCACTTCCTTTGGCAGCTCATTCCATACACGTACCACCTTCTGTGTGAAAAAGTTGCCCCTTAGGTCTCTTTTATATCTTCCCCCCTCACCCTAATTTTATGCCCTCTAGTTCTGGACTCCCCAACCCCAGGGAGAGACTTTGTCTATTTATCTTATCCATGCCCCACGTAATTTTATAAAGCTCTAAAGTCACCCCTCAGCCTCCAACACTCAAGGGAAAACAGCCTATTCTACGTCTCCCTATCGTTCAAATGCTCCAACCCTGGCAACATCCTTGCAATTTTTTTCTGAACCCTTTCAAGTTTCACGACATCCTTCCGATGTTCAGTTCAGCTCGAAGCCAGACCATGCACATGCATATTCTCTAAAAAGGGTTGCTGGCCAGCACTTAGGAGATCCTCAGGGGAATTTCTACCCTGCTAACAAGGTTTTTAGATTAACTGTAGGCAGTCTCTGAGATCAACATAAGCAGGCAACTTGGATTTAGACTAATGAATCACAGGCAGTGAGTTACAGACAGTAACCAAGTCAAAGCAATAGGGAAGATAATATTGGAGTAATGGAAACGCAGGTGTGAGTTACAGATTTGAGTCTGTGGAAGGGTTGTGTGGTTTATATATAGAATAATGGACACCCAGGAATGAGCTATTGGAACAGGGAAATGAATGAAGTGTTTTTACTCTTTTGTTGCCCATGGTCTTGGCTGAACTTGTAGAGTCATAGATCGGGGCAGCATGGAAACAGACCCTTTGGTCCTACTCATCTATGCCAACCAGATATTCTAAATTAATCTAGTCCCATTTGGCAACATTTGGCCCATAACCCTCTAAACCCTTCCTATTCATGTATGCATCCCAATATCTTTTAAATGTTGTAATTATACCAGTCTCCACCACTTCCTGCAGCAGCGCATTCCATACTCACACTATCCTCTGAGTGAAAATGTTGCCCCTTAGGTCCCTCTTAAATCTTTCCCCTCTCACCCTAAACTTATGCCCTCTAGATTTGGACTCCCCCCCCCCCATGGAAAAGACTTTGTCAATTTACCTGATCCGTGCTCCTCATAATTTTATAAACCTTTATGTTTCAATAAGACCACGTTTCATTCTTTTAAATTCTTATGAAGTTAGACTCAGACTGCTCAATCTTTCCACATAAGACAATCACCTTCAATGCAGGTGTCAACCTAGTGAGATGTTTCTGAACTGTTTCCAAAGCAAGTCCTTCCTTTAAAAAAAAGGAAACCATTACTGAACTCATTCCTGACACCAATTCCCTATTCATGATAACATACCACTTATCCTCCACTCCACTTCCCCTTGCAACTAAGGCCTATTAAGCAGGCCTACCCTTCACTGATCATCTTTATTTGCTAATTTCCTTTCCCTGCTTTGGTTATTGTCATAAACTGTCGAACCCCAACTTCTTCCAGTATTGAGGAAAATCCATTGGCCTGAAATATTACTCTGATTCTGAGATTAGATTAGATTCCCTACAGTGTGGAAACAGGCCCTTCGGCCCAACCAATCCACACTGACCCTCTCTGAAGAGTAACCCACCCAGACCCATTTCCCCTCTGACTAATGCACCTAACACTATGTGCAATTTAGCATGGCCAATTCACCTGACCTACACATCTTTGTGAGTGTGGGAGGAAACCAGAGGAAACCCACGCAGACACTGGGAGAATGTGCAAGCTCTACACAGACGGTTGCCCAAGGCTGGAATCGAACCCAGGCCCCTGGTGCTGTGAGGCAGCAGTGCTAACCACTGAGCCACCGTGCCGTCCACAGATACTGCCAGACCCGTGTTGAGTATTGCCAACATTTAAAATTTTTATTTTAGATTCCCAGCATCTGCAGTATTTTAGTTTAATATCCAATCACTTTGTTTTCTCAGCATGAAGTGGCAGTGTGACTAATTACACACAACATATAAACTTTTCTTGTTCAGTTTCCTGCTGTTTGAGTGACCTTGTCTCACTTACAACTGTTTTGCATGTTGTGCCCTGGTACTTAAACACAGCGTTAATATCTCTGACCCAGACAGGAGTAAATGTGAAGCTAGGATTACTATATGAGCATGCTGACCAGCAATGTTAGGCTTGCAATCCTCGATCATACAGGAAAATGCACCCAGATCTTTTCTTGAATTTCAGAAGCAATCAGGGGTAAATGAACTCCGTGCCGATCGGTGAAATTATTTATGTGGCATCTCAGTGAGATCGTGTTCCCAGTCGTCTCCTCTCACTTAATTACAGCCTCGACCAACAGAGTGGAAAAATCAGCATTTAAGTTGTCTTTCTCCATGATTAATTTTGCTGTATGTAAGTAACAAAATCATAGAATTGACAACCACAGAAACAAAGTATCCAGTACATCATAGTTGAGCCAGCTGTTGAAAGAGCTGTCTAATTTGTTCCATTACACTGCTCTTCTCTCAAAGTCCTGCACTTTCAATTGCTTCAAGTAAATATCCCATCCCCTTTTTAAAGTTATAATTAATTCTGCTCCCCCCACCCATTGAACAACGGTAAGTATTCTGTCATGTTTGTTTTAACAGTGTGGAAACAGGCCCTTCGGCCCAACCAGTCCACACCAACCCTCCGAAGAGTAACCCACCCAGACCCATTTCCCTCTAAGTAATGTACCTAGCACTATGGGCAAATTTAAGCATGCCCAATTCATCTGGCCTGCGGGGGGAAACCAGAGCACCCAGTGGAAACCCATGCAGACACGGGGAGCATATGCAAACTCCACACAGTCACCCAAGGCTGGAACTGAACCTGGGACCCTGGTGCTATGAGGCAGCAGTGCTAACCACTGAGCCACCGTACCCCTGTATCTGGTTGAAGTATCTGGTGCTTGTTCTGAGCCCAAATAAACAATTAGATTATTCTAATTTCAACCTGTTTAGTGAGCATGCTCGGTCATAGAGCTATCTAAATGATCTTATTTAGAATAGCAATAACACTAATATCATTGCAGAATAACTTGCCAGTGATATCATTATGGAATACTTGACAATTTAACCAGTTATGTCATAACAGAAGTCACCTTATCACTAAGCAATTGCTATCATAACAAAACACTCCCAAGTTAAATGTTTATTGTGTTAAATAATTGATGACATATTCCTTGTCACAAAACCAGTCATGCCTTAATTGGAGATCCTTTATGAATAAGTACTGTAAACTTCGTACTTTTAAGATTTTTATGGCTAAACCAATGAAACCATAAAGGTTCACTGTTTGACTTTCTACTGATTGGAACGATTAGAATATTTTGACCTGTGAATTTGAATTTAGGTTGGTTCCTTTTCATCTCATTAATGAACCAAGTGGCCATTTAAATGCTAGCTAGTCAGCCTGATTCAAGATACTCCCACAATCTCTGTGGTCATCAGCTTGGGGAGATCGATGGAATTTCCAGACTTGACCATTCTAATATGGCTGAACACATTCTGGAGAGGAGGAAGAGAAACATTTGCAGAAATGAAGTCATGGAATACAATAAAAATTTTGAATCAATTCTCAGGTTAAAATGGGTGGCACGGTGGCTTCATTGCTAGCACTGCTGCCTCACAGCGCCAGGGACTGAAGTTCAAATCCAACCTCAGGTGGCTGTGTGGAGTTTGCACATTCTCCCCGTGTCTGCGTAGGTTTCCTCCGGGTGCTCCAGTTTCCTCCCACAGTCCAAAGATGTGTAGGTTAGGTGCATTTGCCATGCTGAATTGCTCATAGGGACCAGGGATGTGCAGGTTAGGTGGATTAGACATGGGAAATGCAAGGTTACAGGGATGGGGGTGGTTCTGTGTGCGATGCTCTTCAGAGAGTCAGTGTGGCCTCAATCGGCCGAATGGTCTGATTCCACACTGTAGGGATTCTATGTTACCCACAGAATCATTCTTTTGTGACTTCAGCCTGTACAAAGTGTTCAGTAATCAATGAACTGTCAACTAAGGATTGTAGCAACCAATTTGTAAGGAGCAAGACCCCCAATCAGTAATGAGAGGGATGAATGTTAGGCATTTATATATTTATATCGATACCCGGGCAAGTGTGCAATACTCCTTTGAATGTTTTTGATTTGTCTAAGAAGACAGATGAGATCTTGGTTTAGCATCTGATCTGAAAAATAGGACTCCTGATGGTGCAACACTTCTTTATTCCCAACATAAAGTGTTGGTCTGTATTATGAATTTAAGGGGGTTACTTTAACCCAGTGAAGCTGATGGAATGGAGCGACCTATGTTCTTACTCTCTGCTGATAGTGCTTTCCACTGAAGGCAAGGAAGGTCAAATCTGATGGGACGTGAAATGGCTGTCTGATCTGATTAGCTTAGAGTGCAGTGCAAACCCTTACCCTTCTGACTCAAAGATGATGGAGAGTCTAACTCACTGAGCCAAGATAACTTTGTGATATCTAACCTCATTCAACTGATATACTGACCATCCTCTGAAGAAGCATCTAACCTGACACCAGCAATCATAATTATTGTTATTCAGCAACACTGAGGGAGTCGTGAAAGTGTGGACGTGCTGTAGGATAATCCATTCCTGTTGTAAGCCATCCCTATGTTATCAAGTGGCAGTGCCCTGATCAGTGAAGTATCACTCTGTAGACTTTGAGACCTAAGTTTAGGTCCCTCTCACTGGATCTCATGACTGCCCAAAGTGGAAAAGATGAGGTAGCTCACAGTCTCCATGAGCCAGTTTGCAAGGAGATTTTGAATAAGTTGCAGAGTGAAGATGTTTGAAACAGTTCATTGGGGTGTGAGTGCTGACTGAGAGAAACACCAACATTGGCCAAACAGAGTAGTCGCAAGGGCAGCAGAAGTGGAAGCTGAGAAAGGGTTCGTACTGTGTCACATTGTGTTTCTGGGAGGGGCTGAGGAAGTGGGGGAGACAGAGCCCAAAAGCACTGGGGCTGAGGTTTGATATTTCAGCACTATACGGAGAATGAGAAGTATAACAAGGAATCTAACATTGGCTGGCCTGGTAAGAACATTACATTTTATCTTTAGTTGGAGGCAGTTGCTGGGAACTAAGCTGCTGGCATTGACCTGTAACCCTGTGTTACATGTATGTGTAAATAAAGAGTAGCTTAGTGACAGGATTCCAGCCTCCTTGAAGTTATCTCAACAAGAAACACTGTTCACTTCCTCATGTCACCTTTGGCAGAACCTTCATCTTCTAAAAATTCTATCAAAACTCTTTGTGATTTTCAAATCATCTGTGAATGTCCCCCCTAACCTTCTCTGCTGTCATGAGATCAACACTAGCTTCTTTTGTCGCTCCACATTAGCTGATTAGTGCTGGCAGCTCGTCACTTGCACTTAAGTGAAGCCTGACAACTGAGATTGATCAAGCCTCCTGCTGGTGTCACTGAGTCCGGGATGGAGTGGAACTGATACTGCCCATCACCCAACTGACCTGCAACAGAGGTGAAAATTAACGAGAGGACAGCACTCAGAAAGGTGCCTTCTTAGAGCACAGTATACTGCAGTCTTTGACCTGAGAAACACCAGGAAATTGTGCCCATCTGAAACAGACTTAAGATCTCAGTTGCCCTTCAATACTACTGCCTTACAGTGCCATAGCATATGTTGATTACTGTATAACATCCTTAAAGTGAAAGACCCAGCTTCAACTAGTCTTAGTCCCAGATTACCAAGAATCAGGGTGAGTATGTGGGGTTCAGCTATAGATCAGCCATAACACAATTAAATGGAAATACAGGAGCAGGGGGAGGCATGTAGCACCTTCAGCCTGCTCCAACATTCAGTAAGACCATGGTTGATCTACATCCTAATTGTATAAACCCACTTTTGTCTAATATCCCTTCATTCCTTTGGTTGAACTAATCTATTAATCTTAGGCTTCAAATTAACAACTGATACTAAAGAGATTTATTAAAGAGAGCTCCAAATATCTTTACGTATTGAAGTGTTTCCTAATGTCAATCCTGGATGGTTTAGTTTCACTGAAAAGACAAAATACTGCTGGCTGATAGAAACAGTTTCACTATCAATCCTATCTATTTTTAACATCTTGGAAACATTGACCAATCAACTCCTGACCTTCTAAATTCGGGGAAACACAATGCTACACGTTCTGAGTAAATCTACACAACAATGGCCTAATCTTTCTGCTTGACAGAAATTATCTCTGGCATTAGAGGCCAAAATTTTGCAAGTCTTGCCTCTGAATACAGCACTTCCCAATTTCATGTGGGGGTGAGTAGATTCAGACTGAGTTATACCCATTCACATTTATGGAGTTAGCTGGTCATTTACATCATCAGCTGCCTCTCCTGAAGTGGGATATTGAAGTTCCTGTAGTGTGCATACTGGACTTACGAAGAGCAGCTCTGAATGTTGTATATTCACTGGGATAGCCAGGGTACCCCTTTGGAAAAGTAAAGTACACCTTCTAATATGGTCTTTGTGGTGAAGGGAAATCAGGAGTCCTTGGGGAGGGGGAAGGTGTGGTGAAGGGGGAACAGGTGCTTTTGTTTTAGGCGTCTGATACTTTTTGGTATCTTTACAAGTAGAGTGGAATGTACCTACAAATGCATTGGAATGTCAAGCTGACAAAGAACTTCTAAAGAGCTGTCAAAGAACTGTCAAGTTATCAAAAGTTTCAAAACCTTGTCAAATGTGAAAGGGACTTGTCAGGGCTATCAAAGCATATAAACCTCCAAGCCTTTCCATATTTGAAAAGAAAGTGTGGAGAGTTAAAAAAGCATGATTGCTTTCCATTTTGTCTGTCTTTTGCCATTATCTTGAGGATTTCCATTACTGGACGACTGCAGCAAGATCAATTTCACAAGAATCTATTATCTGAGTGGGGTGCCTTCCATTTTACAGTTTGATTGACAGACACAAATGGTTTCTGATTCTTGCATATAGGACTTTGAATGTCAATGCTTGTTGCAAGAAAATTTTGTTTAAAGATTTTATTTAAGTAAGGATTTAAATGTGGTAAATATGTTTGATGAATCAGTGTGTTTTTTTTTGTCAGCTCTGTATGGCTGCCATTGGAGACATTAGGTGACTTGGCATGGGATGTGAAAGGTCCAATAGTAGTAGGTGAAGGGATGTGGTTTAGCACAAGTTGCCACTTTTGGCATAAGGGTTATAAAAGACAATGGTCAATACAGTATTGCAGTTATGAGGTAACATGCGAGAGAGTAGAAGGGTATAGGGGTTAGCAAGAGTGTGGAGTGTGTTTGGGAGGGAGGAGATATTAGAAATCAGGACTGGAGGGAAGATTTTGGTTTCATCAGGTTTTTTCGGGTAATCTTCTAGCTAGTACCAGTGCATACAGGCAGATCCTGTGCCCAACCACCACCCACAGTCAGCAGCTTCCACCCTGAGGTTACCTAATCTGTCTCCCAGGGCACCCTAAATCCAACCTCCCAGGAAATTTGTTGTCAGGTGGAGCCAGGAAATATTCCACGTTTGTGTTCCTGACCCAGTCAGGACCAATCTGTCATGGACAATATAGTCCTTCCTAAATGTAGCACTCGGAGTTGTTCATGGTACTCCATGTATCAACATACTAGGGGTCTGCTTGGTGGAAACATGACTTTTATTCCCTTGTTGTCTAGTCTTGTAGATAATAAAGGCCATTATTCCATTAATCTGTTAGAGGAACTGGCTTAAGAAGCTGAATAGCCTAATCTTGTTCCTACATTCAAATATATGGAGGGCAACCTCAACTAGAAAAACAAATTCATTTTAATATTTTCATCTTTATCAACAGATGCATATATCTTACTAATCAATGCATTATATAATGTGCAACTGTATATTTAAGTAAAATCACAATTCCTTTGCAAATGAAAAACGTAGGAATAAAATGATGAGTGTTCATTTGGTGTCTGTTTCTTTCTATTAATGATCCTCTTCTTCATCATCACTTTCCTTGAATAATCCCAGTCTCTGGAAGCATTGAACAATATTGGCCAAGAAGAAGCTCGTTGTAATGGCAGTGATGGAGACACAAACTCCAGAGAAAAAGATAATCAAGTAGTCTGTCAGAGTCAGTGAGAACTCGCACTCTGTGAAACTGTTGTCGGATAACTCGTTGAGTGTAATCTTCCTCATATCCCTGGGCAAGGAACATTGGATTGCATCAAAGCCTTGAAGAAATGAATATAGATATTTTTTATATAGCAAGCAAAATGTCAGCAACGCAGCAAATCTGCCCTCAATCCCTTGTGTCCCGAGAATTGCCCAGGGAGTGTATCTGAGCCCACCCACTCCCTGGCTCCTGACTCTCCCACACCAGATGTTCACTAACAGCCCTCATTTCTAATACCTCCTCCCTCCCAAACACACTAACTTTATTATTGTGTCAATAACAAAGCTCAAAACTCCCACCTTCATGGCTTCTTGAGAACAGGAAATTAGGACCTGATCCAAAAGATAGCAAATTGGCACTTGTGACTTTTAAATTTCCAAGTACGTGTGAAACCATCTCAGAGAAGGATAGAATGGGGGATGGTTCACCCACTCTCATCTAACTGCATTAATACTCAGGAGAAAGTGAGGACTGCAGATGCTGGAGATCAGAGTCGAAACGTGTGGTGCTGGAAAAGCACAGCAGGTCAGGCAGCATCCGAGGAGCAGGAGAATCGTTTTTTGGGCATAAGCCTTTCACCAGGAATGTGGGGAGTGAGGGGGGCTGAGAGATTTATAGGAAGGGAGAGTGGGGCTGGGAGGAAGGTAGCTTGGAAGGCGATAGATAGATGCAGGTGGGGGCTGATGGTGGTAAGTTGGAGCGGAGGGTAGAGCGGATAGGTGGGAAGGAAGATGGGCAGGTAGGACAGTTCAAGAGGGTGGTGCCGAGTTGGACAGTTGGATCTTGGATGAGGTGAGTGGATGGGAGATGAAACTGGTGAAATTGATGTTGACACTATATGGTTCAAGAGTCCCATGGCGGAAGATGAGGTGTTCTTCCTCCAGACATCGGGTGACTTGGATTTGGTGGTGGAGAAGGGCCAGGACTTGCATGTCCTTGGTGGAGCGGGAGAGGGAGTTGAAGTGGACAGCCACAGGGCGTTAGGGTTGTTGGGTGTGTGCGTCCCAGAGATGTTCCCTGAAACATTCCGTGTGTAGGTGTCTTGTCTCCCCAATATAGAGGAGACCACATCAAGAGCAACCGACACAGTCGATGAGGTGTTTAGATGTGCTGGAAAATCTCTGTTGGATGTGGAAAATTCCTTTGGGGCCTTGGACGGAGGTGGGGAGGAGGGAGGTGGTGGGCGCAGTTTTTACACCTCTTGCAGCAGCAAGAGAAGGTGTCGGGAGTGGAGGGTGGGTTGGTGGGGGGGCGTGGACCTAACGGTGTTGTGGAGGGAATGGTCTCTGCGGAATGCAGATAGGGGTGGGGAGGGAAATATATCTCTGGTGGTGGGATCTGACTGTAGGTGGCAGAAATGGCAGAGGATGATGTGCTGTATCTGGAGATTGGTTTGGTGGAAGGTGAGAACCGGGGAATTCTATCCTCGTTGTAGTTGGAGGGGTGGGGTTCAAGGGTGGAGGTGTGGGAAGTGGAGGGCATTGTTGACCACATGGGAGGGGAAATTACAGTCCTTGAAATAGGAGGCCATCTGGGAAGTTCTGGAGTGGAATTGCTACTCCTGGGAGCAAATACGGCGGAGGTGGAGGAATTGGGAGTAAGGAATAGTGTTTTTACAGAAAGGGTGTGGGCAGAGGTGGGTTTGAAGTAGATGTCCGTGTAGAGTCAGTCACCGGAAATGGAGACAGGGAGGTCCAGGAAGGGGAGGGAGATATTTCCTCATGAAGGCTCATAAAGGTAGTAAGTTTGATTTGTATCCAAGCCATTCTCCATTGTCTTGGGTCTATAGAGACAGGTCTGGGCAGTTTTCTACGATCTTTTATTGCTCAATGCTAGTAATATGGCACTGAGTATATTACTCAAATCAGGGAACCCTGCACGATAGACCTTTCGTCCGAACAAGTCCACACCGACCCACCGAAGAGTATCCCACCCAGACTCATTCCCCAATTATTCCGTATTTACCCCTGATTAATGCACCTAACCTACATATCCCTGAAAACAATATGGGCAATTTTAGCATGGCCAATTCACCTGGCCTGTACATCTTTGGATTGTGGGAGGAAACCAGAGCACCCAGAGGAATCCCACGCAAACACGGGGAGAATGTGCAAACTCCACACAGACAGTCGCCCAAGCTGGAATTGAACCCAAGTCGCTGGCGCTGTGAGGCAGCAGTGCTAACCCCACTGAGCTACCGTGCTGCCCATGGGAGGTACCTCTCTCTCACATCAATTGCATTACATCATCATTAAAGTGATCAGAAAGTTAATTTTCTGGGTAAATATTTATATTTGCAAATTTGATTGTTTATGGAGCATATTAAAAAAATGAGAAAGTTAAGTGGAAAATGTGGGACAGGGTACTGGGAAAACCTTTCTCAATTGCGCCTGTATCTGAAGAGGTTAAAGGCATCGCTTCAGTGAAAGCTGATCTGCCAACAAGTGTTGACTGACTCTTAATTGAGTCTAATTCTGACATTTTCCAATGTGAACACACAAAGTGTCAGGTTAGGAGAATCACATTCAATGGAAAAACAAACCAGTGCATTGTTCCCACCATCAGATACTCTAAACACCTGGACATGGCAACAGGATAGAGGCTTTTTTTCATTCAGTAACTAAAGAAAAGAACAAAGAACAATACAGCACAGGAATAGGCCCTTCGGCCCACCAAGACAGTGCTGACCCATGATGCCTTTCTAAACGAAAAGCTTTTTGCCTCCACACAATCTATATCCCTCTATTCCCTGCCTATTCATGTATCTGTCAAGATGCCTCTGAAACATTGACATTGATTCCACCTCCACCACCTCCTCTGGCACCATATTCTGGGCACTTACCACCCTCTGGGCAAAAAACTTGCCTCTCACATCTCCTTTAAACTTACTCCCTTTTACCTTAAACCTATGCCCCCATAGTAATCGACTTTTTCACCCTGGGAAAAAGACTCTCTGTCTATCCAGGCCTCTCATAATTTTGTAAAATTCTATCAGTTATCACCCTTCAAGTGAAAACCAACCAAGCTCTCCTCACAGCTAATACCCTCCAAGTCAGGCAACATACTGGTAAGTTGTTTATGTAGCTTCCACATTCTTCTTGTACCAAAATTGTACACAATGGAGGAAAAAGAATCAACTGGTGGTGAGGGCTACCACACCTCTGGTGAGGGGAGAGGGAGATTCCTTCCTGGTACTCTCAGCCAATGCAGGAATTGAACCCAAGCTGTTGGGATTGCTCTGTATCACAAGCCAACCACACACCCAACATTGCTAACCAGCCCCCTTTGCCCAATCAGTGGGTATTACATGTGACCCAACCCCCCACTCCCACCATGACCAAGCAGCTGAGGGATGTTTATTTTCTAAACATCACACAAGAGAATGGTTACTTGGGGCACATTTGACATGAGTGAAGGCAAAAGGCTAAAGCAATTAACATTGGGTCCAGCATCAAATTGCTGCAGGGGGGCCATTAGAATCATGGGAGTGCTCGCACCTGACCATTTCTCAGAGACAGCGGGCTCTGTAAAATCCTCCGTACATGAGGGGCTGCCTCCTGAAATTGTGCCTGTCCAGTCTAAGTCTAAATTTCAGGTATATTGGACGTGGTTGACATTCCAGCACCAGCCACCAGCACCTCTGCAGCTCTGGCTTCTAATTGGCCTAAAGCTCTCAGTTGGGGGTTACCTCTGCAGCACACTACCCCCTTCCCTACTCCACTCCCCCCAACCCCCATCCCCTACAGGGTCAAGGGCGGCCTCTCTACTGCCTGATTGGATTGTGGTTCTGGAAGGTCTTCCCCAAAGGCAGTAATGTGAGTCTCTCAACAGTTTCCCAGATGGCAGCTCACTCTGTCACCTCCACAAGATCCCACCTGATTGTTTCAATGTGGTTCTGATTGGCCTCTCACCTTCATGAGCTCTTACAGAACTCTGCAGCTTCTAACTTAGAGCAAGTCCCAGAGATCCCTCACCCCTGTGCTCACTGACCCACAGGCTCCCTGCCTGGTAATGTCCCGATTTTAAAATTGTCACTCTCATTCTAAAGGCTCTCCACTGTCCCACCTGTCACTATCATTGTAACCTCCTCCAGCCCTGCAATATCCCGGAGGCACCTACAATCATTCAGTTACATCTGCCTGAACATCCTTGATCTTAATTGCTCAAACAGTAATGGCCATGTCTTCAGCTCCCAGAACACTAACATCTGGGGTTCTGTCTTTGTCTTTCTTTAACGACACCTGAAGACCACCTAATGGAGCTTTTGGTCACTGGTCCTAATAACTCCTTAAATGATTTAGAGTCAAAAGTTGTTTTACAGTGCTTCTGAGACGCCTTGGAATGCTTTATTCTATTAAATACTCTACATAATTGCAAGTTGTTGTTTTGATGTGCTTATTTTAAAGAGTGTGTCTTAAATTGGAAATCCTCATGTCCCCAGGACTGACACCCTTCTTCACCTTGATCAATGTAAAATGGTAATGATAAAGTCATTTATCTCCTTATTGATTATCCTGTTAGAATGTGTATACCCTTGTGGACTCTCATCCAGTTAATTGACTCTCATTTCACTCATCCAAGCATCAATCCATTAACTGCTCCACTAAATGTTGCTGTTTAATGTCTCATTATTCATTCAGGTCGTTGTCTAGACAAGATAAATGTTCTCTTGCATCCATTACTGTGCTTTGTTATTGAAAATATTAAATGACAGTCCACACATTTTCTACTATTACCTTTCTTTTTTCCCTGGAGCTACATATAGTGTGTGAGTGCTTGCAAAGTGCTGAGCAAACGTCCACTCAGGATGTCAGCTGTTCAGAAGGGTAAGTCACCGGGCCACACAGGACAGAGTGTGGAGTTTGCTCCCCATTGATTTGAGTTGAGTTGTCTCATTCAGGACAGCAGCAAGACCACTGAAGAAGGTCTCAGTATCCTCGGACTTCTGCTCAAAAATATAGATGGTGAGCAAAGGCTGGATTGCATTACGGTGGCTCCTTTCATTTCTGCCTGCACTTGGGGGCTGCAGTTAGTCTTTGATCAAAGTGCTGGTGAGCCCCTTGTATACTTAACCTGTTCCCCCTTTCCAGTGAATTCAGGAACCGTGTAAGCTGGGTGACTCATTCACTAAAAACCTGGTTTGGAATACACACACCACCCTTCACCCCAGCTCTCTCTTCTAATTCTGGAGTTCCTTCATTAATAACCATTAACAAATTCCTTTCACTCTAAGAAGACTGCAATCCGTACAATGTTATTTTAGGAATTGCTCCAATTTTAGCCCATCTCAGAACATCCAAAATGAGCATGGGATGGAATCTAAAGCCCTCCCTTTGAGACAGGTTTTGGTAGGGGTATTTAATTAGGTGGGGGAAGACTGGGGGGGGGGAGATTATGGATGATGACCCTGCTACCTCCCCTCCTCTGCCTTTATTTAGTCTATGGGATGACTCAGGGCCAGCCTTCCCATCTCCCTGTCAATTTAGCATCCCAAGAGAGCAATGAATGTAACATTCACACCAAGCAACTGCCTGGCATTGACCATCTCCAAGAAGAGACAATCTAACTGTCACTCCTTGACATTCAGTGGTATTATCATCACTGAATCCCCCCCACTATCAACATCCTGGGGGTTACCATTGAACAGTAACTGAACTGGACTCACTATATAAACACAGTGGCTGCAAGAGCAGGTCAGAGGCTATGAAAGTTGCAGTGAGTAACTCACCTCCCTTACCCACCAAAGCCTGTCCACCATCTACAGGGCTCAAGTTGAGGACTGTGATTAAAAAATCCCCACCTCCTTCGATGCATGCAGCTTCAATAACACTCAGGAGGCTTGACACCATCCAGGACAAAGCAGCCCGCTTGATTGCCTCCACATCCACAAACATCCATTCCAACTCCCACTGAGGTTCAGTAGCAGCAGCGTGTACTATCTGCAAGATGTACTGCAGAAATTTACCCAGGCTGCTCACACAGCACCTTCCAGACCTATTTCCACTTCCATCTCAAAGGACAATGGCGGCATGTACATGGGAACACCACTAACTGCAAATTCCCCTCCAAGCCACTCACCATCCTGACCTGAAAATATTCTGTCGTTCTTTCAGTGTCATTGGGTCAAAATTCTGGAATTCCCTCCCTCAGGGCATTGTTTGTCAACCCACAGCAGGTGGACTGCAGTAGTTCGAGAAAACAGCTCACCACCACCTTCTCAAAGGCAAATAGGAATGGATAATAAATGCTGGCCCAGCTAGCAATGCGGTGAGTGGACCAAACACATACCAAGGGACTCATTCCACTATTACAGCATTTAGCCAATGGTTGGTGGGTGTCTCACTGTGTGAGAAGCTGGAAACTTGCTGGTGTATAGGGTTATCTTAGCCAAATGTCTAATCTTTGCATATGTGTCTAGGCCGTGAACATCAACAGGATGGTCACCTGGGGACTGCATCACATTGAGCCTGATCCTGTTCTTGCTCCATACCCACACACACAATCACTTTCCAGCTGATCACTAGTTAACAATCAGGAACAAGAACTCTGGCTGATTTCCTGAATCCAATAAGGCTGATAGCAACCCTCCTGCCTCACATGGATAAGTAACTGCGCACTAGCATTTTACCCTCCCCCTAAGAAGGGTGAATGGGGGAAAGAATAGCCATGTTAACATATATGTGCACTGCCACTATAGTTAGTAAAGAGCAAGAACGAGGGGAAAAAATGTTAACACCAGATTAACATCCTAGAACTCCAACTCATTTTTAAAAACCCTTTCATGGGATGTAGGTGTCATTGACAAGGCCAGCATTTGTTGTCCATCCCTAATTGCCCTTGAACTGAATGGCTCTCCAGACCTTTTCAGAGGGCACGTAAGGGTGAAGCAGATTGGTGTGAATTTGGAGTCACACATAGGACAGAACAGGTAAGGATGGCAGATTTCCTTCCCTAAAAGGACATCAGTGACTGGATATTTGTGACAATGGATCATAGTTTGATGGCTACTTTTACTGAGACTCATCTTATAATTCTTGATTTATTGACTGAAATTAATTTCCACTGCCTTTTTCTGGATTACTAGTCCAATAACATTCCCATTACTCTGCACTTTGACCGGAAATATTATCCAAATCCTGTAAAGCATTCGGTTTTAACCCTGTGCCTCATTCTTTCAAAGTACCTGGACAAACCTGTAGAAACCTTTTATCTTGGTGCCCTCGGCAGTATTGGAGACCTGGGCATTTATTTCCCGAAATGGGTTGAAGGGCTGGGTCAGAAAGTTCAGGGTAAGCCAATGGCCACATTGTTCAGTTGGCTGAATGTGTTTTGCAGTCAAACAGGAACCCGGTTCAAAGCTTGAAGCTGCTGAGATACATTTCCATGGCAGAAAGCTGCAGAGTCAAGAGTGTGGTGCTGGAAAAGCACAGCAGGTCAGGTAGCATCCGATGAGCAGGAGAATCAACATTTCAGGCATAAACTCTTCATTCCTGATAAAGGGCGTTTGCCCGAAACATCGATTCTCCTGCGCCTCGGATGCTGCCTGACCTGCTGTGCTTTTCCAGCACTACACTCTCAACTCCAATCTCCAGCATCTGCAGTCCTCACTTTTGCCTAGAAAGCTGCAGAGACAAGTCACTGAGTATATTAAAGACAGAGATGGACAGGTTCTTAATCAGTAAGGGGATCACGGGTTATGGGGAGAAGGCAGGAGAATGGGATTGAGAAACATACCAGCCATGATCGAATGGTGGAGCAGATTCAATGGACCGAACAACCTAATTCTGCTCCTTTATCTTATTGTCTTATTGAAACTGGTCAAGTGCCTGAAGCCATTCTGTGAATTTTGCCAGTAAGAACAAGCAGGCTAGGTAGCTCTGGGAAGTACCATAGTTGAATCTGACCATGTCCTCACTCGAAGTACACGTATGTACACACATACACACACACAAACAGAGACCTACACACATATACACATGCATATGTGCATGCACTCAGTGGGGTTGGAGGTGGTCACCATGAACCCTGGTTACCACCCATGTGCCCTCACCACCTCTCAAACCAAAGGTGCTGAGTCCAAAGTAAATAACCCTACTCCCATTCTTGTCTCCAAATTAGGTAGCGCGGCAAGAGAATTGAGACCTAACCTTCCACTGAGCCACTGAACCTTGTACTGCAATCAAACCATCTGGGAATCTCCAAAGAACATATCAAGAACTCAGACAGGTGAAGTGAGTGGCAGGTCAGATTTGTCTCCTTAATCCTCACCTAGCTAAAACAGGTGGACACAGGTGACATTGCCTTCAATATTTAATAAGCATTTAATAATAACCTGATTTTCCCCAGCACCTCTGGTGAATTCCCAACCTCTAATGGTTTAGTGAATATTAGTTCATTAAGATTGATTTTTTTAGTTATACTACTGATCCCAATGTTGCTGATGGGGACATCTATGAATTGATGTTTCTGTAAGTAGTCTTCAACTTACAAGGATTTAGAGTCATAGAGTCATAGAGTCATAGAGATGTACAGCACGGAAGCAGACCCTTCGGTCCAACCAGTCCATGCCGACCAGATATCCCAACCCAATCTAGTCCCACCTGCCAGCACCCGGTCCATATCCCTATAAACCCTTCCTATTCATATACCCAACCAGATGCCTCTTAAATGTTGTAATCGTACCAGCCTCCACCACTTCCTCTGGCAGCTCATTCCATACATGCACCACCCTCTGCGTGAAAAAGTTGCCCCTTTGGTCCCTTTTAAATTTTTCCCCTCTCACCCTAAACCTATGCCCTCTAGTTCTGGACTCACCCACCCCAGGGAAAAGATCTTGCCTGTTTATCCTATCCATGCCCCTCATGATTTTATAAGCCTCTATAAGGTCACCCCTCAGCCTCGGACGCTCCAGGGAAAACAGCCCCAGCCTATTCAGCCTCTCCCTGTACCTCAAATCCTCCAACCCTGGCAACATCCTTGTACTCATTTGATATTCTGGTAAACTTGAATATTTACAGGGCTATCTATGAGAATAGTGCAGTTTCAATTAACACAACGATTTTCAGGAATTTAACTGTCAGATTAATCAAGGACTATCTATAATTGTTAAACTTCTTCCAATGGACTTGTGGAATGCAGCATGCGTTCTCATTTGCGCCTTCTTGTTCCAGGGGGAACTAAAGGGCATCTATTTCACAGAGAGTGGTGAACTCGGCCCGGACAATCACAAAGGCCAACCTCCCATCTGTAGAATCCATCTACCAGGCCCGCTGTCAGGGAAAGGCCGCCAGCATTCTCAAAGATCCATCCCACCCTGGCAATGTTTTTCTACAACCTCTACCATCGGGGAGAAGGTACAGAAGCCTGAACACACACACACACACACACACACCAGCCAGTTTCGAAACAGCTTCAACCCGACTGTGTTAGAATACTGAATGGACTCACAAACTCTTAACATTCGCCTGTACTTGTATTGTTGTTTTTGCCGCTGTTTACCTATTATTTACTATCTATGCTACTTAACTCTGTGATCTGCCTGTATTGCTCACAAGACAAAGCTTTTCACTGTGCCTCAGTACACGTGACAATAAATTCAATTCAAATTCAAGTTCTAATTCATCCTAAGCTGAGGACCCTACCTGTCCAGTGAGTGTGACCTCTGCCTTCTGAGAGATAGGTTTAAAACCTGTCCTGCCTTAATGTGACTGAATCGAACTCAAAGCTCCTGGCCCAGGAATAAAACGTGAAGTCGATATAGTCCCACGCTCTCATCAGAGACAGATGACTTTAACCTGAGGGTCACTATGTTGACCCTTCGTGGGTGACCTCAGCTGGGCTGGGAATTGAACCCGCGCTGTTGGCATCACAAACCAGCCTTCCAGCCAACTGAGCTAACTGAGAGGAATGGACACTGAGCCACTAAATGGCCTTCCCTGCCCTGTTGTGCAGATGGGGCACTATAATGAAATAAGTTGAACAGAAACTTACATCAGGAAGTGGAAATGTACAACATTGAAGTAAGCAGTCTGGGTTTTTTTAGATTACTTACAGTGTGGAAATTGGCCCTTCGGCCCAACAAGTCCATACCGACCCTCTGAACGGCAACTCACCCATTTACCCCTTCACCTAACACTATGGGCAATTTAGCATAGCCAATTCACCTGACCTGCACATTTTTTTTTGGACTGTGGGAGGAAACTGAAGCACCCGGAGGAAACCCACGCAGACACGGGGAGAATGTGCAAACTCCACACAGACAGTTGCCCGAGGCGGGAACTGAACCCGGGTCTCTGGTGCTGGGAGGCAGCAGTGCTAACCACTGAGCCACCGTGCCAGGTGATGATGCACTCCAGCCCCTGCGGTACCCACCGGTCTCGAAAGGTCTTTACCGGGCCAGTGAACTTTCCAGGGACACCTGAGCACAGACGTAACCATGAAAGAGGGGCAGACAGTCAGATACAGTGACCCCCTCCACTACCCACTGCCTAGACCTGTGTATGACCAAGCCCAGGAGCAGAGGCAGGAGAAGGCCCTCTGCCCTGTCCAAGCACATGTGCATGGGCTGCCGGTAGACCAGGAGCCTGGGGCTGGTATCTAGGCGAAAGTGAGGACTGCAGATGCTGGAGATTAGAGTCAAGATTAGAGTGGTGCTGGAAAAGCACAGCAGGTCAGGCAGCATCTGAGGAGCAGGAAAACCAACGTTTTGGGCAAAAGCCCTTCATTAGGAATCTTGGGGCTGGTATCTACCCTGATCTAACCTCAAACAAAGAAAACGCTCCAGCCTTGTGATCCAGGAAGGGTGCATTCCCAGTGGATTCCTCCACTTCCTTGCTTTGGATCATGGGCATTCCTGGGAAGGAAGGAGGGGCACCTGGGGGGGAAGAGGACAGTCAGACGGCACTCACCGGTGGCGAGGATTTCAGCGTTCGCCCTGAGCCACAGGAAGAGCTGGGCGAAGGTGCAATTGCAGAGCCAGGGGTTGCCCTCCAGGCGGACGGTGCGGAGGGAGGGGAGGGAGCGGAGGGTGGCCACACTCAGGGCCTCCAGCGCGTTGTCGTTCAGCTCCAGCACCTGCAGCAGGTTGAGGTGGAGGAAGGCTCCGTCTTCGACCTTCCTCAGGCCGGGGTTGTTGCCCAGGCGCAGCATGATGAGGCGCTGCGCCGAGCTGAACGCTCCCGGCGCTAGCTGAGCGAAGTTGTTGTAGCTGAGGTCCAGGTAGATGAGGTTGGTGCTGCTGAAGGTGCCCTGGGAGATACTCGACAGCGAGTTGTTGCTGAGGTCCAGGTAGACCAGGTCCCGGTGATACATGAAGAAGTCGGTGGGGATCTCCCGAATCCGGTTGTTGCTCATCAGGATCTTCCTGATCACCAGCGGGAAGGCGCCTCCTGGAAGCTCCGAGAGTCCCAGGTCTCTGCAGTCTATGGTGTGGCTATCCCTGCAAACACAGCCCCCTGGGCAGCCCCTGACCACGGGCAAACACAGCAAGAGGAGGGGCAGCAGGTACAAAGCAAGGCATGAAGGCATGGCAGGGTGGCACACAGCACTGGCAGCGCCTGGGTCATGCTGAGGGAGTGCAGGCAGTGCTGCACTCTGCATGGTCAGATCAAATAGCGAGAGATTGGATCAGAGAGAGAGAGATAGCAGGCAGTCAGAGAGAGAGAGATAGCCGGCAGTCAGAGAGAGAGAGAGAGAGATAGCAGGCAGTCAGAGAGAGAGAGATAGCAGGCAGTCAGAGAGAGAGATAGCAGGCAGTCAGAGAGAGAAACAGAGATAGCAGGTAGTCAGAGAGAGAGAGCTAGCAGGCAGTCAGAGAGAGAGAGAGAGACAGAGATAGCAGGCAGTCAGAGAGAGAGAGACAGAGATAGCAGGCAGTCAGAGAGAGAGAGATAGCAGGGTCAGAGAGACAGAGACAGAGATAGGCAGTCAGAGAGAGAGGGAGATAGCAGGCAGTCAGAGAGAGAGATAGCAGGCAGTCAGAGAGAGAGATAGCAGGCAGTCAGAGAGACAGCAGGCAGTCAGAGAGAGAGACAGAGATAGCAGGCAGTCAGAGAGAGAGAGATAGCAGGCAGTCAGAGAGAAACAGAGAGAGATAGCAGGTAGTCAGAGAGAGACAGAGAGAGATAGCAGGCAGTCAGAGAGAGAGAGAGAGAGATAGCAGGCAGTCAGAGAGAGAAACAGAGATAGCAGGCAGTCAGAGAGAGAGCTAGCAGGCAGTCAGAGAGAGAGCTAGCAGGCAGTCAGAGAGAGAGAGATAGCAGGCAGTCAGAGAGAGAAACAGAGATAGCAGGCAGTCAGAGAGAGAGCTAGCAGGCAGAGAGAGCTAGCAGTCAGTCAGAGAGAGAGACAGAGATAGCAGGCAGTCAGAGAGAGAGATAGCAGGCAGTCAGAGAGAGAGAGAGATAGCAGGCAGTCAGAGAGAGAGATAGCAGGCAGTCAGAGAGAGAGAGACAGAGATAGCAGTCAGTCAGAGAGAGAGAGATAGCAGTCAGTCAGAGAGAGAGATAGCAGGCAGTCAGAGAGAGAGAGAGAGATAGCAGGCAGTGAGAGAGAGAGAGATAGCAGTCAGTCAGAGAGAGAGATAGCAGGCAGTCAGAGAGAGAGAGAGAAAGAGATAGCAGGCAGTGAGAGAGAGAGATAGCAGGCAGTCAGAGAGAGAGATGACTAGAGGAGGGAACTGCGAGGCACCTTCAGGACAACTGGGAACAGTAAATCCAGCAGGACACGGGGGAGAAGAGAAAGTCAGTCCCGTTCCACAACCTTCCCACATTTACACATACACACACAGCTTTAGGTGATAGATTGCATTGATAAGGGATCATATCTACCGCAGGGTTTTAAATTCCCCTCCGACAGTGGGTCGAAACACAACCAACCAACAATATTTACAGAGATCGGACAAAAGGGACATGTTTTCTGGACGTGGTCGAGTTGCATTCTTCTAGCGCCTTTTCCACCGTCCGGGGATTCCCTCCCCAACGCGTCCTGGCCACCCGTGTGTATGGGGGATATGCGACGCGCGCACACCGAGATCCCACAAACAGCAATGTGACAAGGAGGCGTTCAACCTACTTCCGCTGGGGGGCGGGCTAGGAGAGAAACAAAAAGCCAATCCAAAACAAAACCTATCCAAGTCACTGCCTGCCGTGCCATTTGTATAGGGCCTTTCACCAAATCACATGCCCCGCCCGGTTTAACCTGGCTCAGGCAGGGTAAGTAAGGTGTGCGCACATTGGACAGGTTGGGGGTGAGGGTTGGAAGGATGGATGAAGCAATTATCAACTATAAGTTCCTTCGAACATCTTCTGTGGCTGCGCGTCCTCAGTTTGGACCTTGGAGAATGTGGATTGAGTTAGCCAGCCTCATTGGTGAAGCCAGAATTGGCCTCAGCGCCTGTAGCTCAGTGATGGGAAAGAAAAGTCAAGCTGGGTTGGGTTCCTGATTGGAAACCAGAGAGTCCTGCTGGACAGTACAGTTGGTTCTGCTGTAAATGGATGTTTTTCAGCACAATTTGGCTTTAATGTGATTGAGGAATTTAGAATGTTATTTGTGGAACCATACTTACCTGTATTGGCTAGAATGCGATTCCAGCCCCATTAGTTTAAATGGCATAGCTATTACATGGTTTTATTCAAACGTGGGGTTACACAAGAATGGAACTACCATGTTATATCAGAACTGATTGTATGTATAAGTGACCGCCACATAAAGACGGCCCCACCACCATAGTCACTGTCCAGAATCACATGGGAGCTGATACCAGAACCCCACCATGTCTTGTATGGAGTTCTTTGATGTGTAGTCATTGTCATGGATTAACATCGCTGACCTCTTCCATACAACAAGGTCAATCAGGATGAGGGGTGTTGGATGGGGTTGGTGTGGGATGTTGGTCAGTGCTTGAGGGGAATGTCCACTTTTAGAGCATTGTATACAGTTCTGCTATTGGAAGATATTATTAAATTGAAAAGGGTGTAGAAATGATTTACTAGGATGTTACCGAGACTGGAGAGTTTGAGTTATAGGGAGAGGCTGGAAAGGCTGGGATATTTCCCCTTGGAATGCAGGAAGTTGAGGGGTTAACTTATAAAGGTTAATAAAATCATGAGGGGCATGGATAAGGTGAATACGAAGATCTTTTCCATAGGGTAAGCAAATTCAAAATTAGAGGACATAGATTTAAGGTGAGAGGGGAAAGATTTAAAAGGGACCTGGGGGGCAGCTTTTTAACACAGAGGGTGTGGAATGAACTGGCAGAAGTGGTAGATGCAGGAACTGTTACAACATTTCAAAGATATTTGGACAGGTATCATGGATCGGAAAGGTTTAGAGGGATATGGGCTAAACTCGGGCAAATGGGGCTGGTTTGGTTTGGGAATCTTGGAGGGGTTGGACTGAACGGTATGTTTCCGTGCTGTATGACTGTGTGATTCTGTTCAGTCAACCTCTTGGTTTAACACTTTAATGTGGAGGTACTACATAGTCACCATCTTGAACAGTGATGAAACCTATAACCTTTGACCTCAGAAAGGACCATGATACTAAATGATCCAAGTGGACACCTAGAGGTAGGGAGGGTGGTACAGGGTTGTTGGCAGTGCCCATGCATTCATATCAAGAAACAAGGTTCTACATTTGACCAGAATCAGTAAAGAGTCCATTTTGACGAGTTTCATGGACGGGTTTTCTCTCTCTCAGCCTCAGCATGATTTATCGAGTTATTGTCCAAATTTGCCTCATCACTTTATGTACTATGTCTCTCTGACAGCCTGATCTTCCCCCTGGCCCAGACCTCCTAGGATTCCCAGTGCCGCTGCCATGTGCCCAGTCAAACATTGCCAGTCAAGAGGTGTCCTTCACCATTGTGAGAGGGCAACCAAAAAGATACACTTTTCAGGGCACATAGATGGCACAGCTGACATTTAGTGTACATACAACAGCAAATTCACAAAAGTGTTTCTATTTAAGGACCAAGCTACACAGGTTACCTGGCCTTAGTGTTATCCATCTTCATACCCTGTCTAAGGAAGTGCTACTCTTTACCCAGTGTAGGCTATATCTTGGATCTGCCCACCATTGTGCTGCACTTACCCATTGGAGCCAGAGTGTTTGTGACCATTAGTGACTCCACTTTCTGTAGTAACCCATTCTTTCCAATGCATTATCATCTCGCCCCCCCCCCCCCCCATTTATCTGTTGACTTGCCCTGTTCACAAGTATTATTCACTTTGCACCCCAGCATGCTGCTTGAAGACATCAGAATTGACTCCCTAACATCCCTAGGAGAAAGTAAGAACTGCAGATGCTGGAGATCAGAGTCAAAAAGTGTGGTGCTGGAAAAGCACAGCAGGTCAGGCAGCATAAACTCTTCATCAGGAAATAACTTCCCCACCAGGGGCAGTGGTCTCAGATAACCACTCATTAGCTTTGATTGAGCTGACTCCCAGAGCTGACCATGCCCCAACTCCCTGGGTTGGGCAGACTAGGATGGACAGGGGTCTGTCTGATAACTAACTGGATCCCTTACTGCTCTCTGTGTAGCTCCCTGAGTGATGTACCTGAGTAACTCTGTAGATTGGTCCTGCAGAACTAAGTGTGGCCCACACCCTGTACAGGTTCAGCCCCCACCCCCCACCCGGACTGTGCTGGGACCCCCTGTCTGAAGGCTGTCTGCCTTGGCCTGACTGAGGATGACTCCCTGTAGACTTTGAGACGTGACCATTCAGTTGAAGCAGATGCAGGGGGTTTGCTGTGGGCGTTGCTGGCACGTAACATATGAGGCACGTTTGAGGACTCTGGATGGAGTTTAGAAGGATGAAGGGGGAATCTAATTGATACATACAGAATATTGAATGGCCTGGACAGACTGGATGATGGGAAAACGTTTCCATTGGTAGGAGAGATTAGGACCCGAGGGCACAGCCTTAGAGTAAAGGGAAACCTTTTAGAATGGAGATAAGGAGAAACCTCTTCAGCCAGAAAATGGTGAATCTATGGAATTCATTGCCACAAGGCTGTGGAAGCCAGGTCAATAAATGTTTAAGACTGAGATAGATAAGTTCTTGAGTATTAAGGGGATCAAGGGTTACAGGGAGAAAGCAGGAGAATGAGGTTGAGAAACTTATCAGCCATGATTGAATGGTGAAGTAGTCTCGATGGGCTGAATGGCCTAATCTTTGCTCCTCTGTCTTAGAGTGGAGGTGTGAGATTAATGGTGCCCTCCAACAACATGTTCACTCCATTGACTGATCACCATGTCAACCACAACCATCAGCCTGGCTCTCTGGCTGAACCAAACAGCACAGAAAGATGGAAGAATTCTGAACCTTTAAGATCTGGCTGAGGGGTCAAAGTACAAAAAGGCTTGTGGCAAAATGCTATGAACATTTAATTTAGCATGAAGTGAGTGAGCACCAAGACAGCATGCAATGAACCTGAGGCACTTCCTGGTGCAATTGAGGATCTGGGTGCCCGTCCCAATGCTCAAAGTGCCCTGGCAGCAACATTACACTGCAAGATGCCAATTAGCTCCAATGTGCAATGTAAGTGCAGCACCGTATGCCATGCAGATTGGAGACGTGTCATGAGGGTGCAGAGCGGCTGGCATGTGTCTGATGCCAATGTCTTGGAAGAGGAGCACCAGGAATCACTGCCCATGGCGTGTGCCCTGAGATGTTGGGATCAGCTAACCTAGGTGAAGCCTGGAGAGCCAAGCAGAGAGCTGGAGTTACGATGTAGCCACTCTGACCTCCATGAGAATGTTCACAGTCTGATTTGTGTCCAGCAGCTGTGAGAATGGGAAACTGCACTTCAATAAAGCCAGATTAGGGAGTAATACTATTCTAACACAGGCAAATAGAGGCAAACAGGCCTCTTGTTGCTCACCTGTGAGACTCCTGTCTCACTGTTCAAATCTTGACTGCAGAACTGGTCCTTTCCCTGTCAACATCATTGGAAAATATCACCCAAGATGGCCAAGCCATTTAAAATGTGTGCATTCCAATTGTACTGTTATTTTCCTTATTAAATGAATACCCTGTAAATAAATTCAGTTATAGCGAGAGCCTGATTACATCAGCTCACTATTGGCTGCAAAGAGCCTCCAATATTGGTCACCAAACACAGTGTCTTAGGGTATACTCCACAGACACCAGGCTGCACACACCCCTCATCCATGGACAGTGGCATCTGATACCGGGAAACCCCTCAAGATCCTCCAATCCAGGAGAATTAGGAAGCGCAGGGTTGCATTGCAAGGTACACCAGGAACTTGCATTGAAAGGCTGCAACAAGGACTTTGCCTGCAGAGGCTCACACGTTGTATCTGGGCTGTTTGCATGTTCTCTCAGCACTCACTCACTCACCTACCCTGGATGCACACTGTGAACAGACATTGTCTTGATTCACAGAGCACTCAGGCAATCAGTCAGCTTATCTTGGTGGCCAGCAATCCTCAGTCTAAGGGCTGTGCATCTTGCTGTACAGCAGTGTGCTGCATCAATCTCACACCTGCCCCAGGGCCAGCAGCTTACACACTGAGTGTGCAGTAAGCAGAAAGCCAGGTCTCCATCTGAGTGGAGTTGTCAGTCAGAGGTTTCAGCAGAGCGCGTATAGGGCAGCCTGCAATAGCAGCCCAGGCTGTTACAAACTAGAGAAGTGGGGTAGGTTGTGAGAATAATCACAGAAAATAATCTGTCCACTGATTCTTGAATTGGGTTTCTGAGTTTCAATGTTATTGGTTCAGGATGCAGTCAGGAATCCACTTGAGGTATTTTTGGTCAGGGAGTGCATGTCTATGGTGCCCTGGGAGAGGCTTCACGATCAGTCGATAACTCCATTAGCAGTCAGTCCAGAGAGGGACGTATGAACATAGCTGGGGAGAGGTACAGTCAAGGTTCTGGGCAACTCTTGCCTGGCATTGTCCGGTTATGGAGTCTTTTAAGGGGTGACAAATGGCCACTCTGTCAGACTGTGCACAGAAACACAGGGGAAAGGAAGGTGTGGGAGGCAGGGGGATGGGAGTCGGGTAGCTGCTGTGGGTAGGAGAGTCAGGAGTCGCATTATGGAGTTTGAGGGCAGCCAGCTGTGAGGGTTGACGTGGCAGAGTCTCCGCAGAGAAGCTGCACTCCACAGTCTCTGAACAATGAGGAACATTGGCCCCCATATATTTGCTCTTACTGTTCCTCTACCCCCCCCCATATACTGGAATACTGTTCCTGTATGCCCCCATATACCTGCTTACTGTTCCTGTACCCCTCCCCCCATATACCTGCTTACTGTTCCTGTACACCCCCCCCATATACCTGCTTACTGTTCCTGTACCCCCCCATATACCAGCTACTGTTCCTGTACTCCCCCCATATATTTGCTTACTGTTCCTGTACCCCCCAAATACCAGCTACTGTTCCTGTACCCCCCCCCCCATATACCTGCTTAGTGTTCCTGTATCCCCCCATTTACCTGCTTCCTGTTCCTGTAACCCTCCATATACCTGCTTACTGTTCCTGTACCCCCCCATGTACCTGTTTACTGTTCCTGTAACCCCCCATATATCTGCTTACTGTTCCAGTACGCTGTCATATACCTGCATACTGTGCCTGTACCTCCCCATATACCTGCTTACTGTTCCTGTAACCCCCCATATACCTGCTTACTGTTCCTGTACCCCCCATATATCTGCTTACTGTTCCTGTACCCCCCCATATACCTGCTTACTGTTCCTGTACCCCCCCATGTACCTGTTTACTGTTCCTGTAACCCCCCATATACCTGCTTACTGTTCCTGTACCCCCCCATATACCTGCTTACTGTTCCTGTAACCCTCCCATGTACCTGTTTACTGTTCCTGTAACCCCCTATATACCTGCTTACTGTTCCTGTACCTCCCCATGTACCTGTTTACTGTTCCTGTACCCATCCCCCATATACCTGCTTACTGTTCCTGTACCCCCCCCCCCCGTATACCTGCTTACTGCTCCTGTACCCTGTCATATACCTGCTTACTGTTCCAGTACGCTGTCATATACCTGGTTATTGTGCCTGTACCACCCCCCATGTACCTGCTTACTGTTCCTGTAACCCTCCCATGTCCCTGCTTACTGTTCCTGTACTCATCCCCCCATATACCTGCTTACTGCTCCTTTTATCGTTCCACCCCCATATATCTGCTTACTGTTCCTGTGCCCCCCATATACCTGCTTACTGTTTCTGCACCCATCCTCCCATATAGTTGCTTACTGTTCCTGTACAACCCCCATATATTTGCTTACTGTTCCAGTAACCCCCCATTCTACCCACTTACTGTTCCTGTACACATCCTCCCATATACCTGCTTACTGTTCCTGTACCCGTACCCCATGTACATGCTTACTGTTCTTGTATCCATCCCCCCCATACACGTGTTTACTGTTCCTGTACCCGTCCCCCCCATATACCTGCTCACTGTTCCTGTACCCGCCCGAATACCCACTTACTGTTCCTGTACACATCCTCCCATATACCTGCTTACTGTTCCTGTTCCCCCCATATACCTGCTTACTGTTCCTGTACCCCCCATATACCTGCTTACTGTTACTGTAACACCTCCATATACCTGCTTACAGTTCCTGTAACACCCCATATACCCGCTTCCTGTTCCTGTACACATCCTCCTAGAAACCTGCTTACTGTTCCTGCATCCGTAACCCCAATATACCTGCTTATTGTTCCTGTATCCCCCCATATACCTGCTTACTGTTCCTGTAACCCCCCATATACCTGCTTACTCTTCCTATACCACACCCATATACCTGCTTACTGCTCCTGTACCACCGCCATATACCTGCTTACTGTTCCTGTACCACCCCCATATACCTGCTAACTGTTCCTGTACCTCCCATATACCTGCTTCCCGATCCTGTACCAGTCCCCCCAAATACCTGCTTACTGTTCCTGTACCCGCCCCCCATATACTTGCTTACTGTCCCTGTACTCCCATATACCTGCTTAGTGTTCCTGTACCCATTCCCCCATATACCTGCTTAATGTTCCTGTACCCATTCCCCCATATACCTGCTTAATGTTCCTGTACCCATCCCCCCCATATACTTGCTTACTATTCCTGTACCCCCCAGATACCTGTTTACTGTTCCTGTAACCCCGCATATACCTGCTTACTGTTCCTGTCAGCGTCCCCCCATATACCTGCTTAGTGTTCCTGTACCCGTTCCCCCATATACCTGTTTACTGTTCCTGTACCCCCCATATACCTGTTTACTGGTCCTGTACCCGTCCCCCCATATACCTGCTTACTGTTCCTGTACACCCCCATATACCTGCTTACAGTTCCTGTACCCCCCCCCATATACCTGTTTACTGTTCCTGTACCCGTCGCACCATATACCTGCTTACTCTTCCTGTACCCCCCCATATACCTGTTTACTGTTCCTGTAACACTCCATATACCTGTTTACTGTTCATGTAACCCCGCATATACCTGCTTACTGTTCCTGTCAGCGTCCCCCCATATACCTGCTTAGTGTTCCTGTACCCGTTCCCCCATATACCTGTTTACTGTTCCTGTACCCCCCATATACCTGTTTAATATTCCTGTACCCGTCCCCCCATATACCTGCCTACTGTTCCTGTACACCCCCATATACCTGCTTACTGTTCCTGTACCCCCCATATACCTGTTTACTGTTCCTGTACCCGTCCCCCAATATACCTGCTTACTGTTCCTGTACACCCCCATATACCTGTTTACTGTTCCTGTACCCCCCCCCCATATACCTGTTTACTGTTCCTGTACCCGTCGCACCATATACCTGCTTACTCTTCCTGTACCCCCCCATATACCTGCTTACTGTTCCTGTACCCCCCCATATACCTGTTTACTGTTCCTGTACCCGCCCCCCATATACCTGCTTACTCTTCCTGTACCCCCCCATATACCTGTTTACTGTTCCTGTACCCAACCCCCCATATACCTGCTTACTGTTCCTGTACCCATCCCCCCATATACCTGCTTACTGTTCCTGTACCCATCCCTCCATATACCTGCTTTCTGTTCCTGTACCCCCCGATACATGTTTCCTGTTCCTGTAACCCCCCATATACCTGTTTCCTGTTCCTGTAACCCCCCATATACCTGCTTACTGTTCCTGTAACCCCCCATATACCTGCTTACTGTTCCTGTACCCGTCCCTCCATATACCTGCTTACTGTTCCTGTATCCCCCCCCCCCCGATACCTGTTTCCTGTTCCTGTAACCCCCCATATACCTGCTTACTGTTCCTGTAACCCCCCATATACCTGCTTACTGTTCCTGTAACCCCCCATATACCTGCTTACTGTTCCTGTACCCATCCCCCCATATACCTGCTTACTGTTCCTGTACCCGTCCCCCCATATACCTGCTTACTGTTCCTGTACCCGTCCCCCCATATACCTGCTTACTGTTTCTGTACCCGTCCCCCCATATACCTGCTACTGTTCCTGTACCCCCCCATATACCTGCTTACTGTTCCTGTACCTGTTCCCCCCATATACAATAGACAATAGACAATAGGTGCAGGAGTAGGCCATTCAGCCCTTCGAGCCAGCACCACCATTCAATATAATCATGGCTGATCATTCCTAATCAGTATCCTGTTCGTGCCTTATCTCCATAACCCTTGATTCCACTATCTTTGAGAGCTCTATCCAACTCATTCTTAAATGAATCCAGAGAGTGGGCCTCCGCTGCCCCCTGGGGCAGAGCATTCCACACAGCCACCACTCTCTGGGTGAAGAAGTTTCTCCTCATCTCTGTCCTAAATGGTCTACCCCGTATTTTTAAGCTGTGTCCTCTGGTTCGGCACTCACCCATCAGTGGAAATATGTTTCCTACTGCCAGAGTGTCCAATCCTTTCATAATCTTATACGTCTCAATCAGATCCCCTCTCAATCTTCGAAACTCAAGGGTATACAAGCCCAGTCGCTTCAGTCTTTCAGTGTAAGGTAATCCTGCCATTCCAGGAATTGACCTCGTGAACCTACGCTGCACTCCCTCAATAGCCAGAATGTCTTTTCTCAAATTTGGAGACCAGATCTGCACACAGTACTCCAGGTGTGGTCTCACCAGGGCCCTGTACAGCTGCAGAAGCACCTCTTTGCTTCTATACTCAATTCCTCTTGTTATGAAGGCCAGCATGCTATTAGCCTTCTTCATTACCTGTGGTACCTGCATGCTTACCTTCATTGACTGGTGTACAAGAACACCCAGATCTCTCAGTACTGACCCTTTACATAACTTGATTCCATTGAGGTAGTAGTCTGCCTTCCTGTTCTTGCTAACAAAGTGGATAACCATACATTTATCCACATTAAACTGCATCTGCCATGCATCTGCCCACTCACCTAACTTGTCCAGGTCACCCTGTAATCTCCTAATATCCTCATCACTTTTCACCCTGCCACCCAGCTTTGTATCATCAGCAAATTTGCTAATGTTATTGCCGATATCATCTTGTATATCATTAACATATATTGTAAAAAGCTGTGGTCCCAGCACGGATCCCTGCGGTACCCCACTGGTCACTGCCTGCCATTCCGAAATGGAGCCGTTTATCACTACCCTTTGTTTCCTATTAGCCAACCAATTTTCAATCCAATCTAGTACTTTGCCCCCAATACCATGCACCCTAATTTTACTCACTAACCTCCTGTGTGGGATTTTATCAAAAGCTTTCTGAAAGTCCAGGTACACTATATCTACTGGATTTCCCTCGTCCAACTTCATAGTTACATCCTCAAAAAATTCAAGAAGATTAGTCAAGCATGATTTCCCCTTCATAAATCCTATCTGTCCTATCCTGTTACTACTATCCTGTTGCTACTATCCAGATGTGCAGTAATTTCATCCTTTATAATAGACTCCAGCATCTTTCCCACCACTGAGGTCAGACTAACTGGTCTATAATTTCCTGCTTTCTCTCGCCCACCTTTCTTAAAAAGTGGTATAACATTTGCCACCCTCTAATCCTCAGGAACCGACCCCGAATCTATTGAACTCTGGAAAATAATCACCAACGCATCCACGATTTCCCGAGCCACCTCCTTCAGTACCCTGGGATGCAGACCATCAGGCCCCGGAGACTTATCAACCTTCAGACCTAACAGCTTCTCCAACACCAATTCCTGGCAAATATAAATTCCCTTCAGTTCAGGTCCTTCAGCCACTGTTACCTCAGGGAGATTGCTTGTGTCTTCCCAAGTGAACACAGATCTGAAGTACCCATTTAATTCCTCTGCCATTTCTTTGTTCCTCGTAATATATTCCCCTGTTTCTGTCTTCAAGGGCCCAATTTTTGACCTAACCATTTTTTTGCCTTGCATATACCTAAAAAAGCTTTTACTATCCTCTTTAATATTCTTGGCCAGTTTACCTTTGTACCTCATTTTTCCTCTGCGTATTTCCTTCTTAGTAATCCTCTGTTGCTCTTTAAAAGCTTCCCAGTCCTCAGTTTTCCCACTTATCTTAGCTATGTTATACTTTTTCTCTTTTAACTTTATATGTTTCTTTACTTCCCTTGTCAGCCACGGCCGCCCATGCCTCCTCCTGGGATCTTTCTTCCTTTTAGGAATGAACTGATCCTGCAACTTCTGCATTATACACAGAAATATCCGCCATTGTTCCTCCACGGTCATCCCTGCTAAGGTATTACACCATTGAACTTTGGCCAGCTCCTCCCTCATAGCTCCATAATTCCCTTTATTCAACAGAAGTACTGTCACTTCCGACTGTACCCTCTCCCTCTCAAATTGCAGATTGAAGCTTATTGTATTATGGTCACTACTTCCCAATGGCTCCTTCACTTCGAGGTCTCTGACCAATTCTGGTTCGTTACACAATACCAGATCCAGAATTGCCTTCTTCCTGGTCGGCTCCAGCACCAGCTGCTCTAAGAATCCATCTCTGAGGCACTCCACAAAGTCTCTTTCTTGTGGCCCAATACCATCCTGATTCTCCCAGTCTACCTGATGTTAAAATCCCCCATAACAACTGTAGTGACATCTTTGCGACCGGCCAATTTCAACTCCTGATTTAACTTACATCCGACATCCAGACTACTGTTTGGGGGCCTGTAGATGACTCCCAAGAGGGTCTTTTTACCCTTGGTATTTCGAAGCTCTATCCACACTGACTCTACATCTCCTGACTCTAGGTCCCCCCCGCGCAAGGGACATGAATATCATCCCTTACTAACAAGGCCACCCCACCCCCTTTGCCCGTCAGTCTGTCCTTACGATAACACGTGTATCCTTGAATATTCATTTCCCAGGCCCTGTCCACTTGAAGCCACGTCTCAGTTATCCCCACAATATCGTATCTGCCAATTTCCAAAAGAGCCTCAAGCTCATCCATCTTATGTCTAATGCTTCGTGCATTCATGTATAGTATTTTTAATTTGTTACTGCTCTCACCCTTCCCATCAACCCTTATTTCACTCAACCTTACAGCATGATGCCTTTCTGAGTTTTCTGCCTCATTAATACAGTTGTCTTTCTTGACTTCTCTTGTTCTAACTTTCCCTTCAATTTCCTTTTTAAACATCCAGCTTGTCCCCTCCCCCCCGCTACTTAGTTTAAATCTAGCGGTGTTGCAGTAGAAAACCTGCCTGCCAGAATACTGGTCCCTAACCTATTTAGGTGCAAGCCGTCTCTCTTGTAGAATTTATGTTTACCTCAAAGTATACCCCAGTGATCCAAGAACTTGAATCCTTGCTTCCTGCACCAGTTCCCCAACCACACGTTCAAGTCCATTATCTCCCTGTTTCTGGCCACACTAGCCCGAGGAACTGGAAGCAAACCGGAGATAACCACCTTGGACGTCGTGCTTTTCAGCCTTCTTCCTAGTTCTCCGAAGTCTCGCTGTAGTATGTTCCTCCTCTTCTTCCCGACATCATTTGTGCCGACATGTACCACCACCTCTGGCTCTTCACCCTCATCCTTGAGGATTTCCTGCACCCTGTCTGCGATGTCTTTCACTCTAGCACCAGGAAAGCAACACACCATCCTTAAATCCCGTCTGCTGCCACAAAAACCCCGGTCACTTCCTCTCACGATGGAGTCCCCTATTACCACGGCTCTGTGCGATGTCCGACTCTTCCGCTCTGCCTCTGCGGCAACTTTTGATTGACAAACGTGGCCGCCTTGCGAACTGGCAGTGTCATCAGTCTCTGCTTCCAAAAGCTTCAACTTGTTCCTGACAGGTACTTCTCCCGGGGTCTCTTGCACCTGTCTCCTCTCTGCCTTCCTCATCATTTGCTCTCTTCTGCTCTCTTCTGGCATGATTGGTGTAATAACATCGCTGAAGGTCTTGTCCAGAAAAATCTCGTTGTCTCGGATGAGCCTAAGGTCTTCGAGTTCTTTCGTCAGCGCTGCAATATGCTCGGTCAATTGCTGAATGTGCACACACTTTCCACACATATATGAGCCAGACACACCAGAGTCGTTGACCTCCCACATCAAGCACGTAGCGCACTGAACCAGCTAGGCAGTCATGTCTTCACCCTCTTCAACTGTGGTGTAATCACTTCACTCAACCTCCTTGTCAAAGAGTCCTACTGTTCCTGTATCCCCCATATACCTGCTTACTGTTCCTGTACCCATCCACCCCATGTACCTGCTAACTGTTCCTGTACCCATCCACCCCATGTACCTGCTTACTAGTCCTGTACCCCCCCACCCCACCAAAGAGCTGCTTACTGTTACTGTACCCGTCCCCCCATATACCTGCTTACTGTTCCTGTACCCGTCCCCCCAGACACCTGCGTACTGTTCCTGTACCCATCCACCCCATGTACCTGCTTACTAGTCCTGTACCCCCCCCCCACCAAAGAGCTGCTTACTGTTCCTGTACCCATTCCCACATATACCTGCCTGCTGTTCCTGTACCCGCCATATACCTGTTTACTGTTCCTGTACCCATCCCCCCATATACTTGCTTACTGTACCTGTACCACCCTGATACCTGTTTCCTGTTCCTGTAACCCCCCAAATACCTGTTTCCTGTTCCTGTAACCCCCATATACCTGCTTACTGTTCCTGTACCGTCCCCCCATATACCTGCTTACTGTTCCTGTACCCGTCCCGCCCATATACCTCCTTACTGTTCCTGTACTCCCCCATATACCTGCCTGCTGTTCCTGTACCCGTCCCCCATATACCTGTTCACTGTTCCTGTACCCATCCCCCCATATACTTGCTTACTGTTCCTGTACCACCCATATACCTGCTTACTGTTCCTGTAACCCCCCATATACCTGCCTGCTGTTCCTGTACCCGTCCCCCCATATACCTGCTTACTGTTCCTGTACCCGTCCCCCCATATACCTGCTTACTGTTCCTGTACCCGTCCCCCCATATAGATTAGATTAGATTAGATTACAGTGTGGAAACAGGCCCTTCGGCCCAACAAGTCCACACCGACCCGCCGAAGCGGGATATACCTGTACCCGTCCCCCATATACCTGTTCACTGTTCCTGTACCCATCCCCCCATATACTTGCTTACTGTTCCTGTACCACCCATATACCTGCTTACTGTTCCTGTACTCCCCCATATACCTGCCTGCTGTTCCTGTACTCGTCCCCCCATATACCTGTTTACTGTTCCTGTACCCGTCCCCCCATATACTTGTTTACTGTTCCTGTACCACCCATATACCTGCTTACTGTTCCTGTAACCCCCATATACCTGCCTGCTGTTCCTGTACCCGTCCCCCCATATACCTGTTTACTGTTCCTGTACCCGTCCCCCCATATACTTGCTTACTGTTCCTGTACCACCCATATACCTGTTTACTGTTCCTGTAATCCCCACATACCTGTTTACTGTTCCTATAACCCCCCATCTGCCTGTTTACTGTTGCTGTACCCGCCCCCCCAAAAAACTGCTTACTGTTCCTGTCCGCCCCCAAATACCTGCTTACTTTTCCTGTACCCGTCTCCCCATATACCTGCTTACTGTTCCTGTACCTGTCCCCCCATATACCCGCTTAATGTTCCTGTGCCCATCACCCCATATACCTGCTTACTCTTCCTGTACCTGTCCACCCCCATATACCTGCCCAATGTTCCTGTACCCCACATATACCTTTTTACTGTTCCTGTACCTGTGCCCCCAAATACCTGCTTACTGTTCCTGTACCCCCCCCCCATATAGCTGCTTACTGTTCCTGTACCCGTCCCCCCATATACCTGCTAACTGTATCTGTAACCCCCATATACCTGCATACTGTTCCTGTACCCGTCCCCCATATACCTGCTGACTGCTCCTGTACCCCCATATACCTGCTAACTGTTCCTGTACCCGTCCCCCAATATACCTGCTTACTGTTCCTGTACCCCCCCATATACCTGCATACTGTTCCTGTACACGGCCCCCATATACCTGCCTACTGTTCCTGTACCTGTCCCCCCATATACCTGCTGACTGTTCCTGTACCCCCCCCATATACCTGCCTACTGTTCCTGTACCCGCCCCCCATATACCTGCATACTGTTCCTGTACCCCACATATACCTTCTTACTGTTCCTGTACCCCCCATATACCTGTTTACTCTTCCTGTACCCGTCCCCCCATATACCTGCTTACTGTTCCTGTACCCCCCAGAAACCTGTTTACTGTTCCTGTAACCCCCCCATATACATGTTTACTGTTCCTGTAACGCCCCATATACTTGCTTACTGTTCCTGTACCCATCACCCCATATACCTGCTTACTTTCCTGTACCCGTCCCCCACACATACCTGTTTACTGCTCCTGTAACCATCCATATATCTGCTTACTGTTCCTGTACCCATCCCCCATATACCTGTTTACTGTTCCTGTACCCCCCCCCCACCTGTTCCTGTACCCTGCCATATACCTGCTTACTGTTCCTGTACCCATGCCCCCCCATATACCTGCTTACTGTTTCTGTATTCCCCCATATAACTGCTACTGTTCCTGGACCCGCGCCCCCATATACCTGCTTATTCTTCCTGTACTCCCCGTATACCTGCTAACTGTTGCTGTACTCGTCCCACCATATACCTGATTACTGTTCCTGTACCCCCACATATACCTGCTTACTGTTCATATAACCCCCCATGTACTGGCTTACTGTTCCTGTACCCCCCCCCCCCCTCCCCCCATATACCAGCTTGCTGTTCCTGTACCCATCCCCCCATTTACCTGCTTACTGTTCCTGTACCTGCCCGTATACCTGCTTACTTTTCCTGTACTCGTTCCCCCCATGTACCTGCTTACTGTTACGGTAGCCCCCATATACCTGCTTACGGTTCCTGTCCCCCCCAAGTTACCTATTTACTGTTCCTGTAACCCCCCATATACCTGCTTACTGTTCCTGTTCCCTACCCATATACCTGATTACAGTTCCTGTACCCTGTCATATACCTGCTTACTGTTACTGTACCTGTCCCACCAGATACCTGCGTACTGTTCCTGTTCTCCCCATATACCTGCTTACTGTTTCTGTGTCTCCCCATATAACTGCTACTGTTCCTGTACCTGCGTCCCCATATACCTGCTTATTATTCCTGTACCCCCTGTATACCTGCTTACTGTTGCCGTACCCGTCCCACCATTTACCTGCTTCCTGTTCCTGTACCCCCCTCTCCCCATATAGCAGCTTGCTGTTCCTGTACCGTCCCCCCATATACCTGCTTACTGTTCCTGTAGCCGCCCGTATACCTGCTTACTGTTCCTGTACCCCCACATATACCTGCTTACTTTTCCTGTACCCGTTCCCCCCATATACCTGCTTACTCTTCCTGTACCCGTCCCCCCCATATACCTGCCGACTGTTCCTGTACCCGACATATACCTTTTTACTGTTCCTGTACCCGTGCCCCCAAATACCTGCTTACTGTTCCTGTACCCATCCCCCCCATGTACCTGCTTACTAGTCCTGTACCCCCCCATATAGCTGCTTACTGTTCCTGTACCTGTCCCCCCATATACTTGCTGACTGTTCCTGTAACCCCCATATACCTGCATACTGTTTCTGTATTCCCCCATATAACTGCTACTGTTCCTGGACCCGCGCCCCCATATACCTGCTTATTCTTCCTGTACCCCCCGTATACCTGCTAACTGTTGCTGTACTCATCCCACCATATACCTGCTTACTGTTCCTGTACCACCCCGATATACCTGCTTACTGTTCATATAACCCCCCATGTACTGGCTTACTGTTCATATAACCCCCCATGTACTGGCTTACTGTTCCTGTACCCCCCCTCCCCCCATATACCAGCTTGCTGTTCCTGTATCCGTCCCCCCATATACCTGCTTACTGTTCCTGTACCTGCCAGTTTACCTGCTTACTGTTCCTGTACCCCCACATATACCTGCTTACTTTTCCTGTACCCTTTCCCCCATGTACCTGCTTACTGTTACGGTAGCCCCCATATACCTGCTTACTGTACCTGTCCCCCCCAAGTTACCTATTTACTGTTCCTGTAACCCCCCATATACCTGCTTACTGTTCCTGTACCCATCCCCCCATATACCTGCTTACTGTTCCTGTTCCCTACCCATATACCTGCTTACAGTTCCTGTACCCTGTCATATACCTGCTTACTGTTCCAGTACGCCGTCATATACCTGCTTACTATTACTGTACCTGTCCCCCCAGATTCCTGCGTACTGTTCCTGTTCTCCCCATATACCTGCTTACTGTTTCTGTATTCCCCTATATAACTGCTACTGTTCCAGTACCTGCGTCCCCATATACCTGCTTATTGTTCCTGTACCCCCTGTATACCTGCTTACTGTTGCCGTACCCGTCCCACCATACATCTGCTTCCTGCTCCTGTACCACCCCGATATACCTGCTTACTGTTCATATAACCCCCCATATACTGGCTTACTGTTCCTGTACCCCCCCTCCCCCCATATACCAGCTTGCTGTTCCTGTACCCGTCCCCCCATATACCAGCTTACTGTTCCTGTACCCGCCCGTATACCTGCTTACTGTTCCTGTACCCCCACATATATCTGCTTACTTTTCCTGTACCCGTTCCCCCCATTTACCTGCTTACTGTTCCGGTACTCCCCATATACCTGCTTATTGTACCTGTACTCCCCCTATACACCTGTTTACTGTTCCTGTAACCCCCCATATACCGGCTTACTATTCCTGTAGCCCTCCATATACCTGCTTGCTGTTCCTGTACCTATCCCCCCCAGATACCTATTTACTGTTCCTGTACACGTCCCCCCATATACCTGCTTCCTGTTCCTGTACCCGTCCCCCCCATATATCTGCTTACTGTTCCTGTAACCCCCCATATACTTGCTTACTGTTCCTGTACCCCCACCTATATACCTGCTTACTGTTCCTGTAACCCCTCATATACCTGTTTACTGTTCCTGTACCCTCCCATATACCTGTTTACTGTTCCTGTAACCCCCCCATATACCTGCTTACTGTTCCTGTACCCCCCCCCCATATACCTGTTTACTGTTCCTGTAACCCCCCCATATACCTGCTTACTGCTCCATTACTCGTTCTCCCCCCCCCCCCCCCCCCATATATCTGCTTACTGTTTCTGTACCCCCCCCCATATGCCTGGTTACTGTTCCTGTACCCCGTCATACACCTGCTTACTGTTCCTGTACACCCCCATGTACCTGCTTACTGTTCCTGTACACCCCCATATACCTGCTTACTGTTCCTGTATGCCCCCATGTACCTGCTTACTGTTCCTGTAACCCTCATATACCCACTTCCTGTTCCTGTACACATCCTCCCATATACTTGCTTACTGTTCCTGTTCCCATACCCCATGTACATGCTTACTGTTCCTGTATCTGTCCCCCCATACACCTGCTTACTGTTCCTGTTCTTCCCATATACCTGCCTACTGTTCCTATACCACCCATATACCTGCTTACTATTACTGTACCCGTCCCCCCAGACACCTGCGTACTGTTCCTGTACTCCCCATTTACCTGCTTACTGTTTCTGTATCCCCTCATATACCTGTTACTGTTCCTGTACTGCCCCCCCCCGATATACCTGCATACTGTTCCTGTACCCCCCTATATACCTGCTGACTGTTTCTGTACTCCACTATGCGCCTGCTTACTGTTCCTGTACCCGCCCGTATACCTGCTTACTGTTCCTGTACCCCTACATATACCTACTTACTTTTCCTGTATCACCAGTATAACTGATGAATGTTCCTGTACTCCCCAGATATACCTGTTTACTGTACCTGTACCCCCATATTCATGTTTAATGTTCCTGTACCCCCTCAATATGCCTGTTTATTGTTCCTGTCCCCCCATATACCTGCTTAATGTACCTGTACCCGTCCCCCCATATACCTGCTTACGGTTCCTGTACGCGTCCCCCCGATATACCCGCTTAGTGTTCCTGTACCCGACCGCCCGATATACCCGCTTACTGTTCCTGTACCCGTCCCCCATATACTGCTTACTGTTCCTGTTCCCCCCATAAACCTGCTTACTGGTCCTGTACCCCCCATATACCTGCTTACTGTTACTGTAACACCCCCATATACCCGCTTCCTGTTCCTGTACACATCCTCCCAGAAACTTGCCTACTGTTCTGCATCCGTAACCGCCATATACCTGCTTATTGTTCCTGTATCCCCCCATATACCTGCTTACTCTTCCTATACCACCCCCATATACCTGCTTACTGTTCCTGTACCCCCCATGTACCTGCTTACTGTTCCTGTACCTCCCATATACCTGCTTACTGTTCCTGTGACCCCCCCATATACCTGCTTACTGTTCCTGTGACCCCCCCATATACCTGCTTACTGTTCCTGTGACCCCCCCATATACCTGCTTACTGTTCCTGTGACCCCCCCCCCATATACCTGCTAACTGTTCCTGTACCCCCCCCATATACCTTCTTCCTCTTCCTGTACCCTGTCATATACCTGCTTACTGTTCCTGTACCCCGTCTTATTCCTGCTTACTGTTACTGTACCCATCCCCCCATATACCTGCTTACTGTTCCTGTACCCGTCCCCCCCATATACCTGCTCACCATTCCTGTATCCGCCCGAATACCCACTTACTGTTCCTGTACACATCCTCCCATATACCTGCTTACTGATCCTGTTCCCCCCATAAACCTGCTTACTGGTCCTGTACCCCCCATATACCTGCTTACTGTTACTGTAACACCCCCATTTACCTGCTTAAAGTTCCTGTAACACCCCATATACCCACTTCCTGTTCCTGTACACATCCTCCCAGAAACCTGCTTACTGTTCCTGCATCCGTAACTCCCATATACCTGCTTATTGTTCCTGTATCCCCCCATATAACTGCTTACTCTTCCTATTCCACCCCCATATGCCATTTTACTGTTCCTGTAACCCCCCATATACCTGCTTACTGTTCCTGTAACCCCCCATATACCTGCTTACTGTTCCTGTAACCCCCCATATACCTGCTTACTGTTCCTGTACCCCCCCATATACCTGCTTACTGTTCCTGTACCCCCCCATATACCTGCTTACTGTTCCTGTAACCCCCATATACCTGTTTCCTGTTCCTGTAACCCCCCATATACCTGCTTACTGTTCCTGTAAGCCCCCATATACCTGCTTACTGTTCCTGTACCCCCCCATAAACCTGTTTACTGTTCCTGTAACTCTCCATATACCTGTTTACTGTTCCTGTAACCCCCCCCCATGTACCTGCTTACTGTTCCTGTAACCCCCCCATATACCTGCTTACTTTTCCTGTACCCGTCCCCCCCCACCATATACCTGTTTACTGTTTCTGTAACCACCCTTATACCTGCTTACTATTCCTGTACCCCTCATATACCTGCTTACTATTCCTGTACCCCTCATATACCTGCTTACTATTCCTGTACCCCCCATATACCTGCTTACTGTTCCTGTACCCATCCCCCATATACCTGCTTACTGTTTCTGTATCCCCCCATATACCTGCTTACTGTTTCTGTATCCCCCCATATACCTGCTTACTGTTCCTGTAACCCCCATATACCCACTTACTGTTCCTGTACACATCCTCCCATGTACATGCTTACTGTTCCTGTACCCATCCCCCCATATACCGGCTTACTGTTCCTGTACCCATCCCCCCCATATACCTGCTTACTGTTCCTGTACTCGTCCCTCCATATACCTGCTTACTGTTTCTGTATCCCCCCATATACCTGCTTACTGTTCCTGTAACCCCCATATACCCACTTACTGTTCCTGTACCCATCCCCCCATATACCAGCTTACTGTTCCTTTACTCGTCCCCCCATATATCTGCTTACTGTTCCTGTGCCCCCCCCCCCCCCATATACCCACTTACTGTTCCTGTACACATCCTCCCATATACTTGCTTACTGTTACTGTACCTGTCCCCCAATATACTGGCTTACTATTCCTGATTCCCCCATAAACCTGCGTACTGGTCCTGTTCTCCCCATATACCTGCCTACTGTTCCTATACCACCCATACACCTGCTTACTGTTCCTGTACCCCACCGTATCCCTGCTTACTGTTCCTGTAACCCCCCATTCTATCCACTTACTGTTCCTGTACACATCCTCCCATGTACATGCTTACTGTTCCTGTACCCGTCCCCCCATATACCTGCTCACCGTTCCTGTACCCGCCCAAATACCCACTTACTGTTCCTGTACACACCCTCCCATATACCTGCTTACTGTTCCTGTTCCCCCCATAAACCTGCTTACTGGTCCTGTACCCCCCCATATACCTGCTTACTATTACTGTAACACCCCCATATACCCACTTCCTGTTCCTGTACACATCCTCACATGTACATGCTTACTGTTCCTGTACCCATCCCCCCATATACCGGCTTACTGTTCCTGTACCCATCCCCCCCATATACCTGCTTACTGTTCCTGTACCCGTCCCTCCATATACCTGCTTACTGTTTCTGTATCCCCCCATATACCTGCTTACTGTTCCTGTAACCCCCATATACCCACTTACTGTTCCTGTACCCATCCCCCCATATACCAGCTTACTGTTCCTTTACTCGTCCCCCCATATATCTGCTTACTGTTCCTGTACCCCCCATATACCTGCTTACTGTTCCTGTACCCATCCCCCATATACCTGCTTACTGTTTCTGTATCCCCCCATATACCTGCTTACTGTTTCTGTATCCCCCCATATACCTGCTTACTGTTCCTGTAACCCCCATATACCGACTTACTGTTCCTGTACACATCCTCACATGTACATGCTTACTGTTCCTGTACCCATCCCCCCATATACCGGCTTACTGTTCCTGTACCCATCCCCCCCATATACCTGCTTACTGTTCCTGTACCCGTCCCTCCATATACCTGCTTACTGTTTCTGTATCCCCCCATATACCTGCTTACTGTTCCTGTAACCCCCATATACCCACTTACTGTTCCTGTACCCATCCCCCCATATACCAGCTTACTGTTCCTTTACTCGTCCCCCCATATATCTGCTTACTGTTCCTGTGCCCCCCCCATATACCCACTTACTGTTCCTGTACCCATCCCCCCCATATACCTGCTTACTGTTCCTGTACCCGTCCCTCCATATACCTGCTTACTGTTTCTGTATCCCCCCATATACCTGCTTACTGTTCCTGTAACCCCCATATACCCACTTACTGTTCCTGTACCCATCCCCCCATATACCAGCTTACTGTTCCTTTACTCGTCCCCCCATATATCTGCTTACTGTTCCTGTGCCCCCCCCCATATACCCACTTACTGTTCCTGTACACACCCTCCCATATACCTGCTTACTGTTCCTGTTCCCCCCATAAACCTGCTTACTGGTCCTGTACCCCCCCATATACCTGCTTACTATTACTGTAACACCCCCATATACCTGCTTACAGTTCCTGTAACACCCCATATACCCGCTTCCTGTTCCTGTACACATCCTCCCAGAAACCTGCTTACTGTTCCTGCATCCGTAACCCCCATATACCTGCTTATTGTTCCTGTATTCTCCCATATACCTGCTTAGTCTTCCTATACCACCCCCATATACCTGGTTACTGTTCTTGTAATCCCCCATATAACTACTTACTGTTCCTGTACCCGCCCGTATACCTGCTTACTGTTCCTGTACCCGCCCGTATACCTGCTTACTGTTCCTGTACCCCTACATATACGGACTTACTTTTCCTGTATCCCCAGTATACCTGATGACTGTTCCTGTACCCCCCAGATATACCTGTTTACTGTACCTGTACCCCCATATTCATGTTTAATGTTCCTGTACCCCCTCAATATGCCTGTTTATTGTTCCTGTCACCCCATATACCTGCTTAATGTACCTGTACCCGTCTCCCCATATAGCCGCTTACGGTTCCTGTATGCGTCCCCCCGATATACCCGCTTAGTGTTCCTGTACCCGACCCCCCGATATACCCGCTTACTGTTCCTGTACCTGTCCCCTCTATATACCTGCTTACTGTTCCTGTACCTGTCCCCTCTATATACCTGCTTACTGTTCCTGTACCCATCCCCCAATATACCCGCTTACTGTTCCTGTACCCATCCCCCAATATACCCGCTTACTGTTCCTGTACCCATCCCCCAATATACCCACTTACTGTTCCTGTACCCGTCCCCTCGATATACCTGCTTACTGTTCCTGTACCTGTCCCCCCATATACCCACTTACTGTTCCTGTACACATCCTCCCATATACCTGCTTACTGTTCCTGTACCCGTCGCCCCAGATACCTGTGTACTGTTCCTGTTCTCCCCATATACCTGCTTACTGTTTCTGTATCCCCCCATATACCTCTACTGTTCCTGTAACCCCCGATATACCTGTTCTTTGTTCCTGTACTCCCCATATACCTGCTTACTTTTCCTGTATCCCCCCATATACCTGTTTACTGTTCCTGTACCCCCCTCCTCCCATATACCTGCTTACTGTTCCTGTACCTGTCCCCCCATATACCCGTTTACTGTTCCTGTACACATCCTCCTATATACCTGCTTACTATTCCTGTACCCCCCGATATACCTGTTTACTGTTCCTGTAACCCCCGATGTACCTGTTCTCTGTTCCTGTACTCCCCATATACCTGCTTACTGTTCCTGCAACCTCCCCGCCGCACCCATACACCTGTTTACTGTTCCTGGTAACCCTATATACCTGCTTGCTCTTCATGTTCACCCCACCCCCTTCCCAATACCTTCTTTCTGTTCCTGTAACAACGCCTTATACCTAGTTACTGACCCTGCATCATTGAGCATGTGCAGAATGTGCCTGATTGCTGACCTCAGTGGTTCCTGTCCTGTCTGATGCTGAGCTGGTTCCTGTTCTACAGTACGTCCTGTAGCTGCCTCAGATCTGAGATGTCTCTTTCTCAGACAGCTCTGGAGCTGTCACAGTCAGGTACACACCAGGATGTGCTCCCACGTTTACCTAACTTGACCTTTCCATTGAGCTGTCAGCAGCTGAGCTGGTGGGGATTGTCGGAGGGAGCCCCGCCACTGCTTTCTCTGAGGCCCGGGAATCCTCATCCTCAGAAGGTGAGGAGGTCGCTACTAGTGGAGTGGAACGTTGCTCTGCAGTGATCATGGCCATTCAGCTGGTTCCTGCAAGTCACAAGGCATTGTGGTTGAGGTTAGAAGTTTTGTGCCGTGAATGAATCAGATAGGAGGTTAATAGGGGAGTTGCAGTGAAGTGAAGTTTGGCATTTGCTCGGTTGGAGGGACATGGATGTTTTGTCTTCTCCTGTGAGGAGCAGGCCTTTCTCCTCATAGGGCCTGAGGTGTTGAATGTGCACAGCCTTCCCCCTGTTCCAGGCCCCTTTCTCCTCTGCTTTGGGCTTCACCTCCTGAAATGGGAGAGATGGAGAGAAGGAAGCAGCTGGCACAGCCATTAGTGCTGGCACATGTGGAGTAAGGCGTTGAGGTGCACCAGGTGAGGGAGGGGGCAGCACAGAGGGTGTGCAAGGTTAGAGGTCGAAGAGGATGGGGGCGGTGAGAGTGAGGGAGGGAAGATATTTCAAGCAATAGTGAGTGTGGCAGAGAATAAACCTTGGCAGGAGCTGGGTGCAGTCACGGTGATAAAGTGAGGATGACAGAGTCAGGGTGATAGAGGGAGATTGAAGTGGCAAAGAGAAGAGTATAGCACTTAACCTGGCAAAGCAGAGAAGGTCAATGACCCTCTTGTGGCACAGTTGGCTCTTTTCCCCTCACTGTCAAGGAGGAGATGGTCCAGGTGGCAACTTCAGGCCTGCCTGCTAGGGTTTGACGGAGTGGCCTCCTCATAGACACAGACAACCCTCCTCTGGACCAGCCCATCCACCAGCACCTCCTGAAAAATCACAACACCATTTTCCCCTTCCCCAACATCTTCAATGAGCAGGACAGCTTCAGAGTGCCATTGTTTGTCTGGGTACACAGTAACCTTTTAAAGATGGCTCCGGTGTCCGGGATGGTGGTCATTCGGCAGAGGTTTGGTGAGTGGTGAATTCTTATGGGAACAGCAAGTGGAAAGATGGGGCTAGAATCAGGCGGTCGGGGTGCCGGAGGGCAGGGTAGGTTGTTAATAAGGAGAGTTGGGTAAGATGCAATGAGCAATCTCACAGAGAGAAATGCTTTGTGACACTCAGTGAAACTGACACCCAGTCTAAAAACCTTAAGATCAGCCCAAAGCCAAAGAAAAACGTGGAAAGAGGCCACTTGACCCAGCAAGTCTGCACCAACCCTCTGACCCAATCCCTGTAACCTCACAATTACCACTGCTAATCCACATAACCTTTGCACTATGGGAAATCTAGCATGGCCAATCCACCTAACCTGCAGAGCTTTGGACTGTGGGAGGAAACTGGAGCAAACCCATGCAGACAACATGGAAGCGCTACACAATCACCCAATAGAATAGAACCCAATTCCCTGGCACTATGAGGCAGCAGCATTATCCATTGTGCAACCATGCCACCCATAACATTACATGCTGTAGGCCTGACCTTAGTGATGTGAGCATGGTTCAGAGTTAAGGCTAAAGATCTGTTGCCTGCTTCTCATACCTTGCTAAAGTGTCAGGCAACATCAGTGAAGGGTGAAACATTTGGAGTCGAATATAACTCTCTTCAGAATACAGACTTTTTATTTCAGGTTTCCAGCATTTGCAGTATTTTGCTTTTACTATATCACTGTTGTGTCATTTTTATGTCAGCATGCACACAAATGCACGCACACATATATGAAGATGCACACAGATGTAAACACACATGTATTCACATTGGGATGGGGAACTCCAGTCCAATTCCTTCCATCTCACTAGTCTTCAGTGAAGAGATAAAGTCTACATATGCTGTGTCTGGATAACTCATGCCCAGAATTGACCAGGACCATTGGGAAAGCTCTTGTGAATTCCTAATTAACCTTGCAGCTTGCATTACTATGCATTTAGGAGTTGTGTTTACTCAAATATGTCCCTTTTCTTGATAAGCCTATAAGGAGATGCAGGGTCATTAGAAACAAAACAAGGAGCTTCCCTTTTGGATGGGAATAACTAGTAAAGAATTAAACATAGGGCAAAGGGAATTCATATCAATAATTCTATTAGTAGAATCAAGGACACTTCTGTGTGGACCCCACTTTCATGGAAGGTTGTAATCTAGTGACCTAGTGGGTGCCATTTACTCCTCCTTGTGTCATCTGAGCAGATACAAAGTGAGGAAGAAAAGTGGACACCCTGAGACAACAGTCATTTCAATTCTGAACCAGTAGATGGCCACCTTGCACTGGCCCAGGGTCAGATCTCCAACCGAAATGTCCTTTTCCTGTTCAGAATTAGCTGAGAACATTTAGCTCAAAATGTTGACCTGTTGGACATGGGGTTTGGACCTGGGACCAGTACCATATCAGCCTGTGCATTTACTCTCCAAACCAGTCTTTCTGTCCCCAATTCCTTCAGCACTTGGTGAAGCTCCATCAAGCAACAGTCTTTACCTTTGTCTTCCTAAAGGCCCCATATTAAGTCCTCAAGACAGTAAGAGCTCAGTAGGAGACCATTTGACCTGACATTCCTGTGCTGTGTCTCTGAAAGTGCAATTTACTTAATGCCAGTCCTCTGCCCTCTTCCTGCAACATTGTACATCGTCTCGGTTCAAAAGCAGTCAATCCCCGTTTAACATGGCTCTCTGTCACTGCACAGATTGTTGGGTCTGCAGGCCCCTGTACCCCACCCCAAGACCATTAATTCTGGAATTCCCTCTAGCCCTTACCTCTCTGGCACCTCCCCATCTCAAAGCTCCAATCTGAATCACCAGTCACCATTGCCAAGGGACCCACACTGTGGTCTTTTGCCAGTGCCGTTCCTGCCCAGCCATCTCCCAGGCTTGGTGATTTGGAAGAAAAGAAATAGAAAATGACGTATTCCTGTTAAATTTAACAGGGCGTCCACACCCCTGGCCTTGGGGATTCATGGGTTGATTCTGGTCTTCCTCACAACCCACTTCCCCATAAATATTTAGGCCAGAGAATTTATTCCTGTTTTGTCATTAAGCTGTCAACATTTATGAGGCTTGAATCTGATGACTGTTAAGTGAATGAGAATGTATTTTTAAAACTGAAAGGTGAGATTGGAATTCAAGTCCATAGTTAATTTAGGAATTGTCCTCCTCCTGATCTGAGATCCCATTGAATGACCTCTGGGTGTTTGCCATTTGGCATTGAGATAGTAACATCACGTGTGTAGTGACTCAATGCCCTTTACCTACCTCAACTATGAGTGAGTCACTCCTTGGCCTTTATTGAATTGAATTTCCTTTTCTCATCGACTGGACCAGTTATTACATTTGTCTCTCGGAGAACATTAAATTACCAGGTTGCTGAATTAATTTACCCAATGTCAAAATGAGCTGGGTGACAAGAATTTTTTTGCCCTTATTTGCATATTTTCCATCAGCGGCAAAACCTGGGGATGAAAGGAACTCTCAATTGTCCAGAGAATACAGACAGAATGATCTCAAGGACATCACCACCCAATTCCATTCTTAACATCAGAACTGCTTTCAACACTTCACAAACCCTCCCAACTTCATTTTACTCAACCTGGGAGCAACTGAATAACAGCCAGTTTTCACCTAAAATAAAAACAGCAAGTGCTTGCTCTGAAAGCAGTTAGGAATACTTGGCAGTGAATAAATACTCTTTTCATTAAAAAGTAGGACCTTGATTTGAGTTGTGCAGGGCCATTCCACACCCAGGAGTATTAATAAGCACTTGAAAATGAATCAATGAGTCACATTGAACAAAAAAAGAACTGTGGATGCTGGTTGGAGGATTTGAGCTATAGGGAGAGGCTGAATAGGCTAGGGCTATTTTCCCTGGCGCATCGCAGGCTGAGGGGCGACCTTACAGAAGTTTAGAGGATCATGAGAGGCCTGGATAGGGTGAATAGCCAAGGTCTTTTCCCTGGGTTCACGGAGTCCAAAACTAGAGGGCATAGGTTTAAGGTGAGAGGGGAAAGATATAAAAGGGACGTAAGGGGTGGTGAGTGTATGGAATGAGCTGCCGGAGGAAGTGGTGGAGGCTGGTACAATTACATCATTTAAAAGGCATCTGGTTGGGTATGAATAGAAAGGGGTTAGAGGGATATGGGTCAAATGCTGGCAAATAGGACTACATTAATTTAGTGTATCTGGTCAGCATGGACAAGTTGGACCGAAGGGTCTGTTTCTGTGCTGTACATCTCTGTGCCTCTAAAATGCAATATGTGTTGACCCACACCTTAGCTTAGCGAAGGTTAAGAAATGAACAACCAGTTTGAACTTTACCAAAGCTTTATTTTTCTTCATCATGAAATTTTCAGCATCTCTATTGATAATAATACAATGTTTAGCTTATAGACTCATAGCAAGCATTAACAACAAAAACAGGAATTTCTGGAAAAGCTCAGCAAGTCTGGCAACATCTGTGGACAGAAATCAGAGTTAACATTTTAGGTCAAGTGAACCTTCCTCAGAACAGATTTCTCTCCACAGCTGCTTACCAGACCTGCTGTGCTTTTCCAGTGTTTTTGGGTCTTTTTTGGGCTTTTATACAGCAAGCATTGTTTGAGTTCAACATCATGTGATATCGTTCAGTTAACTAATATTTGGAATGAATGTAATATTGAGATTTGCTTAATGTGTAATGTCCTATGGTTGCATGGCCAATCTTAACAGCAACAATCGTCTACATTTTGAACTACAGTTGAATCCTTTGTAACCACAATTTACTATTGTCTGCTTCAAGACTAAGGAGATTATGGTCTCTTGGTTATCCCGTTATCATATTCTCAGATTATCCCTGGTGCAGCAATACTTGCCTCCCTATCTCCTTGTGTCTTCTCTATAGGTATTTAAATGTTTACATTAAAAGCTGGATTTTCTTATTCCTAATCAATTGAAATTAGTGGATAGAAAATTGTAGATCTCTCTAATTCTTTAACTTCCTCGAGCCTTACGATCTCTATGCTGTTCACTGCTGGGCCACACCTCAACGACGATATTCGGAGTCAGAATGTCATGTCTTCAAATCTCAATCCAGCGATTTGGTCCGAAACATTTTCTCTGCCTCTGCAGTGTATTCTGAGGGAGTGATTATTTGGATGAGATGTTTAAATCAAGCTCCTGCCTGCTTGCTCAGATCAATGCAGAAGATCACATGACCTTACTTGAAGAAGAGAAGGGGAGTTCTCACTGGTGTCCTTGCCAGTGTTTATCCCTCAATCAACATCACTTGAAAGAAACAGATTTCCCGGTCACTACTACATTGCTGTTTGTGGGAGCAGGCTGTGCACAAATGAGCTATCATGTTTCCTACATTACAGCACTGACCACATTTCAAAAATACTTATCGGTTCTAAAGTGTTTTGAGATACTCTGACCTTTGAAGGCTCTGTATGAAGTTGTCTTTCTGTTATTTGTTTTCCATTTTGTTGATGCTAGGATCTTGCAACTGCCCATATCCTCATTCCACTCCCTTTGCCTCTCCATTAATGGTCAGGCTCCTCAAAATCTCCCACGTTTCCACTTTCCTCTCCACATTAACTCACGCCGTCAAACCCAACTGTTAGACAAAAAATGTAGGTCACCCCTTCCTAACATCTCTTTTGATGGTTCAGGGTCTACTTTTTGCTCCATTGCCTCTGTTCAGTGCCTTTGGGGTAGTTTTCTTTGTTATAGGTGCTGTAATACTGCTTGTTGTTATTGGCTTTGTATTTCTTTAGATTTCCTGGACTCAAAATGTCTCCATTAACATTAGTACACATTAAGTACTTAGTCCCATATGTACTGCAGGTTCTCTCTCTGATCTGAATGCAAGTGAGTGCTGTGAACGTTTCTGGGTTTCACTTCCTTTCCCACTGTCTCTGATTCTCTGATGAGCGCCCTTTTGTCTGACTTGGCCTTTTGTCAGAATTTGTGCATTCATCGGTGCCACCATCTTCCCAGATAGCTCACCACTTGGATCTCCCACTCTGTCCTTACACAGGTCATCAGCGTCCAGTCCATTATATCCTTCATTCGTTTTCATCCCGGCTTTCCTTTCCGACATTTTCTTGTTCATCCTTCCTTGCAAAAATTGTTTCTCTTAGCTGCAATGAAGTGACCAGAATTCCATATCTTTTCCAATTTGTCTGTCTAAACTGAATTAAAATGAATCCTTTGTCTTCCTTCTTTAGCTGCAGAAGTCTGATAATGTTGTCTGACTTTAAAATTGCTTTTTGTAGACATCAAGTGTCAGTATTTTTTTTTTATTTATAAAGTCACTTTAGCTCCATTATTAATGCTTTTGTTCCTTCCTGGTGATCTTGATTGAATCTTTCACCATTATTTGTTGAGGTCCAAATTTCCAAATCTCTATCTCTGGTCATGGGACTCAACAGAAAATATTGACCAGGGAAGTTTGGGCAGTGTCCTCATTATTTTAATATCTACATTAATACATTAAGAATGGGTTCGATAACACATTCATTATAGTAAACTTATATGTTGAGTTGAACTATGAGAAATACCTATTAATACAAACTGAGATTCAATTCTTCCAACCTTAGTTTGTATAGTGAGCTATATTACACTATTGAAGCATTGGTGGTTAAAGGTCCGTCCCAGGCAGCAGAGGGCAATATTGACGTGATGTATAAGTAAATAGGATCAAACTGAAGACTTTTTTCTATAAGGTTAAAAACAATGACTGCAGAGCTGGAAACCAGATTCTGGATTAGTGGTGCTGGAAGAGCACAGCAATTCAGGCAGCATCCGAGGACAGGCAAAATCGACGTTTCAGGCAAAAGCCCTTCATCAGGAATAAAGCACATTAACAGCTATTGCACTGGAGTGTGTTAGCCTAGTCCATGCTCTCTCATCTCCAGAGGTGACTTTGAATTCTGATTTAGAAGTGAGAATTACTGCACATTGATCCAATTTTAATTAAGACCTTAGATTCCAGAGTTCAAAGTATCTCCTGACTCTGATAATGTCATGGTAGACAGTTTGCTGCCTGGTTTGGTGTATTTCTTCATAGTCTTCGGACTGATGCAGCCAATAGCACTGAAGATCTGTAGCAGGTTTCTCCTGAACTTCACTCCAGCAAAAGCATACACAAATGGGTTTAGACAACAGTGGAAATAGCCTAGATTGGATGTCATGGAGATGGCAATGTCCAACCTAAATTCAATGATACAGCTCCTGGCTATGACGCCCAACCTCTGCAGAGTGTCTATGAAGAGGACCACGTTGTAAGGGACCCAGCAGATGAAAAAGGCGCTGACGACCATGACAATGACCTTCATGGCCCTACGCTCCTTGTTCTTTTGTATGTTGTGGGATCCATGTAGGGTTTTGATGATCATGATGTAACAGTAGAACATTATTGTCATCGGTGCAAGGAAGCTGGTGATGTGGTAGAAAAATCTCAAGCCCACCATCCAAGCCTTGGCAGTGTCAGCATTAAAATCATAGTGGCATTTCAAAGTGCCACTGGGGTGTGATTCTGTCAAGTATATGAAATCAGGTATAGCTAAAAGGAAGCAGAGAAGCCAGACAACAAGGCAGTTGATATGTACTGACAAAGACCTGCGCTTTTTATACATCTGGACTGCATGTACAATGGAAAGGTAGCGATTAAAGCTAATGCAACCCAGAAGATAGATGCCACTGTTAAAATTGATGTTGAACATTGCCCCAATTATCTTGCAAGCTATTGACCCAAAGACCCAACCCTTGACTGTCTCCACAGCCCAGAATGGCAGGCTGGCCACCAGGAGGATATCAGCAAATGCCAAGTAGAGAATGTAGGTGTCAGTCATGGCCAATGTCTTTCTGTTCTTCAGGAGAACAGCCACTGCTATTCCATTCCCCAACAGTCCTACGAAAAAGATGGCAAGGTAAAAGATGGGGAGGAAGATCCTGTTAAACGATGCAACCTTGAAGGTGCCACAGTTAACGTAGGCTTCAGTGAGGAGATCATCTTTGTAGCTGGCGTTTGAGAAATAATCCCAACTCTGACTGGAGTTAAAGATGTCCTGAAAGCCATCCATAGTGAACTCCTGAAAGAAATGAACAACATTTACCAGTTAAAACAGAAAGTCCTTTTTAAATGGCACCAGTCTCCTTATGGTAATACAGCGAACTCTGACACAGTTACTGCCCATTAAGGCAGATCTTTTGAACTCTACTTCCCTCAGGTTTCATTCATTTCTGAATCCACAAAATTTAAAACCTAATCTAGATATAACCTAATTAATACACAGTGACATACTTTGCATGGGAATATCATGCCCTAAAGCTATGCTTTGTAAACTAATTGAACCCATGTATTTAAATTTAATAGCTTTAAAATATATCTGTATAGGTTTAGACACCTCAAGGGAACATTTGTAACCTTGGCTTGTACACTAATTGCATGAAACTGTATCAATCTTGTTCAGACCAGTATGAATTGATCATGAGTCTGGATGTGTGAGGTTCTTTTTATTTAGGCATGTAACAGATTAGGAGCCAATAACAGATTCTCACGCCAATTCAGAATCAGTTATGGGGCCAGGTGTTTCTAAGGGAGGAGACTAGTTAAGTTTTGAGAATTTGAGAGAGGAGGTCAGTACTTTAGCCTGAGGTTTCTCTCCCAAATTGGGAATGCAGATTTGAGAAAAGTTCCGGCTGTCAAGAGCCTCCTTCAACACAAAACTGCATTTCAAGGTACAATCCCTGGCACCCCCTCATCCACAACATTGGCATCCAAGATTTACTGGCCCCTCACATTCCTCTTGGCACTTTTCTGATCCATTTGCAAGATGCTTAGGAAGCACAGGCCTCGCCAGCAACTTGCATTGAAACTTTATGTGCACGGCCAGGCACCCAGCTCATGGACTCTGGGCTGCTCACTCAGTTAGGAACAACCTTGCAGTATCCTTGCCTGGCCATGCAATGCATGTTAACTTGTCAGCCAGTCTGCTAGTATTGCCGTATGAACATGTTCTTTAGTGCAGCCCCACACACAGGCTGCTTGTTCTTCTTGTCAATTGGCACAGGCCGTTGGTGATGGCATATCTCACAATGCCACCTCGATGATGCAGAGGTCAGTGGCAATTCTTTAAAATGAGGAGACTGCTGATCAAAAATGTCCAGTGACAAGGGTGCTGTGGGAGGAGGGAAATATCGCTGCATCATCCGACATGTAAATATGATGATGGGCTCTACTGAAAGCAATGATTGATGTGGGGGTCTGGAATGTGAAGGGGGTCAGAGTGCAGCTAGCACTCCCTTCACCAAGTGGTGCCCAGGCTGTGAGCAGGCCATGGGACGGGCAGGCCATAGGGTTCCTGAAAACGTGGTTCTGCTGCTTGGACCAGTCTGGGGTGGAGAGGACGTCTCCAGTATAATCCAGACTGACTGTGCATGCACCATCCTGGTGTATTGTGCACTGTGCAATGTGATAGTCTCTGAGAAACTGGGGGAATAGGAGCAGCCTTCCGAGGAGAACAACAAGAACATTGGAGAGGTGGAGGAAGGTGAAACTGTCCTTCTTCAGCAGCAGTGGGCACTATATGCCAAACACAAGTGGATGGCCACTCTCGTGCCAGTCAATGAGAGTTGGGTGCAGCTCTGTCATCATGGAATTATAGAATGGCCATTGGTCATCTGGTCAGTATTTGGTTTGCATAGTAGGCATGAGCTGCAGCTTCTATTTGATTTGCTTGTGTTTGCTTTCTCTGCCTTAAATAAAAACTCACCTTTGAAATTGTCTGAATGCTTTCCAGTGTTTCCCAGCTGGCCAGTGAAGGCTGTGGGTCTCCATGGCGACAAGTACTGGTGATGTAGAGAGAGTGATTAGATGGACTATAGCTAAGGACAGGTAAACTGTGTGGCCTGCTGGTTAAACAGTGACTGGTGAGAGAACAGGGTTGTGTGCACAAGGGAATGTCAGTTATGGTGGCTATATGCTCTATCATGTATCACATATATTATACATATATATCCATCAGCTATGTGCTTTGAACAGCATGGCTTACTGACTATTAGTTTGTTGGTGAAAGGCAATGCTAGTTTGCCAACATTTCCAGGATGAATAGTGTCCTATTAAAGATGGTGAGGGCACAAGGGAGGGTGGTCTCAGCGGATACCTACTGAACAGTGAGTTGTTCCAGGGATGGTGCGTGGTAAGATGAGATTAGAGTTAGACAAGGGGGTGCCTTAGGGGTGGTGTAGGTGGTTAATGAGGCAAGTTTGGCAAGACATGGTGAGAAATCTCACCAGGCCTCATCGCACAAAACCCTCCAAGAAATGTGATGCAACCAACAGCTAACCTGACCAAAATAAAAACAAAGACCTGTGGACGCTGGAAATCAGGAACAAAGACAGAAATCGCTGGGAAAATTCAGCAGGTCTGGCAGCATCTATGGAGCGAGAGCAGAGTTAATGTTTCAGATCCAGTGACCCTTCTTCAGAATGGATTTAGCCCTGGGTACTTATCATCTCTCCATCTCTTCTCCAACTTGGTGACATTCTACTCTCAAACCCAAGTTGCTCAGTTAAAGGAGAGACAGCCAAATTGTTGCTAAGGTCCGTACGGAAAATATCAACAAAACCCTGGGGCCTCCCACTTACTCATGCTTAGAAACTGAAAAGGGAAGGAGCTACAAAAATTGATACAACTTCTTCACTGCGGTAAAGGTGGGTAGACAGTTTCACTGACTGTTAGGATTTACTTAACATCTGAGCATGGAATTAAAAACTGACTAACCCATCTGTTTCCTACACAGATTCATACATCATGATCTTCATTTAATCTTCAGCGTCTAAAGCCATTTACTTTATCCATCCATCAGCACAGACACCACTGGGCAATGTTCTATGGTCAGCTGCCTGATATTGCTGGAACAACTCTGTCCCTGCAGCTCAAAGCTCTGCAGATTTTGCAGAATGTGCATGGAAGCTGAAATGAGTGTACACTAAAGACCAAAGAGGAAGGAGAGAACCCTTGGAATTTCAGAGGCACATCCCAGTGATCACTTTAGTGGAAACTGCTGTTTATGATGATTGAGCATTGTCAGGTTCAGATATGTTAGGTCAAGAAACGTTGTCACTGGTTGTTGATTGTAAAAGGATAAGGAGACACAGTTTTAATATTCTGGGCAAGAGGTACAGCTGTAGGGAGAGAGGGGAAAACTTTTTAATGGAGCAAGTGATATTAACCTGGAACTTTCTGCCTCCATGATTTGTGGATGTGGAGATGATCAATGATTTTGAAAGGTGGTTGGATGGGCAGTTGAGCGACATAAGATGGTAGCACATGGGATAGGACAGTAGAATTGGGATTAATTGGTTGGTTATGGAGGGAGTATGAAGTCCAAGGGTCAATAGCCTCCTTCTGTACTGTAATGACTCTATAACACATTCTGATACATTTATGATACAAGCTCAGGGGTATAGCACAGGCATTGTGCCCACCCCCTCCGCCACCAACCCACACTCCCACATGATAGAAATTCCACATTTATTTACCCCCACCAAATAAGCTGCAGTTTAACTGAGCCAAACTCTGAACTGTACTCAACGGCATCAGATTCCCCATTATAATCGAATAATTCATTAATTACTGATCCTAGAAATCGCTCAGAGATTACTTTGTAAGGCTGAAAACTGCAGTATTGACAATCTCAAGCAGATCAATTTGAGAGTGTGACTGTCATCAGCAGAGAGGGAATAGCACTCTTATATCATTCACAAGGCTACCACCTTGGACTACTCACTGGCCAGTAACTGAAAAAGCCCAGAATCCACTGCAACTGTAGGAAAAGTTGGTAAATATGCTAGGGGAAAGCCACATTTAAACTATCTGGGACAGGAGTTGGTTCAAACTGGCCAACAGCCCAAAATTGCTGTCCGTGACCACTCAAATATTGGGCTTCATGATGTCACCCTGGCTTACTTTAGATGGAAATTGTCAATTTAAGGGTCAGAATCCTGGAAAAGCCATCTGGTTCCATTCTGTATCCAGTCCCATAGTGAATCCTGGACTGGGATTGAAGTAAATGTCCATTGTGTCCATGCCAGGATTTTGCCGGAACTGTGGTGCCCTCACACAACACCCAGTGTGTCCCTCTGCCTTAAATAGTTATCCACTTTCCCCTTAAAGGGACTGTTTGTTCCGCTAACAGCTTTCAATGTACACTTGTAGCAGCAGAGCTCTGCACAAGCAACTCTTTAACAACCTGAATGAAGCCTTGACGACCTCCTACCAATTTCCTTTCCAACTCATTTTTAATAAATGTTTGACGTTTTTTTGGAAAGGGTGGGAACTCTGGGACCATAAGCAGGCTTTTTCAACACTGCTTTCCTGGTGTGTTAGATCAGCGGTTTTCAGTGTGTGAGCCATTGGTCGGGGGTGGTCCATGGAGGTGGGATCACGTGATGTTCCAAAACATGATTCTCTCTCACACAACACCGCAGGCAAGGCCAAACGGGAGAGACTAGGCCTAAACCCACATCCGCACCACTCAGATCACATCGCACAAATGTACCAGCTCTCTCTCTCTCTCTCTCAACCACACACACACACGCAACAAAGGTGTGTGTTATGAAGCGGGATATAAACACTGTTGATTTTGCTTGATGACTATAGATGTGAGATAAATCTTTACATCTCAGAAGATGACTATTGTGATGCTTTTATAACATATATCGCAAAGTTTCAAATAAATGTAAAGTTAATGCACTATGAAAATATCTGTATTTTTGCATATTAAAAATGTACAGAAATGTAATACATTCAGTAGTAAACTGCAGCGAGATGTTTACAGTTACCCACTGCTCTCATTAATTCTGATCAGTTTTTTCGCAGTGAAAGTGGGTGGGGTGGGATGGTGAGGTGGTTTATGGGGGTCTGCTACCTTGCATTGATAGGCTCATGGGTGAAAATGTATGAGAATCATTGGATTAGCTCATGACTTATCTGCTGCCCATTGTTCCCTATTACTTGACACCCTTACCTAAGAAATACTGATCAGGTAGTGATTGGAACAAGGTCAGCCAGGTGTGAGTTCCCATATTAGGGCTATTAACTTGGTCTAATCAGGGAGTCCTGGCTGACAGATATAAGCAGAGGTTCTCAGAGAATACTTACAGTGTGGAAACAAGCCCTTTGGCCCAACAAGTCCATGCTGACCCTCCGAAGAGTAACTCACCCAGACCCATCCCCCACCCTATATTTACCCTGACTAATGCACCTAACCTACACACCCCTGAATGCTATAGGTAATTTAGCATGGCCAATCCACCTAACTTACACACCTTTAGACTGCGGGAGGAAACCGGAACACCCGGAGGAAATCCATATAGACACGGGGAGAATGTGCAAACTCCACACAGACAGTCGCCCGAGGCTGGAATCACACTTGGATCCCTGGTGCTGTGAGGCAACAGTGCTAACCACTGAGCCATCGTGCCATTCACTCTTGGGAGCCAACTCTGAGCTAGCTGGGTCAGTGTCATGTACTTTGGACATGTAAATAAAGGATAACGTGCTGATAGGATACTGGCCTTCATGGAGTTATTTCAGTTCAACCTTAGACTTTACATTTCTAAATATACTGAGGAATTGAGAGAGAGTTCAGGATTGTCACTATCATTTGTGGGGTAAAGGTTTTCTAATTCGGAGCTCTGATTTAAGGATTTTTCTCAATGTTCTGCATTGCTGCAACCCAAGAGTGTTTCCTGAAGCTATCCTGTCAAATTCTTTTAACAGTTAAGACATCTTAATATTGTACAGTCAAGAGAGTACAAGCCAAATTTTGTGCAAATATTTTCACAGTTAATCTTTTAAAAGCAGCAATCCACAGAGATAAATAGTCTGCCATCTAAATGTAACCAGCATTTTGCCCACACCATTTTCTTTTTAACTGAAACTAGCAAAGAGAGGAATTTCGGCCAATAGAGTCTGTCCTCTGATGTCCAGAGGCTAAGGCGGAACTAACCACCTTCTCCTCAAGCCCTTGACAGCATAAGACAATCGGGAATCCCAGGAAGAGTGAAACACTTGAGTCGGAGCTGCTCCGAGCTCTGTAGTGTTCCATTGTTCAATTATTGTGTATTAAATGATGTGAGCCAAGACTGTGGTGCTGGAAAAGTACAGCTGGTCAGGCAGCATCCGAGGAGCAGGAGAATCGACGTTTTGGGCATAAGCCCAAATTCTGATGAAGTGCTTATGCCCGAAACGTCGATTTTCCAGCTCCTTGGATGCTGCCTGACCGGCTGTACTTTCCCAGCACCATACTCTCGACTCTGATCTCCAGCATCTGCAGTCCTCACTTTCTCCTATTAAATGGTATGAGTCTGTCTACAATTGATGCTCACAGGGCTTGATTGTTTACTTCTGGGAGTGGACTCAGAGTAAAGTAAACCACAGAAGTTACTGGAAGCCATAGCTGGGTCATTTGTCATTTTGTCATGGCAGAAATACATTAAAGCACTCACAAATAAATTTTTTGCACACTTGAAAACTAATGTCACTTCTGCATTGTTCTAAGATATACAAAATGTACAACAAGCTCAACACTAGGAGAATTGATTTGGCCACCAACGGGGAAACATAGAAATGTAGAATCACTGTTTTGGGTAGGGTGGGGAAGCTGCTCCAGTGAAAAAGCAGAAAGGGTAGCAACAATGAGAGAAAGCTGCAGATAGAGAGACTCAAAGAGCTGAAAGATAGAGAGTCATAAGGAACGAGGCAATGACTTGTCATCAGGAATGTGAGTTTGGAGAGGCTAATGCAACGTAAAGACAGCCAAGAACCCACAGCTGACAATACTGCCAATTTTTAATTTCGTAGATTCAAAGAATTTCGTTTTGCCACCAGTTTGTAATTCCACGTAAATTGGTCATTGAACATACCACAGATTGTAATACTCAACGTGATGGAATGCCATTATATTTGAACCATTGAATTAGCTGCTCATTCAAGTTAACGCAAAGGAGGATAAAGGAGTGATGTATAATGGATAGCTAATCTGACATGGTCAGTTTTCAATCAGCCTACAAAGTCAAAATGATGATCGGAGGACAACTTCCCTAAACTGACAGTAAAAACAGAGCAATGCTTATCCTGCAAATACAAAAATATCGAATCAGAGACTTTAACATTTGATTTCACCAAACTGATAAATCTTACCAATATCCTTAACCAAATCATTATTACCAATACTGACTTGTTGCACCATTACCCCACACCATCATCTAATTGCCCCCTCTCGAACTATATCCCACATTCTCAGCTTGATTGACATTTTCTGCTGATCCAAGCCTCATGTTCCCCACTGTAATAAGCCAATGTGGTAGTGGACAACAAAAGGGTAAGCATTACATTTTTCACTATTATCCAAGAGCAAGATTGCCCAGGCAAGATCAGTGAGTAACGACTAAACTTGGTACAAAGTCAGAGTTTGGAGACAAACAGAACAAACTTACTGTCAACATCCACTCAGTTTGGTCCATGTCCAGTGAGATACCACCTTTAGATGACAACCTGGTTTGTTATCTAGACTTTCTCTCTAACTTATTCTCCTCGCTGACAACACAGGCTGGGCAAATTCCTCACCGAAAGCAGTGAACAGGAAATAGCTGTCACTCAATCTTTAATAACAAAAACCTGGTATTTTACAGCGCCTGTTGGTGGGATCTGGTTGAGGTGTATGTTTAACTGATCAGCTGTCTGTGGCTGTGACAATCCAGCTGGTCTTCCTGGTATATTTACTTTCAAAGCTCAATATTACCTCACCCCCAAACATACACACATATACACACACACATACATACACATATACATACACACGTGTGCTCTCATGCACACACACACGTACACACACACATACATATACACGCACATACACACATACATACATGCACACACACACATATACATACATACACACTCACTCTTACACATACTCACTCACATACACTCACATGAACACACACACGCCCATTTCCCATTTCACAAGCAGCCCCTGCTCTCCGGCTTTGTGTTCCTTTGGAGTTTTAATGTATTCATTTGCCATTTTTCTCCTGAATGAGTTGGCTTCTGCAGTGTGCAATGCCAGGGTCACCAGCTAGTCTCCAGTGACAGGCAGCTGAAGGGTTATATCTATTCTCATTTGAAAGGGGGATTAAGGCCTTTGAGCTGATCTAGCTTTTTAAAACAATCAGAGGAAATCTCTAAGCTGTATGAAGAAAGGGATTTTGCACATAGAAAAATGATTACAAAATAAAATGATCATGAACCAAACAAGGCAAGTTCTGTCTAAACTGATTCAATGAACAGATGCCATATACCCAGTACCCTGAGAGATTCTCTCAATCCCTCTGTCACACTCCTGGGCAGGATTCAGAGACAAATATTGTCTGATACTCAGTCTCTCTCTATCTAACTTTCAGAGTCTCTGCCTGTCTTATCCCTTTCTATATATAGAATGCCTACACAGTGGAAGCAAGTCAATTGGCCCATTCAGTCCACACTGACCCTCTGAAGAGCATCCCACCCAGACCCACCTCATCTCTGTCAGTCTGCATTTCCTATAGCCAATCCACCTAACCCACACATCCCTGGACACTACAGGCCAGTTTAGCATGGCCAATCCACCTAACCCACACAACCCTGGACACTACAGGGCAGTTTAGCATGGCCAATTCACCTAACCCACACGACCCTGGACACTACAAGGCAGTTTAGCATGGCCAATCCACCTAACTTGTAGACCTTTGGATTGTGGCAGGTAATCAGAGCAAACCGCACAGACACAAGGGAGAATGCGCAAACTCCACATGGACAGTTGCCTGAGGGTGGAATTGAACCCAGGTCCCTGGTGCTGTGAGGCAGCAGTGCTAACCACTGAGCCACCGTGCCACTGTTCATGTTTCCCCCAGTGAAAATCTCTCATATACTGGTCTCCAAGCTCTCTCTATATCATGATCATTCAGAAACCATGTCTGCCTAGCAGAGGGTTGTCAAGCAGCTAAAATCATTCCCAGTGTGGTACCCGCCATCTCTACATTATACCCATCAACCATTGAGCCCAATACATAGGCAGTCCAGAAACCAGGTCAGTCTCTGATGTGACCCTCATTAATGTAAGTATGGCAAGATGCCACGAGGACTGAGTGGGTCGTCCATATGATGGTCCTGCTCAGTGAATCGTGGCCTACTGGAGGATAAAGACAGCCTGTGAATGCTGAACTGTCCTTTGTAGGCCAGAAAGACTGGCTGACTTCCCAGACCCATTGAGGTATGCCTGCCCCAAGCTCCATCTGGAGGACCTTGTCAAAACCTCACTTTCTTCTGACTGACCTGAGCCTGAGCTTTGCTAGGCCAGGCCTGGAAATGGAGTTGCGTCATAGATCAGCCATGAACATGTGTAATGGCAGAATTGGCTCAAGGGGATGAAGGGCCTTATTCCCTTCTTGTGCTCCCTTAGGTGGGTGGTTCCTCTGTTCTGACCAAGCGACTGGAGTATGAATGAAGACTGACAGAGGTTAAGAGAACTCAGAATTAATGAAGTTAGGGAGAAACTTGCCCCTCCCCCCTTAGTGGAGGAGTTAATAACCAAGGGGCACAGTTTTAAGGCATGGAGCAGGACGTTTAGAGGGGATTTGAGAAAATAATGTTTCATTCAGAGGGTTGTAGGCATCTGGAACTCATTGAAAGAATGATAAAGGTGGGAAATTTTAACAAGAAGAGTTACTTCTTTTTTTTGGCAGGAGTGACTGGGCCTCAGAGAGTTGTCCATTAGACCGTGCCCACCAAGGGAAAAAAAAATGCCACAAGGATTTAAAGGGACCTTGAGATTGTCAGAATTTAGTCTGTGCTCCAGGACATCCCTCAGAGTTTGCGACTCTCCCTCCAGAGCATGGGGAACCCGAATCTATGGCTTCTTGAACTTCTTGATGCAGTTTGTCATTCATCTTCCAGGTCTTGATGCATGCTGCAGTCTGGGTCTTAGCTCTCACCTCACATTTTTGAATTTTCAGAAAAGGGAAATACTGACTGTGTTAAATTATTCTGGAATGGTGGGGGGAGGGGGTGCAGGGTGATTCAATTATGCACTCAGCTAGGGCTGGAAGGATGTGGGTTTTATCTGTTGGCAAAAATGGGAAATGGTCCCAAATCTCATATAAAATTGCATTTGAACGTCAGTACTTTGTTCCTATGTTAAGAAAAACAAACATTGTTATGTCCTGTGGTCATAACTTTTAAAGGCACCTCACACCACAAATGACTTGTGAAAGGTGACAATCATTTCCCTTCAGGTAACTACCCACAAACTCTACTGTGATGAATTCTTAAAGAGGCTTCCCCTGTTCTCTTTCTTGTTGTATTTTATAAGCAGCTGGACAAGAAACAGGGCCTCAATGTAACATCGCATTCAAAAGAGGGCACCTCCAAGCGTACAACAACCTCTCATTACTGCACTGGGATATCAGGCCAGAGGACAAGTAGCTGTCTTTGGCTCAGTCTCGAGAATGTCAGTCAACTTTTAATGCTCCGTGAATCTTTCCCAGCTAAATTTTAAGATGGCCTGATGCAGAAGTAGCTGACACACATTGCTGGGTGTGTAATACAGACCCCGGGGAAGCCACCATTTCACCCGCTCTGATCTACAAGCCTTCCTTGAGAGAACTAACATCAGACATTTGTGTGGGGTCTGTGACAGCAAACCCGACAGAAATGTCCTTCTTAAAACAAAAGCAAAAGACTGCAGACATTACCATCTGAAAGAAAAGCAGTTCCAAAGAAGAGTAATTTGACACATTACCTTGTTTCCTTCTCCAGGCAGGCTGCCAGGCTTGCTAAATTTCTGCAGCACTTTCTGCTTTAATTTCTGTCATAATCCCAGCTGATGTCATTACTGGACAAGTCAGATTCCAGACAGAAACCTGGCTTGATAGATCATATTTTTTACCGTTTTGGTTTTAACAGACTGGTGTCTCACTGAAGAATAAGCACCCAAATCCTACAGGTTTTGCTTTAACAGTAAAACAGAAGTTTATTCATAAAATAAATTAAGATAAAATAGAATAAACCAAACTATCTATTTGTAAAAGGCATTCGAAGGACTTTAAACACACAGGAAAAGTATGATCCTGTTGATCCTAAAAGGTATGTGTTCAACACAGAGATCTTTGGGAGTAAGCAGCATCAAAGGGAAGGAAGATGAGATGTCAGGATGGTGAGGGGGATGGAGATTGTTTAGAATTGTTTAAGACCAGAGAGGTGTGAATAAACTGGGGGGAGACTGGAAGTTGGTGAGGGAGGGAGCAAGGAAACGTCCAGCCTGATTGTGGGCAGGTAACTGGGTTTGCTTGGTGGATCTTAGTTTAGAAGGAATCCTGCTCCTGTTGCCCCACAAGCAGTGCTAGAAAAATCCTTTCCTGGTTGATCTGGCCCTACTCACCTCCCTTCAACTTGATACTTTCCTGAGGTCTGAGAGGCTTTGAAAGTAATACTATATAGAACATAGAGGGGTACAGGCCCTTTGGCTCACAATGTTGTGCCGACCATTTAACTTAATCTAAGATCAACCTAACGTACACACCCCTCAATTTACTGCTGTTCATGTGCAGTCGCTTAAATATCCCTCATGTATCTGACACTACTGCCACCACTGGCAGTGCATTTCTTGTACCTACCACTGTGTAAAGAACTTATCTCTGACATCTCCCCATCCCTTCCTCCAATCACCTTACAATTATGACCCCTTGTGACAGCCATTTCTGCCCTGGGGAAAAGTCTCTGGCTATCTACTCTAAATATGCCTCTCATTACCATGTACACCTCTAGCAAGTCACCTCGCTTCCTTCTTCTCTCCAGTGTGAAAAGCTAGAGCTCCTTCAATCTCTCTTCATAAGACATGCCCTCCAATCCAGGCAGCTTCCTGGTAAATCTCCTCTGCACCCTCTCTAAAGCATCTACATCCTTCCTCTAATGAGGCAACCAGAAGTGGTCACAATATTCCAAATGTGGTCTAACCAGGATTTTATAGAGCTGCAGAAAAACCTAGAGGCTCTTAAACTCAAACCCTGTTAATGAAAGCCCAAACACCATATACCTTCTTAACTACCCTATCAATTTGGGTGGTAAATTTGAGGGATCTATGCACATGGACCTCAAGATCCTGATGTTCCTCCACACTGCCTAAAATCCTGTCTTTAACCCTGTATTCAGCCTTCAAATTCAACCTTCCAAAATGAATCGCTTCACATTTATCCGGGTTGAACTCTATCTGGCACTTCTCAGCCCAGCTCTGCATCCTGTCAATGTCTTATAGCCTGCAACAGCCCTTGGCACTAGATACAACACCACCCATCTTTGTATCATCGGAAAAATTAATAACCCACTTTTGCACTTCTTCATCCAAGTCATTTATAAAAACTACAAAGAGCAGAGGCCCTAGAACAGATCCCTGCGGGACACCACAGGTCACCGACCTCCACGCAGAATATTTTACATCCACTACCACTCGCTGTCTTCTTTTGGCCAGCCAATTCTGTACCCCGACAGCCAAACCTCCATGTATCCCATACCTCCTAACTTTCTGAATGAGCCTACCATGGGGCTTTGGCTTATCAAATGTCTTACTGAAATCTATATGGAATGAGCTGCCAGAGGATGTGGTGGAGGCTGGTACAATTGCAACATTTAAGAGACATTTGGATGGGTATATGAATAGGAAGGGTTTGGAGGGATATGGGCCGGGTGCTGGCAGGTGGGACTAGATTGGGTTGGGATATCTGGTCAACATGGACGGCTTGGACCGAAGGGTCTGTTTCCATGCTGTACATCTCTATGACTCTATGACTCTATACATACCACATCCACTGCTCAACCTTTGTCAACTGGTCTCGTCACATCTTCAAATAAGTCAATAAGGCTTGTGAGGCATGACTTGAACCTCATAAAGCCATTCTGATTATCTCTAATCAAACTATGCATTTCCAAATAGTCATGAAGCAGTTCTCGTACCTTGCTTACTTTGCTTACCTTGCTCTTTCTAAATTGGAGACACCAGCTCATTTTAGTGATGGACTTGCACCATCAGATGTGTTTGCTTGTCCATACTCAAGTTCAACTCTATCAAAACTCGAGATAGTTAGTTTGGAGTTGGGTATCTCATGTGGGGAATACTGCCAAAACCTCTGTTATTTCCCACCCTTATTGCTGAAATAGTTGTCCTTTTACTTTAATGGTGAATTTTACAACATTTAAACTAAAAAATGAACATTTTCAGTTGGCTTATTCCTCAGTGGCTGTTGTATAATCAGATCTACTCCAGTACAAAGCCATGAGAACCATCTCAAAACTGTGAAACCTTCACTAGCCTTATCATTCACTTATATCCACATTTTGTAGCTGGGATTGGTTAGCTGGTCAGCTGGGTTATGAGCCAAAGTGATGCCAACAGCATGGGTTCAACACTCCCCTCCTCAACTTCTATCCTTGCCTGAGGCATGGTGACCCTCAGGTTAAACCACCAGCAGATATCTCATTCTCACACGAGAGTGTGAAACTTTCAATGCTCTCCCATCACTATTCCCCAGAATCTCCAGGGGTCTGCATATGCCTTAGTTCAACACAAAACTCCACAAGTTGTTATTGTTGGTTCGCTACTCTCAATAGTGTGCATTGTTGAAGCCTCCACGACCTCAATCCCGGAGAAATCACTGACCAGATGAGAACATTCCTTCCTACAATGTTGATATCACTATGAAAACATTTGAAACACTTCTACCTTCTTGAATAAGGTATCGTCTGACTTTTTAGGTGTATTCATACTTAAATAATTAACCTTAATTGCCCTAAATGAGAAATTTTATATTTGTTTAATATCAAATGTTACTATTAAATTAAGAAATTCTAAGTATGTAAGAATAAATTGTTTTAAAGCTTATTCTAACTCTCACCTTAAATCCAAGTTTGTTTCACTACCTGCACCATGCACAGTACAACCTTGATTATCTGAATATCAATTATCCGAATTTTGGATTATCCTAACAAGATCTCAAGGTCCCTTAAAAATGGCATGAGGCAACTGAGCATTTGGTTATCGGTTAAAAGGCTTATGGTGCACATTGCCGGATAACCGAAGCGTACTCAATAACTGGCACTCAAATTACCGCTTGTTTACAATCAGATCGACTATCTGAATGATCAATTATCCGAACAAAATACTCCCCATCTGTCTCGTTCAGTTAATTGAGTTTCTACTGTAAACATGAAAAGTGAAGGGATTCAATGGTTACTATTTCCGTGTTTGATGACTGAGGAGTAGATACCCCACTCTCCACCAACTGAAGCCCCCTGTATCCTGGAGAACCTTCCTGTCAGCCTATCCTCAGCCTTTCTGACTTTCCTTCCTTGTAAAATTCTGTCTGTGTGTGTGTACGCTCACATCATCGCAGTCCCTGAAATTCCGAGTCAAGGTTTGTGTCAAGGTTTGTAGCTCGGTTGCAGTTGTTGTGGGTATGTTCGCTGAGCTGGGAAGTTGGTTTGCAGACGTTTTGTCCCTTTTCCAGGTGACATCCTCAGTGCTGTGGAGCCTCCGGTGAAGCGCTGCTGTATTGTGTTGGGTGGAATTTATTTGGTTTCGTTCCCACTGCTTCCGGTTGCTGGTTCCGATCGCTCGTTGCAGTGGTCAGTATATTGGGTCTCGATCAATGTGTTTATTAATGGAGTCAGTGGATCAGTGCCATGCTTTGAGAAATTCTCTGGCTGTCCTCTGTTTGCCTTGTCCTATTATTGTTGCATTGTCCCAGTCGAATTTGTTTGTCTGGGTTTATACCTACTTGGGACAGCTGGTCATGGCCTATCATGTCTCTATTGTGACCAGAAGTAACAGGAATTATACCAAATAAATTCCACCTGACACAGTATAACAGCACTTCATAGGAGGCTCCATAGCATTAAGGATGTCACTCAGAAAGGGGACGAAATGTCTGTAAACCAACTTCCCAGCTTGGCCAACATACCCAGAACAACTGCATTCCTAGCCAAGTCTACAGTGTTACAGTCTTGTCTGTATTCAAGCACTCACTGTCCTCTCTCTGAACAAAGATGTTTAAATGATGGAACCCCTCACTTCAGTCCCATTCTTACTCACATTTTGACCTGCTGGCTCTCTTCCTCCATCACCCATTGGCTTCTCTCTTGCAGCAAAGTCGCCCAGTCACCAGTCAATGGTTCCGATGAAGAGTCATCTCGACTCAAAGCATTAGCTTGCTCTCTCTCCATGGATGCTGCCTGACCCGTTGTGATCCCTAGCATTTGTTGTTTTCATTATAGATTAAAGCATCTGCAGTAATTTGCTCCGACCAGTTGTTGGTTTATTTTTAGGGCACATCTCATGGGTGTCAGTCATTGGACCACTGTTGGAGTAGGTACTGAAAGGTGTCAGTTATTGGACCATTGTTGGGGCACATTCTCAGAGATAGCTGTCACCACCACCCCCACCCCCCAGTAACTTGTTCAATGGCTCTTTTTTAAGAACATGAGCCCAGAAGGTAAAAGCAGCTCATTTGACCTCAAGGAATATTACTGCAGAGTAATATCTGCAGCTTGTGTCTGACATCACTTGCAGAGACAGAGATCAGCTGTAGGACCCTGTACTCCAACCTCAGTTCTCAGCCCCACACCTCAGGAAGGAGGGATTGGCTTGTGGGAGGTGAGGTTTGTGCCACACAGAATTATATTAAGGTTTGCTTACAGAACAAATTGGACAGATTAGGCACACATTCCATTGTGTTTACAATACAGAAGGGGATGAAATTCATGCTTTGAGAAGTCAAGGTGTAAGATAGTGACAAACTATTTCCTCCAGTGAGGTGACTCCAGAATAATTGAGAATTATGTTAAAATTTGAGCAAGGTCGTTGGAAGCTGATATCAGATTCTTTGATTCACACCAAGAGTAGCGGAAATCTGGAGACGCCTTCCCCCAGAAAGATGTTGTTGCACAGCCCAGTTAAGTGTTTCAAAACTGAGATTGATACTTTTGTGGGCAAGAGTTATGGAACTGAAGTAGATAAGCAGAGCTGAACCTGCCAAAATAAACTTAAATGGTCAGGCAGGGTCCAGAGGCTGAATTACCTATTTCTCCTCTGATCTTCCTGACCCTCAAATACTTCCATCTTGGGAACAGCAATCTTCAGTTTAGACATGAGTGCCTGTTGTCAGTAAATGAGGGGTGGGCAGATTCTCAAGCTTTCACCAATACTTCATTTGTACTGGTACTATCAATGCTGTTCCTAAGATTAAGCCCAACATATACTCACCCTCTTCCCTACCTCCAATCCTACATCTTTATAAGAACTTTGTGTTCCTCTAACTTTGGCATCCTGAGCATCCACATTCCCTTCAATCCACCATTCGTGCCAGTGCTTCTAAATACCTGGAGCCTAAGCTTCAGAGTTTCCTCTCTACCCCCCTCTGGCTCTCCCACCTCCTTCAACACATTCCTTAAAACTCATGCAAAGGGCAAACTTCAATTATATCTTATAACATCCCCGTTGCCATGGTGTGAACCTTGACCTCTGATACTCCTGTGAAACTCTGCGAATATTTTACCACATTAAAGATGCAAATGTAAATTAACTTGTTGGTGTTGTTTGTTAATTAACTATCTAATTCATGTTTGTACAGTAGAAAGGCAGAATAAAAGGAGACTGGTATTGCATGGAATACTTACAGCATAGGCTCACATTGATGGCTGGGCGCTAGACTCCATAGTCAAGACTGATCCCGAAGAATATGTCAAAGACTGGTCATATCTTTAACACAAACTCTGCTTATCTACTTCGGTTCCATAACTCTTTCCCACAAAAGTGTTGCTGAGAGGATATTTCCTGTCATGGGAGTCGAGGACAATAGGCATAGTCTCAGAATAACGGGGCACAAACTTAAGACTGAGTTAAAGAGGAATTTCTTCTGTTAGAGGGTTGTGAGTTATTGGATCCCCGGTCCCTCAAATGTATTGTTTTGTACAAGTAAGCGATGCCTTTTGTTTAAATGGATAAAGTCAAACTCCAATGTTTGTTTGGTTCTTAGATGTGTTACTGCACAGAACCAAACCGTGTTTGTGACTGTGTACGTGAAAAGATATTTTTTATGAATAATGAATATTTTTGAAATTAAAAAAAGCCTCTTTTCTAATTAAAGAAAATTATTAATAGAGATTAAAGTTGACTGGGTGTTGGCTGAAAACTGTTTGGAATGCGGCATCTGTACAGGCCTTTTATAAACAATAACTATTCCTTTAATTCAACTTCCCTTCACTTATACTGTGCGTTGCCCTAACATATGAGAGGCTTAAACAGCTGGAGACACAATACATAAATATAGTCGTCACTCTTCAAAGAGAATCAGATATTGGCCAAAATTAAAAAGCCATTTCCTGCCAAAGCCCTGTTATCCAACAACAGTTATAATTATCCTAATAATACCAGAGTCTGCTGAAGAGATTGAGTTCCACAAAGTGGTGGTGTCCACGAGAATATTTTGTGGGGAGTAATTATGGAATTATGTACTCAACAGTATTATAGAATTGAATATATTGTGGGGAGGTGATGGTCTAGTTGCATTATTGCTGGACTGTTAGGCCAGAGACCCAGGTAATGTTCTGGGGTCCTGGGTTTGAATATTGCCATGGCAGATGGTGGATGCAATAGAAATCTGGAATTAAGAGTCTAATGATGACCATGAATCCATTGTTGATTGTTGGGAAAAATCTATCTGGTTCACTAATGTACTTTAGGAAAGGAAACTGCCATCTTTATCTGGTCTGGCCTACATGTGATTCTAGACCCACAGTGATGGGTCTCTGGGATAGACAATCAATGCTGGCCTAGCTAGTGACACCCTTGTTTCATGACTGAATAGAAAACAAAATCCTCATGTTTTGTGTTTAGTCCCAGGGGATGAGTGGTTGTACCCATGCTCAGTCTCTCTGGATGTATCCCTGACATTTCCAGCATGTGCCCCACCCCCAAAGACTCATATCTCCAAGTCCCCAGCCACTATACATCCAACACAGCCAATCATGTGGCATATTAACTTCCCAACCTAATGAGACAGTGGCAGACCCATTGTGAGAGGTTCAGATTATTCTGATCTGCCAAACAAACGATGTATTCTGTCATCTCATATTTGTTTATGATTAACAAATAGAACATAGAGCATTACAGCACAGTACAAGCCCTTCGGCCCTCGATGTTGCACTGACCTGTGGAACCAATTTGAAGCCCATCTATCCTACACTATTCCATTTTCATCCATATGTCTATTCAATGACCATTTAAATGCCTTTAAAGTTGGCGAGTCTACAACTGTTGCAAGCAGTGCGTTTCCCGTCCCTACTATTCTCTGAGTAAAGAAGCTACCTCTGACATCTGTCCTACATCTATCACACCTCAATTTAAAGCTGTGTCCCCTTGTGCTAGCCATCACCATCCGAGGAAAAAGGCTCCCACTGTCTACCCGATCGAACCCTCTGATTATCTTATATGTCTCAATTAAGTCACCTCTCAACTTTCTTCTCTCTAACGAAAACAGCTTCAAGTCCTTCAGCCTTTCCTCATAAGACCTTCCCTCCACACCAGGCAACATCCTAGTAAATCTCCTCTGAACCCTTTCCAAAGCTTCCACATCTTTCCTATAATGCAGTGACCAGAACTATGCAATACTCCAAGTGCGGCCGTACCAGAGTTTTGTACAAATGAAGTTACTGAAATAATTTTTTAAAATCATACAATTCCTGTAGAGTCGTACTATTTTGAAATTGCACTGCTGTATATAGTGTTTGCTTAAAGCTGTTGTACTGATCAACACGACAAGAGGGAATTGTTAAGGAGAAGCACCAGAAAGCCTGGAATTCAGAAGCCCATGAGGCCAGAGGAAAGGAACAGGAGGAGGCCATTCGGTCCCTTGATCCTGCTCTACTGTTCAATGGGATCATGGCTGATCGAACATTCCTCACATCCCACTTCTCTGCCTTTTCCCCATAACCCTCGATTCTTTTAGTGATGGAGAATTTTTCTCTCTCAACTTTAATTATACACAAGGACTCTACACCCACAGCTCTCTGTGGCAATAATTCCAAAGACTCACAACCATCTGGGAGAAGAAATGCCTCTTTAACTCAGTCTTAAATTTGTGCCATGTTATTCTGAGACTATGCTTGGTGGTCCTAGACTCCCATGATGGGAAATATCCTCTCAGCATTTACCAAGTCATGTCCCTTGAGAATCCTATGTGCTTCGCTGCTCATTCTTTAAACTCCAATGAGTGCAGTTCCAATCTGTTTAACCTTTGCTCATGAGATGATCACTTTCTATATAGTGGCCTTCTGAGTTAACCTTTCTCAACAGCCTCCAATTAAATAATATTTTTTCTTAAGTAAGGGATTTATATTGCTGGCTCATGCAATATCAAAATCTGATTGGTCTCCAGCTGTTAGAAAGTCCCAAGAACTCAACATTGAGCACGGACCTCACACTGGCACTGAGGAAGATGAAGTTATTAATCTTTATGGCGAATCTTGTTACCTTTTGGTGAAAACCTTCTATTTTAAGTCACAATTTAAGTATTTGCTGTTGCAAACTGCAAACACAGTGTGACTCTATTCAAAGACACACTTGCTGCTCAGATTTAATAAGCAGGACACTTTTGCAAAGACCATCCATCACTATGGCTGGTGATAATGGCACTGTCCATGTCTAAGTTGCCCTCTGTTGATATAAATTGAGAGCCACCCTCTATGTTCCCACATTGGCAAAAACGATTGAGGCAGTTTGAAAGAGCAATGGAAGATTTTACCATTAAGGACGACAAGGGAAAACAGCATTAAATTTCCATTGAACCAGTAAGGAGTTAGAAGACATTTTCAAAGCCCTTACATACCTTACCAAAGAAACTCAGAGTCAGCCACACAAAAGCAGGAAGGTCATTATTTCAAGTTCAGGAAATAAAAATGTGCAGAATTTTATAGGGCCTGAACACCATGGGTGATAGTGAGGCAGAATTAGGGGAAGAGCTCATTGAGGTCTATCTCAACATTGGAGACAACTTGCTCCATCTTTTATGCTTTTGGCAATGAGTCAGGCAAGTTTCCCATAAGGCATTAGTGAGTTGTCAATCGGTGGGATTAGAACTTGTTAAATACTTTACTGAAAGCCCACTTCGCCTCATTATTATTCAGTGCCCCATTTTACCAAAGAAGCCAGAACTCTGAACACGGAGGTCAGAGCGAGTGTCCTCAGCTCAGCGCTGGCTGCAAACAGCCTCCATGTTGTGCTCAGCACCAAACGGTATCTCAGGGAATGATCCATGGGCACCAGCCTCAGCCACAGACAGTGGCATCCAGCATTTGCCAACCCCTCATGACCCTAACCAACCACCTCTCCCATCCACTTGCAGGCCACCCAGGAAGCACAGAGCTGTAATGCACTGCACTGGCATTGAAAGGCTGCAGAGGGACACCCAGCTGAAGGATTGGAACAGGCTGTCTCTCGGGGCTACTTGCTTCCATAAAGCCTAATGCCCATGCTCACAGCATCCCTGCCTTGTCATACAGTGTCTATTAGCAGTGTCACACAGTCAGGCAGCTTACCTTGCTGTCCACAGTCTAGGGGCTGTGTCACTTGCTGCATGGCAAGGCGCTATGTCAATCCCCATGGGGCAGACATACTGAGTGTGCCGCAAGCAGGTAGAATGTGAGGACTGCAGATGCTGGAGATCAGAGACACAATATATGGTGCTGGAAAAACACAGCCAGTCAGGCAGCATCCGAGGAGCAGGAGAGTCGACGTTTCGAGCATAAGCCCTTCGTCAGGAATGTGCTAAATGTGCAGCAAGCAGGCAGCCAGCTCTCCAAGTCTTACGGGGGTAGTCCTCACCAACATCTGTATTGGTGCCCATCAGTAAGGGGCTCACACACTGTATATCAAGGGCAGCCTCCTCTACCAGGTATCCAGGCCCCAGATCACCCAATACTCAGCAGAGAGAGTAAGGATATTGTAGGATGCAGGGGGATGGTGTTTGCAGAGCTCATTGCTCTGTATACGCCTTGTTTCTCTTGCCTCCAGATACTGGAGCCAGCTCACAGACACAGACATCACTCCACAGTGTGTGCTGTGTGCCCATGAGGCCATACTTCACACTGGAACAGTTCCATTCCAGCTACACAGGGAGAAAGAAAGAGAGAGAGAGAGAGAGAGAGACAAACAAACAGACCCAAGGTCAAAACGATGAACTGTATAGACACGGACAGTGTGCTGTCACCCGTGACACTCAGTCTGTTTCATTTTCCCTCCCATTCTGTAATAATATTGCCCCAGGTTTCACAGCTCAGGGCTGGGATGGGGGTGGGATTGAGACAGGGCGGGGGAGGGGAGGCAGGTGGGGGTTGGGATGGGGCAGAGGAACCTGGGCTCCATTTCCCTGGAGGTTTGGGGGCTGGCCCACACAAACACTGAGGGATTTCCTGTTAGTGACAGGTGGACCCTCCTCAGCTTCTAAGGTAGGGGCAGACAGGATGGAGGTGGAGTGTCCTGACAGGAGATTTCTGAGGGGCCAGAGTGCCTCCTGTCACTGCCCTGTCTCCAGGGGCAGCTGCAGCAGCACACTGGACCCCCTGCATCATGTTCTCCCTCACCCCCCCACCCACCCCCACCTTTGCCATGCCTTGATTCCTGAGGGCCAATGACTGGTGTGATGGAGTGTAGCGTGGTGCCCCTCACCAGCTGACCCTGAGGGTGCAGGGCTTGGTTCTCCCTGGCATTGCCAACTGTCTATAGAGGCACGCAGACGGTCACAATACTAGCTGCTCTGCTGCAGCCTCTGGGCAATGTAGACCATTGCATCTCACATCCCTGCCTGCTGATCTGTTCCTCCCTATGCCTGGGGGTCAGCTCCCTGATTACTGACACCACACAGGGCCCTCTCCTGCCTGAGCCTGAGCAGGTGCCCGGTCTCCAGTGAGCCTCCGAGTGCCAGCGGCCTGGAGCGTTCCTTCCTCAGCCAGCGGCAGAGCTGTCACGGTGAGGTGCTCACCAGATTGTGGACCCTCGCACTTTCTAACCCTAATGTTCACACCGCGGGGGTCACTATCTGAGCTGGTGGGGGAGCAGGAGGCTGGCGCTCTCTCTGAGACCTCAGCACTTCCATTCTCAGGTATCCAGAAGGGGAGCCGGGAGATTTCCTGTGGTGGTGCTGGTGGTACCTGTGAGACAGATGGGACAGTACTGTAGCCAGTGGTTTGCAATGAATGAGATTGAGAGTGGAGTCACTGAGAGAGTGGCAGCGATTGAAGCCTCGTTTGGCCAGATGTCAATATCACAGACTCCCCACAGGAGCACTCCCAGTGTTCCCCAGTAAGGGACACAATTCCGTCCTCATTGGGGCCAAGCAATTGAATGTCAGGCACCCTGCCACCCCCACTGCACCCTCTCAGCCCTATTGTGGAGCTGTCATCTCCTGGAATAAGAGAGGGACGTGTTGAGTGAGCTGGAAGAGGGTGGCACAGCTGGCAGTGCTGGTGCAGGTGGTGGCAAGGTGTCCTGAGGGAGTGAGGAGGCAGAACAGAGCCCAGGCGGTGTTCGAGGTGAGGGAGGTTGGGGAGAGCGAGGGAGGGAAGATGTTGCAGGCAGTGGTGAGAGTGGCAGAGCGGGAGCCTTGCTGGATGCAGTCACAGAGTCGGGGTGAGGGTGAGGCAGCAGAGACAGAAGAGTTGGCACTGACCCTGGCAGAGCGGAGAAGGTCATTGACTTCCTCACAGCGTTCCTGGTGATTTCTCCACATCGTGGAGATGGCACTGACCCTGGTGGTGACATCAGGCAGTGCTGCCAGGGTGAGGTGGCGTGGCCTGCTCTGCTGGTTCTTGGGGGCGAAGGGGGGGCTCCTCTCCTTTGAACCACAACATCCAGCAGACTCTCCAGCTCCCTGTGAGACAATCACTGGGCCACTGTCCCCTCCGGACACATCCAGACACACAGTGACCTTTGAAAGATGGCACAGGCAGTAGGGATGATGGCCTTTTGGCCAAGTGGCAATTCCTTCCAAGATCAGTGTGTGATAACATGGGGTTAGATTTGGATGTGAGGATGTGGGTAGGGTCGTTAATGACTAACATTTGGGAAGATAGGGTGAGCATCTTGCGTTGAGAATCCCACCAAAAAGATTGGCACAACTCGTGTCAACAAAATAGCGTAAGGTTCAGGCCGATACGTGAGATAATTCTTTTCAGAAGTAGCAAGCCAGTGAGGCCGGTAATGCTTATGAATTAGGGAGCTAGCAGATAACTGTCTCTCTGGGGAAGTGGAACAGGGAAGAAGGTCAATAAAAGCACAGATCAGTGAAGGACATCTCTCAAGCCAACTGGAAATCACTGAAGAAGAATCACATGAAACTACTAGGGCATGAAAAAGCATCATCGTTCTCTGAATCAAAAGCCATTGATGCTGAGGCTACCAAACATGGCACTCTAAGTTCAACCCTTGTAAACATTGCTCGCCACTCAGGAGCCAGGAACTGAAGCCACTGCAAACAGTCTCCAAACAATGTTTCCGTTGTGGTGCTGCTTACCCACACAAGACAGAGTGTCCTGCTATTGGTAAGCTGTGCAAAACCTGTGGAAACTCTAACCGCTTCATTTGTGTTCATTGCTCATTGGAAAAATCAACTGCTGAGGCGACCAACAAGAGAGGGTGTCCTGGATGCACACGACATTAAAGCGGCAAGCAAATGCAGCCAAAGTAGAAGCAGATGACAGTGAATAAACTTTGTGCCCTGTCAATACATAGAGGAGAACCTACTGGATGTTCAGCAAGTGCTGTCCGATATAGCAGTAGAGGATTTGGGTTTCGGATGTTGGGCTGATTGAGTACAGTCTTTTTTCTACCTGTTACAAACAACAGATGGAACATGCTGTTTGATGCAATCAGCCGGTCAGAAACATACAACCCATGTACCTGAGATCAGGTCAGGCCTGAAATTTATACGTGATGTTGTGTGGAGTTTAACTCTGATAAATGCAAGGTGCTGCATTTTGGTAAGGCAAACCAGGGCAGGACTTCCACAGTCAATGGTAGGGTCCTGGGGCATGATATAGAACAAAGTGATCTAGATTCATTGCTTCTCGAAAATGGAGTCACAGGTAGACAGGGAGGTGAAGAAGGCTTTCAGCTTGCTAGCTTTCATTGATCAGAGATGGGATGTCTTGGTGCAGGTTTAGGGTGAGAGGGGAAAGATATAAAAGAGACCTAAGGGGCAACTTTTTCACACAGAGGGTGGTACATGTATGGAATGAGCTGCCAGAGGAAGTGGTGGAGGCTGGTACAATTGCAACATTTAAGAGGCATTTGGATGGGTATATGAATAGGAAGGGTTTATTCGAGTATGGGCCGGGTGCTGGCAGGTGGGACTACATTGGGTTGGGATATCTGGTCGGCGTGGGCAAATTGGACCGAAGGGTCTGTCACTGGCCACACATTGACTGCACTGTGAATAGCTCGTGAAATGTTTCCTGAACTTGTTGTTCACAATCTTGGAATAATTTTTGTTTTGACGCAATTTTCAGGCCTGAAAGCAATGGCCTTCGGTGCCCGATATGCAGCTAACAATGATCTGATCAAGATGGACATTATTCTGTGGGACAGCTTAGATAGTCTCCCTCCCTGTGTAAGAGAGCAAAATGAGCAAATGCGTTTTTGCAAGTTAGCTGATCGGGTGAACCTGCTGAACTTGGTGCTATATGCAATTAATCAGCAGAATCTAAATCACTGCGATCAATGAAAAACTAGTTCCCTGTGTTGGAACAAATTCAAGTGAGTTTTTCTAGTGTGTGTTAAACCACTGTGCTTTCCGAGTTAGCTTGTGATTTGAATGAAGTTTACATATAGATAGACTCCCTTTGCTTGGGTATGACCTGCTGTCATGAAACAATCCATTATACTTTGGTTCAGTTCTGGCCTTGGAAATCTTCACCCATGTGTCCAACTTCACACTGATAACTTTGTTTCATTCAAATCGGCTTTCTTTTGTTCTCTTGTAGCTTGTTATATTGTTGTTTAAAGATGCTCAATCTTAAACTTTCCAATAAATCTTTTCTAAAATCTTTCCAAACCGTTTTCCTTTCCACAATCTCCATCGACTCATCGTTCTGTGGACTAACGCACTGTTTTATCAAGGCAACCAATGCAGTTCCTTGTTTGTAAAATAGCCTGAGAGGTTTATGAGAGCTATGATGAGGGGCTTTATGAAGGCAAATCTTTGTTTTTAAAATATTAGTTTGTCATTATTTCATTCAGTTTGACTAATTAAAGCATAAATCATTTTAAAATGCACCACACAGTGATTCAAAACTGGAACTAGCCAAAATATGTAAAATATTCACACTTGTCTTTTGCCATTTGTTTTTATGTCTGGATCTTAGAGTTTGGATTCAAGGCAGGCCGACTGAGGAAAAGAAAAGATCAAAGATAGTATTTAGATTAAGGCTTCCTTAGAACTCTGTTTAATGTATATTAACTCTACACTATACAGGGCAATCCGAAATGTACTAGGCCCTAACTTTATTGTTGTACTGTTACTCCACTCAAAACATTCAACCCTTCACCTTCGATCCATTTGACTCCACCCACACTGTGCTATTTATGCCCAGTGGAGAACAGCTCCATGGCATCATCACAAGGTGGCACGGTGTCTCAGTGGTTAGCACTGCTACCTCACATTGCTAAGGACCCAGTTCAAATCCAGCCTCGGGCGACTATCTGTATGGAGTCTGCACATTCTCCCTGTGTCTGCGTGGGTTTTCTCTGGGTGCTCCACAGTCCAAAGATGCTAAATTGTCCATAGTGTTCAGGAATGCGTAGATTAGGTGCGTTAATCATGGGTAAATGTAAGGGGAATGGGTCTGGGTGGGTTACACTTTGGAGGGTCAGTGTAGACCTGTTGGGCTGAAGGGCCTGTTACCACACTGTAGAGATTCTATGTAGTTGTGTAAGATTGCCCTAAAGCCCTGACACAGTATTTACATTGAGGTTATTAGCTTCCATTGAGTGTTCATCCTTAATACAGGCACAGATCATCATCTGGGTGTAATTTGCATCCATTTCGGAAAATGATTCCTTTTTCTTAAGTTTCTGCTGAAACACTTTTGCATGTTACCGAACACAAAATTTGCTTTAAACTAGTGCAACTTTGGATCATTTCGAAGCAAAATTTCTTTTTAAAAATTGCAATAAAATCTATTTCGTGATGCATTTAACCACTTGGTGTGATTTGATTAATGAAAATGACAATGATCAGAAAAAGCCTGCATTTTCAATCACCACCTCTGAGCCAGGCAATTTTAAATTGGCCTGACAATGTCTTTTGAATTCGACATGAAATCATTTGCTGGTTGCATCGCGGTACATTAGCCAATTTCTTTGTAGTTTTAAAAGAGATTAATTCCAATGCACTAAATTCGTGTCCCTTAGATAAAAATTTCCAGCTTAATCATTAGGCCAGCGTTAAATCCCTGTAAGATGAGTGTAGTTCACTGAAATCTGTCACAGCTAATTAATTAACATTGTGGGCTGGGCACGGTGTTGGTGCAGTTAATGTCGAATGCAATGTTTTTAAACTAGCTCAAAATGTTATGAAAACTCAGTTTGACACTGAATGTAATTTGAGCTTAAAATTCTGCACAGTTTTAAGGCCCAACTGGATTAATTATGCAAAAAAAACAGCAGAAAAGAGTGGTTTAATATACAATCCTGCCAGGAATAAGAACAGAGAGGTCTGGTTTTATAGTGCCTCCTCATCCCTGTGAGAGTTGAAAATGCTTTGAACTATGATATTCAGACCCATTTGAAGTGATTTGAAAGATTTAACTCTCGACTCCATTCTCCAGTTTGACTATCTTCCGCAAGATGCTTGTGGAAACCGAGACAGACAGGTGCACCGCTTCAGGCCTCCAACAGGGGGCAACATTAGACCATTGCTGCAATGTGCCAAGGTTCTTTGAACCCTTCAGGCGTGCAGGCATGTGAGATCTGCATACTTTGTCAACCCTGGACTCTCATGCATCCCTCGTTTTCTTTGCTCCATCACCGACAGACATGTCTTCAGATATTGAGGACCTAAACTCTGGGATTCCCTCTCTAAACCACTCAAGTTCTCCCGCTTGTGACTCCTGCCCCGAAATAACTCCATAAAGGCCGGTCTCCCATCACCAAGTCACCTTTTATTTACACGAGGAGAGTCATTGACACTGAACCAGCTCCGTCAGAGCCAGCTCTCAGAGTGAACAGGATGTCTCACATCTTGTTTATATCTGTCAGCCAAGAGTCCCTGACTGCTCCATGTTAACAACCCCAATCAGGGAACTCATATTCTATAAGGTCTTCCTGGCTGACCTCATTACAGTCACAACTTTCCCCTCCCAGGAAGCACTCCTTAAAACCTACTCCATTGACCAAACTTTTGATTACCTGCCCTGGTATCATCTTACTTGGGCTCACTGACAAATCTTTTATGGTAAAACTTCCGTGAAGCATTTTAGGACAGGTTACTGAGTCAAGGCTGTCATATAAATACAGGTTATTGTCGAGATGGTGAGTATCTTCTGTTCAGCCACAAAAATATACATGGGTTTAAATGCCAACAATTGTCAGTGCTCCAGACCAATATTTGCTCATAACTTTCACTACCCTGCAACATTCTGCTTATTTTTCTCTTAACCCCTTGTTTCTCTCCAAGTCCCAAGGCCAAGCGACTAATCCGGAGCTTCTGTGATCTCCAGATTACTAATGGCAGACACAAAGAGCAACAGATCCAGAGAGAACAGGGTTCCACTGTGCCACCCTCCTCTCATGGAGATCACAGCCAGTGATGGTAAGTTTGGGGTGGGCCCTGCTCTGTCTATTAGCAGCCAGACTTCTGTAAGAGTAAGGGAGAGAGTGAATCATTACAGCAGCTAAATATAGCCGACTGGAGAAGAAGATGGAAGGGAAGGAGGTTATGGATGGTAAACTGGGAATGGTTTGTAAAAAGCAGAGATGGTGTTTCGGATTAGATACTAAAACAGGTGAAGGGCTAGGGAATACAAATTCAGAAGCAGGCAGCAGTTAAGTTTAAACAGAAGAGGCGGAGAGCGAATTTGAGTTTGGAACAGGAGATTGAAAGGGAGAGAAATGCAACCACCACTTTATCCCAGTACCTCTTGGAATATTTGGTTGCCCTGTAAGTCTGTTTTCTATTGATGCTCACTGCACTTGAAAAACGTAAGCAAGCTGTAACAAGAGCTGGAAGCCTGTGCTGACGCATGGAGTTGACCTTTTAAAGCAGTGTCAGTACAATCTGTTTCACGCATTGGAGCAAGTGTCACCTCTGAATAGATGTATAAAAGCTACAATACCTCCTTCCTCACTTCCCCCTGCCGTCTATCCTGGGTTATGTGGCCATCTTGTAGAACGGCAACCGTAGGCAGAGTAAAGCCCATCTGTGTCACTAGTTATTGCTACTTCAATGGTGCCCACTTGCTGGAAATAGGCCAATCAGAAAGCACTGTGAGTTTATCACTCGAGGATGACATGAATGGCAGCTTATTACATAAATCATTGACTTAACACCCTTTATCACAATCAGCATCTATCGTACAGCTCTGGAGCCTGGACTCAGATTGTGGTATAGAGAAACTCTGAATGAGTTGAATGGGGAATGATGAAGCCAGGCCTCTGTATCTGTCTGGGTCAGGTTACAGGGCATGGTATTTGTTCATTCGTCATGTCTCTTGCTTTGATGAGATTGGAGAGGTTCTGTACCTTCTGCAGCAGCCTTCCTCCTCTGTAGGGATTGTAGCTCCTGCTTGCTGCTGCTCTGCTTCCTCCAGTATCTCATCATCTGAGACTGTGCAGGATCCAGCACAGGCCAAACAGATGAACCTCTGCCTCAGCAGTGTTGATGCTGGTAGTCCCCTGACCTTGACAAGTGACATGTCTGTCAGGCTGGATGCAGGTTGAGAAGGTATACGGTGAAACATGTATCCCTTGTCACCCATCAAAATCCAAGCAATGTCCCTGGCAGGGATTAATGCTGGCTGAGTGAGGCAGCTTCACTGGAACTTCAAGGATTTCAAGAGAGTCAGGGCAGAGTTGAGGGTAGTGGTCATCCCTAGGCAGAAGATGCTGGGGAAGCTGAAAGTTTTGAAATTGGATAAACCACCTGGACAAGATAGGACCAGTTTCCTCATTACCCCTTACCCCAGTTCCAACCTTCCAGCTCAGCACCATTCTCATGACCTGTCCCACCTGCCAATCTTTCTGCCGACCTATCTGCTCCATCCTTCTCTCCGACCTATCATCTTTCCCCCCAACCTACTGCACCTTCTCCCCAGCCCCACCCCCCCCATCCCATTTATCTCTCCACCCCCGAGGCTCCCAGCCTCATTCTTGTTGAAGGGCTTTTGCCTGAAACATTGATTTTCCTGCTCCTTGGATGCTGTCTGACCTGCTGTGCTTTTCCAGCACCACTCTAATCTTGACTCTAATCTCCAGCATCTGCCATCCTCACTTTCTCCAGGCTAGGAGAGTGGGCAAAGGAGTGGCAGATGGAATACAATGTGGGGAAAGTATGAGGTTACGCACATTGGTAGGAAGGGTAGAGGCATGGATTATTTTCTCAATTGCAAAAGACTTCAGAAATCTGAATAGCAAAGGGACATGGGAATCCTAATTAATGATTCTCTAAATGTGCAGGTTTAGTTGGCAGTTAGGAAGGCAAATACACTGTTAGCTTTCATTTCAAGAGGCCTAGAATACATGAGCAGAGATGTAGTGCTGAGGCTGTATAGGGCTCTGAGCGGACTGCACTTGGAATATTGTAAGCAGTTTTGGGCCCTGTATCTAAGGAATAATTTGCTGGCATTGGAAGGGGTCCAGAGGAGGTTTACAAGAATAATTCCAGGGATGAAGGGCTTCTCATATGAGGTTGAGGTCTCTGGGAATGTACTCAATGGAGTTTAGGATGAGGGGGATCTGACTGAAACTTACAGAATACTGAGAGGCCTGGACAGGGAGAGACAAGGACCTGAGGGCACAGCCTCAGAATGAAGGAACAACCCTTTAGAATTGAGATGAGGAAGACTTTCTTCAATCAGAGGGTGGTGAACCTGTGGAACCCATTGCTGCCGAAGGCTGTGGAGGCCAAGTCACTGATTGTCTTGAAGACAGAAATTTGACAGGATCTCAATTGGTAAGGGGATCAAGGGTTACTGGGAGATGGCAGGAGAATGGGGTTGAGAAACATATCAGCCATGATCGAACGGCAGAGCAGACTCGATGGGCTGAATGGCCTAGTTAAACTCCTATAGCTCATGGTTTATGGTCTGAGAATCCAAAGAGAAAATGCTCAGCAGGCTCTAGCAGCATCTGAGGTGAGAGCAGCTGGCTTAATCTTGCAAGTCGAACATAATGCTTCCTGACACGCACTTCCTGAATGTCGGGAGTTAAAGTGGCAATGAGCACTCGATGAGATTAGAGCTCAGATTAAAGGATGCAGTCGTGGTTTTAAACCAGCGCGTGGCTGTTTTAGGTGAAGGATTGGCAGTTTAAAATTGAGGTTTCAGATTGTAAGGTGGTGCTCGCCTTTTTGTCCCTGATTACTGTTATTGTGATAGGATTTGAAATCTGCCCTTCCTTTAATCTCTTTATTCCTCAAAATATTCCTGCCTAGGACCATCTCCCCAATGATTAATAGCCAATGAGTGAAAATAAAGGACTCTGAGCAAGCTCTGGAAGTTAGCTGAGGTTGTGGCTGCTACTGTCCTGGGGCAGTAAATAGGGGGCCACAACAAAAGCTGACAGAGGGATATGGACTCTTTGATTCTGTAGCTTAATTACTCCTTACAGGGAGTCAGCAGCCTGGCTGTTAGTTCCGATTGACTCTTTGGCCTCTTATTTTCTGAAGGCAAAACATGTGATAGTATTTCATTTTCATTGCAGAGTGAATTTTACCCTGCCTCCCCTGTAACGTTTGACCTGTGAGTCTTTCATAATCAATACTTTGGGGAAGGAATCTGCCATCCTTCCCCGGTCCAGTTTACATGTGGCTGCACACCCACAGCAACGTGGTTGACACTTAACCGCCCTCTGGCGCAATTCGGGCTGGACAGTAAATATCGTGAATAAATTTTAAAAACTCAAAAGAACTTGGCCTCCACAGCTCTCTGCAGCAATGAGTTCCACAGAGTCCCCACCCTCTGGCTGAAGAAATTCCTCCACTTCTCAGTTCAAATGGGTCGTCCTTTCATTCTGAGGCTGTGTCCAGGGATCTTAGTCTCTTTCATAATCAATACACCGGGGGCTTTACACTGTGTACAATCTCACTGTGCACTTACCGTGGATTGAATGCTGCGATGGTATAGATGGATCATATGGCATGGTGTTGTCTGTTGTTGATTTGTGTCTTGCCTCTAAGCAGTGTCCTGACTGTCCTGCGCTCAGTAGTCCCTGATGAATTTGCTAATGGCACAGTGGTCACTGCGTGACACTACCATTTCAAGACAGAGTTTGTGGCTTTCTGAGGCAGACCCAGCCCTGAGGCAACTTGATTACGCTGCAACCCTTTGACATATAAGGTGGCCAGGAATAATTCAGTAAGGGATTCAGGGGAAGCCACTTTAACGGCTGGAGAGTGGTTAGAATGTGGGACTCACCATCATATGGAGTCGTCAATACGAATATCGACACATTTAACGGAAGGTTAATTGAATGCGCAGAGAGGAATAGAGGGATATTGTGAGAAAGTAGATGAGAACAGGGTTTGTGAAGACCAACTGGGCCATAGATTTTTGACGGGTAGAGGTATGAACAAGGGCTGCAGAATCAAGATGAGCAAATAGAGTTAAGATACAGATCTAATGAAACGGTAGCACCAAATTGATTGGCCTACTCATGTTTCTGCTTTTCTTTGCAAATTGTGTGTCATTCTGTGTATCACAGTTGGCAATGGCTTGAAGAGTGCTCATGTTATTAAAGTAACATGATTCCTGACAGGACATAAATTTGTTGGAGCAAGACATCCCTCTCATCTAAGCCATCATTCAATAAGATCATGTTTGATCTGATCTTGGTCTCAACTCCACTTTCCTGCCTGTTCCCCATCAATTTCAACCTCTGTTAGATCGAATATCTGCCCAATCCAGCCTGGAATATATTCAATTAATCATCTTCCTCTGTTCCCTTGGGACAAAATATTCCAAACATTTACACATTGTGCGAAGAAATTCCAGCTCATTTCTGCCTTAAGTGGACATGTCATTATTTTTAAACCACGGCCTTCCAGTCCTAATTTGTCCTGCAAGGGTGAACATCCTCTCCACTTTGTTAAACTCCTTCAGAATCCTCTAGGTTGCAGTAAATATTTTTATTTGATGGAATATGGACACTGTGCCATTGTTGTCTAGTCCTAATTGCACTTGAACTGAGGATTCTAAACCATTTCAGTGGGCAGTTAAGACGTCAAGCACATTGCTATAGATCTGCATGAGCAAGAAGCTTGATGAAGGAGATGGGTTTTTAATATAAATGAATGAAAGCCTCTTGGGGCTTAATTTTACCAGAAATTGGCTAAGTGTCAATTTTGGTGTGTTTCATGGAGGATTTCACTCTGTGAGCATTACTGTGATTGCTTGTGCTATCTTCCCCAACTCACCTCAGTGTCCATGTACCCCTGCAGTACCCTGTTTGTCATGTCCTCCCTCTTGCCACAGGTAAAATATAGGGCACTGCCAGGACCCCCCTGGGATTCCAAGCACTGACACCATCTTTAAAGGGCAGACCCGCACAGTGCAGAGTAGCACGATTGTCCCAACTGTGTTGGACAGAGAGAAATTGGCTCTGTTTTACTGAGGGGGGGAACAGGATGTCCTGGTGGATAGAGGGATGCCTATGGTCACAGCTAAGGAGTGTGTCCTGTAGTTTTGGTGTCTGCTGTCTGAGATAGAGGGCAAGATGAACAAGCAGCGATTTGGTCCCACCAGGTGACCATTCTGACTTTCACATCAGGATGTGTCAGTTTGGTTTCTATCAGCCACTCGAGAATGGGAACCTGCATCTTAGTGAGACATGATGACACAATATGAGGATGTTTATGTAAACTAATCCATGTAAGTAGGCTTCTCATACCTCACTAGGGGCGATCTCATCTGACTATTCAACACTTGGTTGGAAAATGGGACTTTGTGATCTTGACATCAGGAATCCCCTTAGTGTTGACCTCCCATGATTCAGGAAGGTTACACTCAGGGTCACCATTATTATGACTGGCTTTTTAAAGATATACCAGCAATTTTTGTTTTCATTGAACTTGAATTTCAAAAACTCCATGGGTGGAATTTGAATCTATGTTTTCAGAGAATCAACGTCACCGCACTGCCAGTGTCAACGTCACCACACTGCCAGTGTCAACATCAACGCACTGCCAGTGTCAACATCAACGCACTGCCAGTGTCAACGTCACCACACTGCCAGTGTCAACATCAACGCACTGCCAGTGTCAACATCAACGCACTGCCAGTGTCAACATCACTGCACTGCCAGTGTCAACGTCACCGCACTGCCAGTGTCAACGTCACCACACTGCCAGTGTCAACATCAACGCACTGCCAGTGTCAACATCAACGCACTGCCAGTGTCAACGTCACCACACTGCCAGTGTCAACATCAACGCACTGCCAGTGTCAACATCAACGCACTGCCAGTGTCAACATCACTGCACTGCCAGTGTCAACGTCACCGCACTGCCAGTGTCAACGTCACCACACTGCCAGTGTCAACATCAACGCACTATCAGTGTCAACATCACCACACTGCCAGTGTCAACATCAACGCACTGCCAGTGTCAACATCACTGCACTGCCAGTGTCAACATCACCACACTGCCAGTGTCAACATCAACGCACTGCCAGTGTGAACGTCACCGCACTGCCAGTGTCAACGTCACTGCACTGCCAGTGTCATCACCACACTGCCAGTGTAAACATCACCGCACTGCCAGTGTCAACATCACCACACTGCCAGTGTCAACATCACCACACTGCCAGTGTCATCATCACCGCACTGCCAGTGTCAACGTCACCGCACTGCCAGAGTCAACGTCACCGCACTGCCAGTGTAAACTTCAATGCACTACCAGTGTAAACATCACCACACTGCCAGTGTCAACGTCACTGGACTGCCAGTGTAAACATCACCACACTGCCAGTGTCAACATCACCACACTGCCAGTGTCAACGTCACCGCACTGCCAGTGTCAACGTCACCGCACTGCCAGTGTCAACGTCACCGCACTGCCAGTGTCAACATCAACGCACTACCAGTGTCAACGTCACCGCACTGCCAGTGTAAACATCAACGCACTACCAGTGTAAACATCACCACACTGCCAGTGTCAACGTCACTGCACTGCCTATGTAAACATCACCGCACTACCAGTGTCAACGTCACCGCACTGCCAGTGTCAACGTACCGCACTGCCAGTGTTAACGTCACCACACTGCCAGTGTCAACGTCACCGCACTGCCAGTGTAAACATCACCGCACTACTAGTGTAAACATCACCACACTGCCAGTGTAAACATCACCACACTGCCAGTGTAAACATCACTGTACTGCCAGTGTCAACATCACCACACTGCCAGTGTAAACATCACTGCACTACCAGTGTAAACATCACCACATTGCCAGTGTAAACATCACCACACTGCCAGTGTCAACGTCACTGCACTGCCAGTGTAAACATCACTGCACTGCCAGTGTCAATGTTACCACACTGCCAGTGTCAACATCACCGCACTGCCAGTGTAAACATCACTGCACTGCCAGTGTCAACGTCACCACACTGCCAGTGTCAACATCACCGCACTGCCAGTGTAAACGTCACCGCACTGCCAGGGTCAACATTACCACACCGCCAGTGTCAACGTCACCGCACCGCCAGTGTCAACGTCACCACACTGCCAGTGTAAACGTCACCGCACTGCCAGTGTAAACATCACCGCACTGCCAGTGTAAACGTCACCGCACTGCCAGGGTCAACATTACCGCACCGCCAGTGTCAACGTCACCGCACCGCCAGTGTCAACGTCACTGCACTGCCAGTGTAAACGTCACCGCACTGCCAGTGTAAACATCACCGCACTGCCAGTGTAAACATCACCACACTGCCAGTGTAAACATCACCACACTGCCAGTGTAAACATCACTGCACTGCCAGTGTCAACATCACCACACTGCCAGTGTAAACATCACTGCACTACCAGTGTAAACATCACCACATTGCCAGTGTAAACATCACCACACTGCCAGTGTCAACGTCACTGCACTGCCAGTGTAAACATCACTGCACTGCCAGTGTCAATGTTACCACACTGCCAGTGTCAACATCACCGCACTGCCAGTGTAAACATCACCGCACTGCCAGTGTAAACATCACTGCACTGCCAGTGTCAACGTCACCACACTGCCAGTGTCAACATCACCGCACTGCCAGTGTAAACGTCACCGCACTGCCAGGGTCAACATTACCGCACCGCCAGTGTCAACGTCACCGCACCGCCAGTGTCAACGTCACCGCACTGCCAGTGTAAACGTCACCGCACTGCCAGTGTCAACATCAACGCATTACCAGTGTAAACATCACCACACTGCCAGTGTCAACGTCACTGCACTGCCAGTGTAAACATCACTGCACTGCCAGTGTCAACGTCACCACACTGCCAGTGTCAACGTCACCGCACTGCCAGTGTAAACATCACCGCACTGCCTGTGTCAACGTCACTACACTGCCAATGTCAATGTCACCGCACTGCCAGTGTAAACGTCACCGCGCTGCCAGGGTCAACATTACCGCACCGCCAGTGTAAACGTCACCGCACTGCCAGTGTCAACATTACCGCACCGCCAGTGTCAACATCACTGCACTGCCAGTGTCAACAACACCGCACTGCCAGTGTCAACGTCACTGCACTGCCAGTGTAAACATCACTGCACTGCCAGTGTCAACGTCACCACACTGCCAGTGTCAACGTCACCGCACTGCCAGTGTAAACATCACCGCACTGCCAGTGTCAACGTCACCACACTGCCAGTGTCAATGTCACCGCACTGCCAGTGTCAACGTCACCGCACTGCCAGTGTCAACATTACCGCACCGCCAGTGTCAACATCACTGCACTGCCAGTGTCAACAACACCGCACTGCCAGTGTAAACATCACCACACTGCCAGTGTCAACGTCACCACACTGCCAGTGTCAACATCACCGCACTGCCAGTGTAAACATCACTGCACTGCCAGTGTAAACATCACCACACTGCCAGTGTCAACGTCACCGCACTGCCAGTGTAAACATCACTGCACCGCCAGTGTCAACATCACTGCACTGCCAGTGTCAACAACACCGCACTGCCAGTGTAAACATCACCACACTGCCAGTGTCAACGTCACCACACTGCCAGTGTCAACATCACTGCACTGCCAGTGTAAACATCACTGCACTGCCAGTGTCAACGTCACCACACTGCCAGTGTCAACGTCGCGCACTGCCAGTGTCAACGTCACCACACTGCCAGTGTCAACATTACCGCACTGCCAGTGTCAATGTCACCGCACTGCCAATGTTAACGTCACCGCACTGCCAGTGTCAGCTTTGCCGCACTGCCAGTGTCAACGTCATCACACTGCCAGTGTCAACATTACCGCACTGCCAGTGTAAACATCACCGCACTGCCAGTGTCAACCTCACCGCACTGCCAGTGTCAACATTACCTCACTGCCATTGTCAACGTCACCGCACTGCCAGTGTAAACATCACTGCACTGCCAGTGTCAACGTCACCGCACTGCCAGTGTCAACGTCACCACACTGCCAGTGTAAACATCACTGCACTGCCTGTGTAAACGTCACCACACTGCCAGTGTCAACGTCACCGCACTGCCAGTGTAAACGTCACCACACTGCCAGTGTCAACATCGCCGCACTGCCAGTGTCAATGTCACCGCACTGCCAGTGTAAACATCGCCGCACTGCCAGTGTCAATGTCACCGCACTGCCAGTGTCAACGTCACCACATTGCCAGTGTCATCGTCGCAGCACTGCCAGTGTCAACGTCACCGCACTGCCAGTGTCAACGTCACCGCACTGCCAGTGTCAACGTCACCGCACTGCCAAAGTCAGCGTCACCACACTGCCAGTGTCAACATCACTGCACTGCCAGTGTCTCCCCATAAAACTCCAATAAGTAAAGGCCCAAACTCCTCAGCTTCTCTCCACAAGGCAATTGCTTCATCTGGAGAATAAGCTGAGTGAACCTTTTTCTGAATTGTCTGCAATCTCCTTCTTTAAAGAAAGAAATTTAAACAAAAACCATCCCATAGGTGTGGTTTCACCAATCCCCAGTGCATTTACAGATGGATCTTTAGTGTTCACTGACCTGAGCTTGTGGACGGACATGAACTTAGTGATGAGTCAGAATGAGGCTCAGGACATAACCCTCAGAACATTTAAGAAATGTTTCAGTATTTGAGAAAACATGGCCAAGGTAAATATGGCCAAGTGCTCGAAAAATAGGATTGGAGTATTTAGAATCATAGAATTCCTGTAGCTGGAGACCATACAACCCATCAGGTCTGCACTGACCCTCTGAAGAGCATCCCACCGACCCCTGCATTTCCCATGGTCAATTCACCTGCCCTGCACATCTCTGGACACTATGGGCAATTTAGCATGGCCATTCCACCTAACCTGCACATCTTTGGACTGTGGGAGGAAACCAGTGCACTCACTGGAAACCTACACAGACAGTCACCCAAGGTCTGAATTGAGCCCATGTCCCTGGTGCTGAGAAGCAGCAGTGCTAGCCACTGTGAACACCATGCTGCCCCAAAGTCGTTTGTTTTTGACCGATGCAGACTCTATGGGCCGAACGGCCTTTTTTTCTGTGCTGTAGACCTCCTTGACTCTATGAGTTTGAGCTATACCTGACTCACAGGCAGCTGCATTAGGCTCCAATCTCTTTCCGATGTGTACAACTTAACAATCAGTCCAACCCATGTTGCTGCCAACGTCAGAAAGTGCTGGCATGTGTCAGAGTCAGGTCTGTGTCCCAGCTCACTCTGTGTGGCCTAATTGGTCAGTCTTATGGACATATTGACGGAAGCACATCACAGATAGACCTGGTGCTGAACTCACCGAAAATTCACACAGTCCTTTCCCCCGCCCTCTGACGAAACTACATGAACAAATCCACAGCTAGTCTCTGTGGATATTTCTGCCTCCATCTTTCCCTCCCTATAAGCCATTTATAAATGATCGCTCCTAGTAATCTCAGGGAGCTGAGGATCTGTATCACCACTGATACTGGAAGATTGATGTTATGAAAACATAGTTTGAGACATCTTGTCGTGGGTCTGCAGAGAAGCTGAGGGACAGATTGCTGGGTTTTCACACAATACTGCACGCCACTGTAATATTAATAGAACTGAACGTTACACCACCGTTCCCCAGAGCCCCGAGTGAGGGAAATGGAGCCTTTTGTCCAACAGAATAGCTGTCCTCTGACTGAATGGAGTGAATATAGAAACGTAGCTGCACATTACCCCAGCTCTCAAATTTAGACACAAGGTTTAAAGTATTTAAATACATAACGGCCCATTTGTTGAATCTATTCTGTGGATTGAGCCTGAGTAATGTAAATAAATTGTGGCAGCAGTTTGTAAGGTTTGGTTGACTTCTGACTTGGAGACTTACAAAAGCAATTGTGCAAACATCTCAAAATGACCCGCACATGGCGTCAATGGGAGATATATCTAACTAATCCCAGTCCCCACTCATAGCCCTGAAACTATTCCATCAATATCTATCAAATTCTCCTTTCCAAGTTTGAAGTTATCTCCTACCACTGTTTCAGACAACACATCCCAGACCTCAACAACTCACTGTGTTATAAAAACCTACTTCCTCTTGTCTTTTTCTAATCATTTTAGATTATTTTTTCTCTGCTCACTGATCCTTCAGCCACTGGCTTTGTATTTATTACATTAAATTAAATTAGATTAACTCTCCCCTTAAGCTTCTCTGCTCTAATGACAACAGTCCCAGTTTCTCCAGTTTCTGATACATTTCTTCCGTACCCATGCCAACCTTTTTTTGATAGTGATGATGCCCAAAATTGAACACAATCCTGTAGCTGGACCTAACCAATGTTTTACAGAGATCAAGAATAATGCCCTTCATTCTCAGTGCTGGAGAAACACAGCAGGTCTGGCAGCATCTGTGCAAGTTCTGCAGAAGAATCATATTGGACTTGAAACTTTCACTGTTTCTCTCTCCACACGTGCTGCCAGACCGGCCCGAGTTTCTCAGGCACATTCAGCTTTTATTTCGGATTTCCAGCATCAGCATTAATTTACTTTAGTTTTAATGTGGGGGTTTAGATCAGAGTGGTGCTGGAAAAGCACAGCAGGTCAGGCATTTCCTGCTCCTCAGATGTTGCCTGACCTGCTGTGCTTTTCCAGCACCACTCTGATCTAAACTCTGGTTTCCAGCATCTGCAGTCCTCACTTTTGCCTGGTTTAGTTTTAATTCACCTACATTTCGTAATCTACTCCTCTCAATGTTACCAAAATTCCCAGTAGGCATTTTATTAGCCTTCTCCATGCGAGCTACCACCTTCAAATATTTGTATGGAAAGACAGCTGAACTCCTTCTTCTGCACCCCTTTAAAATTGTATAATTTACTCTGCATTCATCTGTGCAGAAATTGACCAAGACCCTTAGGCAGCACTCTCCAAATCCACAACCACTACCCAGGACAAGGGCAGCAGACATACGGGAACACCACCACCTGCAAGTTCCCCTCCAAGCCACTCACCATCCTGACCTGGAAATATTCTGTCATTCCTTCACTCTCACTGAGTCAAAATCCTGGAATTCACTGCCTAATGACATTGTGGGGCAACCTACAGCATGCAGACTGCAGCAGTTCAAGGGGCAGCTTACCACCAACTTCTCAAGGGCAACTAGGGATGGATAATAAACACTGGCCCAGCCAGCAATGTCCACAAACCACAAATGGTAAGTAAAGTTACCTCTGCACGTTTACCTGAACAAAATGGTTCATTTTGTGTGTGTGTGTGTATGTGTGTATCTATGTTTGTATATGTATGTATGCATATATGTATATATATATGTGTTTATGTAGGAATGTGTGTCTATGTGTGTTATATAAATATGTGTGAGTATGCGTGTGTATGTGTGTGTGCATATGTGTGAACATATATGTTTTATAACGTGTCTGTATATACAAGTATGTGTGCTTTTGTTTGTGTAAGTGTGCGTGTATGTATATGGTAGTGTCTCAGAATAAATATGAGACTTGCTTATAGCAAGAATCTATGTGTAGACTGTTTAAATATGGGGTTCTAATATATTGCTATGGTTCTGTCTGCTCAGAAACTCTCTCACATTTACTGCCTGCCCCACTGGAAGGATTTACAGTCAACATGTTTCACCGGGTCCTGACACACCATCTGTGACCATCAAGTCCTGAGGTGGGACTTGGCCCCAGAGCATGTGGCCTAGAGCTTGGTACTCAATGCACTGCATCACATGACTGCTCATATCCTTGTTGACCACATTTCAGAATTTTGTATCATCGGCGAAATTTGAAATGATTTCCTTCCATGCACATGTCTAGGTAATGAATGGATATCAAAAAGGCTGGGAAAGTTTGATCCCTGATTTTAGCAATGGGGGAGGTGTTGGGATGACCCTTGTCAAGGTAAAAGCCTATTGGAAAGGCCAAAGTAATGGTGGCTGGGTGATAACAGCTTCAGGCCAGCTATAATATACACTACCCATTGTTGATGAAATTGCTGCATTCCTTGTCTTGTCGTAGACAGAGTGGGGAGAACGTGAGGTCTGCAGATGCTGGAGATCAAAGTTGAAACTTTATTGCTGGAACAGCACAGCAGGTCAGGCAGCATCCAGGGAACAGGAGATTCGACGTTTCGGGCACAGGCCCTTCTTCAGGAATGAGCAGAGAGTGTTCAGCAGGAGAAGATAAAAGGTAGGGAGGAGGGACTTGGAGGAGGGGCGTTGGAAATGTGATAGGTGGAAAGAGGTCAAGGTGAGGGTGATAGGTCGGAGTAGGATGGAGGCGGAGAGGTCAAGAAGAAGACTGCAGGTCAGGAAGGCGGTGCCGGGCTGGAGGGATCCGGCTGAGACAAGGTGGGGGGAGGGGGGATGAAGAAACTGGTGAAGTCCAAGTTCATCCCCTGCGGTTGGAGGGTTCCCAGTCGGAAGATAAGACGCTCCTCCTCCGACTGTCGGGTTGTTGTGGTTTGGCGGTGGATGAGTCCAATGACCTGCATATCCTCGGTGGAGTGGGAGGGGGAGTTGAAATGCTGTGCTACAGGTTGGTTGGGTTGGTTCGTCCGGGTGGCCCAGAGGTGCTCTCTGAATCGCTCCGCAAGTAGGCGGCCTGTCTCCCCAATATAGAGGAGGCCACACCGGCTGCAGCGGATGCAGTAGATGATGTGGGTGGAGGTGCAGGTGAATCTGTGGCGGATATGGAAGTTTCCTTTGGGGCCTTGGAGAGAAGTGAGGGGGGAGGTGTGGGCGCAAGTATTGCACAAGACAGAGTGGGTCCTATTGACCGGAGCACATGTGCCTGGATCTCAATAGTAGTCACAAAGTTGAATAGGAGAAGCAATCATGGTGGGGGATAATGAAAGGGAAGAAATAATGACTGCATCAAACATCAGTTAGAGACTTCTTCCTCAGTTAGTTTGTCCAGTCACTGTCAGCCCCCACCCCATCAGGAATCTGTGGCTTGGCTCTGAATCCCAGTTAAACTAATTCCTCTCATCTTGTTTTAAAAGTCATAGCTTTTGGCCCAAATGATCGGTTAAGGGCTGTAAATTTACATGGAATTTCAGAAATCTATTTATAGCAGAGAATTAAAGGGAAGGGGATCTTACTTTTGACTCGTGTCTAATGAATGCTATGCAGCTCTCAATTCGCTGTTAAGCATCAGCCTTCAGTGAGGGACACCCAGCATAGAATAATTCAAACTGTTTCTCAGCAGACAACCTGTTACTGATGATGACCTGACATCTCTCTTTCGATTTTCCGACCTTTTTTGTGTATTTCTCTAGTGCACACCCAAGGGGTTTGAGTACCGGCTATAATAAATACCAGCTTGGAGCCACAGTTGGGTTTGTAGGTTGCCTGTACATCACAGCGTGCATTTATGACACTCTAACAACGTCTCTCTTACTCTCGTGCTCTCTGTCAGACACTGTCTTGCTAGAAGTATTGATATGTCCCTGTGGGATACTACAGGATGAATGCTCACCTGACATGCCTGAAGAGCTTATGTTCGAACCATCGACTCTCCTGCTCCTCTTTTTCCAGCAGCAGACTTTTTGACTCTGAAATGCCTCCCTTCTTTGTTCCTGTGGTGGTGTTAGCTCCTGTCAGTTAAATGTGTTACATCTTTGCTAAAATACGGAGTAGCAGGATTCCACAGGAATCAATAAAGGACGTCCCAAGTATCACACAGAAACTTCTGATGACAGAAACGTAGCGACCCATTGAACATTATGTCATTCCAGAGGGCTGGGTGAGTTGTGCTGAAAACTTTGAGTGAATTCACTGCCCATGGTTCGACTGAGCTCTACAGACGGAAGGTCGAGATTTAAATGCTGCAAAGACCCAGTAGTTCAGGCAACACCTTCGGAGAAACCGTGTTAACATTCCAGGTCATAGAAAAGAAAAATAATTTGCAAAGTGTTAAAAACATCTACATGACAGCTGCAAGATTGACTTTAAACAAATTAAGCAACACATAGAATAGAGGGACAATGACAAATAGGAGAACATAAAAATACAAGAAATAGGAACAGACTAGACCCTTAGACCTCTCAAGCCTTCTTCACCAGTCAATAAGGCCATGATCAATTTGACATGGTATGAACTATATTTTCCCATGTGTGCCCCATAACCCTTAACATCTGTCTAATTCAGTTTTGAATGTATTCAGTGGCATGGCCTGTACTGTCCCTCGGTAAGATAATTCAAAAGACTAACAACACGCTGAGAGAAGGAATTCCTCTTTATCCTAGTCTTTAAATGGGAGGCCCCTTATTTTTAAACTGTACTCCTTAGCTCGAGATTATACGAGAGGAAATTTCTCATCGCTGTAAAGCCCTCTTAGAATCTCATATGCTTCAATTTGTCCTCATTCTTTTTAATCTCCAAAGATAAGGCCCAACCTTTCCTCATAAGGTCACCCCTATATCCCAGGAATCTGACAAGCAAACCTTCTCTAAACTGCGTCCAATGTAAATTTGTTCCTCCTGAAGTAAGGTAACCAAAGATTTTGCCAAAGGTTCTTCAATTCTGAAGAAGAGTGGTATTGGACTTGGAAGGTTAACTCTCTTTCACATTCCACAGAAGCTGCTAGACCTGCTGAATCTCTCAGCGTTTTCTGAGCTTGTTAATGATGATGTCTTTCGAGTAGCTGAGGTGAAACATCCTGGCATGACAATGCGGGCACATGCCCTCTTTATGTAAATGATTCTATCCCCACGGTTGGATTCCTGGGCAATAGCAGAGGTCAGCCAGAGGTGTCCCTGTCTCCTGACCTTTTGGCCTGACTGTTATACAGTTTAGAGTCTAACAATATGGTCAATGCTCCATGAGGTCAGATACTAGTGGGTCAAGGACCAGCTAGGTATGGACTATTGACCCTCATTTTCTCTCCCCTGCTTGGAGATGCCTCAATTTATGCTGTGTCCTTCCAAAACACAATATGCGCAGTTCAATTCATTGAGACAGATTGTATGCACCAATTAAGAAAGAATTGCATTTATCTGTTGCCTTTTATAACTTCAAAACTTCAGAAATTAGACATTGTTGTAATGTGGAGAATGATGCAGGCAAGTTGTCCCAAAAACAGCAATGCAGTATTAACCTGACCATCTGCTAAATGCTATTTGATGAACAAATTTTAGCAAGAGCACCAGGAGAACTTCCTGGCTCTTTTTCCAAGTACTACCTGGGATATTATCTATCTACCTACAGGGTCGATGGGGCTGTGGGATTGGCTCTTAATTGGGAAGACGACAGCGCAGCTGTCCCTCGGCACTTCACTAGTTTTCCAGCCAGGAGCTTTTGTGCTCAAGTAGCTGCAGTGGGATCTAAATGCATGACTTTCTGACTCAGGGCTGAGGGTGCTATACATAGAGCTAGTGATTGGATTCAAACAGGAGTCACTGCCTAAAGCAGTTTGTGCACGTTACCTGGTGCAGCAGTTCCATCAGGCTGTCTTCCCATTGCATGGAACACCCAAAGAAACAGAGATGGACACCAACCCTGATAAGCTTCAGCATCAATAATCACAGCCATTAACACTGAATGGCGCCAGATTGACTCAGATCCACACAACCTGAGGGATTCCCAATGATCATTCAACGGAGTCTGAAATTGCAAACAGACGCATTCCTTGATCTCATGATTTCCAAACACCAGTTTCAAATTTAAAAAAAAACCTCTAACTATCCACAAATATAACTCACTCTCTAATCCTGCTCTCCTGTCAGAGTTTTTAATTATAATAAGAAATTGCTAGGCTGCATGAGATAGAATAGTCAGAGGAAGAACTTCTTCTAAAATATTACAGAAAGGATGGTTGGGTTAAGGTCTGCAAAGATAGGCTTAGGGCAGTTAGATTACAAAGGACAGGAGAGTTCAATTGTGATGAATCTGTTATCTCAACTCCAATTACCTTCAATGGTTTCATATCCCTTAGCACTTTTACTGATCAAAAAAGTAGTTATCTCAGTTTTGAAGCTTTTAATTGACTAAACACCAACTGTTTTTGGGAAAAGCCCTGAAATGTTTTACTGGTGACATCTGTCTGGGTGCTAACACTTTCAGGATGATGCCTGGTACCTCAAGCTGTGGCGTGTGCTGAAATCCTTCGGCAAAGGCTATTTCCCAGGGTTGGGTATCAGGACCCTGCTCACAATATATCAATGAGGCTGAGCTGCTGAATTCACCAAGTCAGGCAGATAGGTCAGCTCTGCCTTTCTTATAGATTCTGACTGGGTACTGGTCTATAGATCCCAAATATCATCTGCTGCCTCACCCTATGGTCACTATTGATGCCAATGCCTACATGTGGACTCTGACTATGGAGGAACTCAGACTCAACCCCTCAAACTGTCTTCATCAGAGCATATGCACAGCATTCAGGGCTCATAACTCTTATTGATTCTTCATCTCTAACTGCAAAATGCTGGGCCCAACAGGACAATCTCAACCATTATGCTCTCAGCACAGCCCTTTGCTCATCACTGTCCTCTTTTTAGGAAGCACGGGTTATAGTTGCTACTGACCTACCCCCTTGAAGGCTTCCTGAAAACTCCACTTTCCAACTTTTTAAAAATAAGCTCAAAACCCATCTTCATGCTCCCCAGTCCTCAGTCCTCTGCTAATTCACACAAGGCTGTGCCTAGGCACCTTTGTTCCTCAGATGGTGCTATAAGTGGGCAACTTAAAAACTTTTCACTGTACTCATTTGAGTAGGTGTGACAATGGAACTAATTTATTCAATTCATTCACTCATTCAATTCACAAGGACCCAAATAAAAGCAAAGTACAGTGGATACTGAAAAACTGAAATAAAATCAGAAAGTGCTGGAGAAACTCAGCAGGTCTGGCAGCATCTATGGGATAAGAAACAGCATTAACTGAAGTTCTGAGAAGTCATACTGGTCTCAAAATGTTAACTCTGTTTCTCTCTTCACAGATGCTGTCAGACCTGCTAAGTTTCTCTCGCAATTTTCCATGTTTAGAAAGACTGGCCCTTACATCAATTTTTATCTTTCCCCTTATCCTGTTTAAAGCATATATCAATGGTAGCATATTAATGCCTGTTGCTGAATCTTCCTGTTATACATTGCTTGGTATTCACACTTCATGCCTGGCCCCAGCCCTTCCATATCTCTCTAACGGTGAGGCCTACAATTGCATCCCCACTGATTATTCCACGCCTCTGACTGGAACCTCTTGCTAACTTCCCCTTCTCTTCCTCCCAATGTTGGTGAACACACCCCTCAACTGCCTTGACCTCTGGAATTCTCTCTAAAATTCTGTTTCCATTTCTCTTTCTTTTAACACCGTTGAACACCCCAACCTTCCAACTGGGCGCCCCCCTCTTGAACAGTCCTACCTGTCCATCTTCCGACCTACCTCTCCACTGCACCCGTCTTTCCAACCTATCACCATCATCCCCCACCTTCACCTACCTATCGTTTTCCCAGCACCTTCCCCCCAGCCCCACCCCACTCCCATTGATCTCTCAGCCCCCTTGGACCCCTCCCACATTCCTGATGAAGAGGTTATGCTCGAAATGCCGACTCTCCTGCTCCTCGGATGCTGCCTGACTGGCTGTGCTTTTCCAGCAGCACACTCTTCAACCCTACATTCTGACCAGTTTTTGAGTCTCCCCCTCCAAACAGCGCTGCCTTTAGTTTGGGGTCCACATGTGCCTGGGTGAAATGCTTTTCTACATGACAGAGATGCAGCTGTGGCTCACAGCTGTTATTGAGAATATTGCTACCGGAGGCAATTGTACGGAGCTGCAAAAGGTTTGATTTTTTAGTGCATGTTTAGCTCAGTGCAGTCGAATGTATACACAGGGGTACAGCGTAAGGAGCGATTGCAGATTTTATTTTTTGTTGGTGCAGACTGCTCTCTGTCCTCAGAGGTAGGGAGCTGCTTGGCAGCCAAGTGAACAGATACTGCAAGATCTGAAAAACGCAATGGAAGTGTTGGCTGCCTTCCATGGAAATCACATCAAACAAACCTAAACATGTAATAACTGCTATCACTCAGGGTACTCAGGAAAGGTCCTGTAAAGTACCAATAAACCATCTTGTCACAACTTCCAGAAATGTTTCAAAGCACTTTACGTGTAGTGAATTATTTCCACACTGCAGTTGTCCACTTGAGCACATCAAGCTTCCAATCTGCATGCATGACCTGCTGCTGAATTGAGTTAATTGGATGATGAGTGAATATTGGTCAAAGCAGCTTGAGAATGGGGGTGGCGCAGTGGCTCAGTGGTTAGTACTGCTGTCTCCCAATGCCAAGGTTCTGGGTTTGATTGTCATCCTCGGGCAACAATCCCTGTGGAGTTTGCACATTCTCCTCGTGCCTGCTTGGGTTTCCTCCGGGTGCTCCAATTTTCTCTCACAATCCAAAGATCTGCAGGTTAGATGGATTGGCCATGCTAAATTACCCATAGTGCCCAGGGATGTGCAGGCTACATGGGTTATGAGAAAGTGAGGACTGCAGATGCTGGAGATCAGAGTCAAAGAGTATGGCGCTGGAAAAGCACAGCAGGTCTGGCAGCATCTGAGGAGCAGGAGGGTCAATGTTTTGCGCATAAGCTCTTCACATTCCTGATGAAGGGCTTATGCCCGAAACGTCGACTCTCCTGCTCCTCAGATGCTGCCTGACTGGCTGTGCTTTTCCAGCGCCACATTTTTTGACTGAGACTATGGGAAATACAGAGTTACAGGGGTAGGGTAGGGGGGGGTATGTCATGATGGGATGCTCTCCAGAGGGTTGGTGTAGACTGGAAGGCCCGAATGGCTTACTTTCACACTGTAAGGATTCTATGTACAGAATTAGCTGCCAGCCTTCAAATAATGACTGGCGTTACTGGCATCCAATGAAACCACATTCAGCTTGGAGGATCGAGTACAGTTTTCGTTGGAGGAGATGAGGTAGAGATATTCAAAATCACACGAGGTTTGGATAGGGGAAAGGCTGTTCCCACTTGTGCAAGGATTATGAACAAGAGAAGCACAGACTTAAGATAACTGAATGAATGGAGACATCAGGACAAATGCTGTCAAGCAGTGAGCATTTAGGGTCTGGAATGCACTAGCTGTGATGAAGGCAGGTTCAATGGATGTTCTTAAAAAAGAATTATACTCTTATCCAAAAAGAAATGTGCAGGGTTAGAGGGAGAGGAATGGGGAATGATGTGAGGTAAATTGCTCATTTAAAGATGTAGCACTGACACAATGAGTCAAGTAGCCCCCTTTTATGTTGTAGCCATCTGTGATTGTGTGACCAGGGCAGGCAGATGGGCCTTCAGTTTCATGTCACCTGCAAAGTTACAGCAGCTCTGACAATGCAGCATTCCCTCAGTTCTGCACTGTCAGCCTGGATTGTGCACTAACATTCTCGAGTGAAGCATTAACTCACAACTTTCTGAATCAGAGCCAAATGAGCCTGATGGAGGTGAGGATGAGTTGACAGTACCAAAGAACATTTAAGATGCCCAAACAACTCCTTTACACCATCACTGGAACAGAATAATTAGCTACCTGATACCTCAATTACTGAGGCTGGTTTACCAATGTTCAGGTCATAAAATTTAATCTGTGCATTGAACGAGTGGGAAATCAGTCTGCTTTTTGTCTCGCTCTGTTGACCCCTATTGAGTGCTTATCTATTGGAGCAAATCAAGTTGAAGTGGCTTTTGCATTGACCTAGCTAGCAATCATATTTTCTGCACCAGATTGTGTGCACGATTATTGATCAGATTCTGGTGCAGACCAGGGCTGGACTGGGTTCTTTTGGTTCAGCAGTGGTAGTGCTCATATCTCTAAGCCAGCATACTAAGGTTCAAGTCTCACCTATTCTGAAGAGATTGATTAATAGAAATACAAAAAAAACTAGGGACAAAAAAGTTGCTGGAAAAGCTCAGCAGGTCTGGCAGCATCTGTGGAGCGAAATCAGAGTTAGTGTTTCTGGTTGGGTGACCCTTCCTGTGGTCTGAGGAAAGGTCACTCAACGCAAAAGGTTAACTCAGATTTCTCTCCACAGATGCTGAGCTTTTCCAGCTATTTTTATTTTTGTTTCTGATTTACAGCATCCGCTGTTCTTTCCTTTCTTAAAAAAAAATACTCGGGTTGTGTTGGGAAACATGTAATTTCTGCGAGGCTCTTCATGGAACTTAAAGGAATTGGACAAATAAACTGTTCTAGTTACCAGTCTATAGGAAGGATATTATTAAATTGGAAAAGGTGCAGGCAAGATTTACAGTGATATTATGCGGATTGGAGTGTTTGAGTTAAAGGGAGAGGCTGATTAGGATGGGGCTATTTTCCTTGGAGTGTTGGAGGCTGAGGAGTGATCTTATAGAGGTTTATAAAATCATGAGGGGCATGGATAGGATAAATAGATAAGGTCGTTTCCCTGGGGTGGGGGAGTCCAAAACTAGAGAGCATTGGTTTAGGGTAAAGATATAAAAGAGAGGGTGTAGGTTTGCTCGCTGAGCTGTAGGTTTGATATCCAGACATTTCATGACCTGGCTAGGTAACATCATCTGTGGCAACCTCCAAGTGAAGCGAAGCTGTTGTCTCCTACTTTCTATTTATATGTTTGTCCTAGATGGGGTTCCTGGGGTTTGTGATGATGTCATTTCCTGTTCGACTGGGACAACACATCTACCCTGGGACAGGCTAAGCAAAGACATGCCAGAGAATTCCTAGAGGCCTGGCACTCCAACCACAACGCCATAAACAAATACATAGATCTAGATACCATCTATCAACCCCTCAGAAAACGAACAGGAAATTACATCACCACAAACCCCAGGAACCCCATCCAGGACAAACATATAAATAGAAAGCAGGAGACAACAGCTTTGCTTTACTTGGAGGTCGCCACAGATGATGTTACCTAGCCAGGTAATGAAACATCTGGATATCAAACCTACAGCTCAGCGAGCAAACCTACACCCTAAACCTCAACCTGAGCTACAAACGTTCACAAACCTTGCGTATAAAAGAGATCTAAGGGGCAACTTTTTCACGCAGAGGGTGGTACGTGTATGGAATGAGCTGCCAGAGGAAGTGGTGGTGGCTAGTACAATTACAACCTTTTAAAAGTGTCTGGATGGGTAATGAATAGGAAGGGTTTAGAGGGATATGGGCCAAGTGCTGGCAAATGGGACTAGGTCAGATTACGATGTCTGGTTGGCACAGACAAGTGGACCAACAGGTCTGTTTCCATGCTGTATGACTCTGACTCTGTGCTTATGAGTCAAGCCAAACTTTATTTTCTATCCATTGTTAAAATGCAAATAACTTTGCCCAAAATAGTTTTGGAGAGGGATTCCATCAGACCTACTCTAGGGCGCAAACTCTGTCCATCATTGTGCCTGGAAGGTGGTGAAGACAGGCCAGAGGCTGCAGCTGGCTATTACTGTCACTGGCCATGCCAGTCCTGTGCTGCATGGCTCCTCCCAGCAACACATGGCACTGCTCATCCTCTCACTCCTTTCTGAATCTGACCCTGTGAAGACAGTTTCCCTGCTGAATTGTGAGGTATGCCAACTTGAAGGCTGAGCTGCTGTCCAACTCCTGGACATGCTTCCTTCAATGTGTTCTATGTAAAGTATAGCACGCTGTGATCCCAGACTCCCCTTTACGTTGGCAGAGACCTGGGATAATGGTTCACAAAGGGTTAGGTTGGGGGGAAGGGATGGTATTTGCCATGAACATATGATAGTGAGATTTGGGCTTGGTCCATCCACCTACACATGGGAAGTGGTGGGTAAAGGTGGAAGAGAGTGGCGCAGGAGGTCACCTTTACACACACCGACTAACCATAATCTAACAGAGAAAGTAAACCCCCCCCCGCCAGTGTTAAAAGAGAGAGACTAACCATAATCTAACAAGAGAGAGTATCACCCGCCTCGCCAGTGTTAAAACAGAGAGACTAACCATAATCTAACAGAGAGAGTAACACTCCCCCCCGCCAGTGTTAAAACAGAGACTAACCATAATCTAACAGAGAGAGTAACACCCCCCTGCCAGTGTTAAAACAGAGACTAACCATAATCTAACAGAGAGAGTAACATCCCCCCCCCCGCCAGTGTTAAAACAGAGACTAACCATAATCTAACAGAGAGAGTAACACCCCCCCCGCCAGTGTTAAAACAGAGACTAACCATAATCTAACAGAGAGAGTAACACCCCCCTGCCAGTGTTAAAACAGAGACTAACCATAATCTAACAGAGAGATTAACATCCCCTCCCCGCCAGTGTTAAAACAGAGACTAAACATATTCTAACAGAGAGAGTAACATCCCCTCCCTGCCAGTGTTAAAACAGAGACTAACCATAATCTAACAGAGAGAGTAACACCCCCCCCGCCAGTGTTAAAACAGAGACTAACCATAATCTAACAGAGAGAGTAAAAACCCCCCCGTCAGTGTTATAACAGAGAGACTAACCATAATCTAACAGAGATACACCCCCCCAGCCAGTGTTAAAACAGAGAGACTAACTATAATCTAACAGAGTAACCCCCCTGCCAGTGTTAAAACAGAGACTAACCATAATCTAACAGAGTAACAACCCAGCCAGTGTTAAAACAGAGACTAACCATAATCTAACAGAGAGAGTAACACTCCCCCCGCCAGTGTTAAAACAGAGACTAACCATAATCTAACAGAGAGAGTAACACTCCCCCCGCCAGTGTTAAAACAGAGACTAACCATAATCTAACAGAGAGAGTAACACTCCTCCCGCCAGTGTTAAAACAGAGACTAACCATAATCTAACAGAGAGAGTAATACCCCCTCCCCCGTCAGTGTTAAAACAGAGAGACTAACCATAATCTAACAGAGAGAGTAACACCCCCCCGCCAGTGTTAAAACAGAGAGACTAACCATAATCTAACAGAGTAACACCCCCCCCGTCAGTGTTAAAACAGAGAGACTAACCATAATCTAATAGAGAGAGTAACATTCCCCCCGCCAGTGTTAAAACAGAGACTAACCATAATCTAACAGAGAGAGTAACACCCCCCCGCCAGTGTTAAAACAGAGACTAACCATAATCTAACAGAGAGAGTAACACCCCCCCGCCAGTGTTAAAACAGAGACTAACCATAATCTAACAGAGAGAGTAACACCCCCCCGCCAGTGTTAAAACAGAGACTAACCATAATCTAACAGAGAGAGTATCACCCCCCCGCCAGTGTTAAAACTGAGACTAACCATAATCTAACAGAGAGAGTATCACCCCCCCGCCAGTGTTAAAACAGAGACTAACCATAATCTAACAGAGAGAGTAACACTCCCCCGCTAGTGTTAAAACAGAGAGACTAGCCATAATCTAACAGAGAGAGTAACACTCCCCCCGCCAGTGTTAAAACAGAGAGACTAACCATAATCTAACAGAGAGAGTAACACCCCCCCCCGTCAGTGTTAAAACAAAGTGACTAACCTCCCCCCCACCCCCCCCACCCCCTCCAAGTGTTAAACCTGCGCCCTAATTTCCATTTCACTCTTTTTAAATTGAACAGATGGGAATGATGTGGGTGATACACTCTCTCATATTACCTGGATGAAGCTAAGGATTATCTCCTGGATTAGTACTGGATTAGTACTCTTTCTCTAATCCACATCTCTCCTGGAACTGATAATATGCAGGGCACCAAAGGCAGGCAAATTGCCCCAGAATGCAAATACTATTGAGGACAAGGATTGGACTTGACTGTATCTTCCCTATGGAGTTGATGGTCTAGTGGTATTATCACTGGACTGTTGATCCAGAGACCCAAGTAACGTTCTAGGGACCTGGGTTCAAATTTGCTTTCAATAAAAATCTGGAATTAAGAGTCTAAAGATTGTTAGGGGAAAAGAACAACATCTGGTCACCAATGTCCTTGAGGGAAGGAAAATGCCATCCTTACATTTCGACCAGGCCCACAGCAGAATGGTTGACTCTTAACTGCCCTCCCAACAATTAGAGGCGGACAATAAATGCTAGCCTACTTAGAGATGCCTGCATCCTGTCAATGAATAAAAAAAAAGTAATTTGCACAAGCTCAGGATAGCATCTGGTACCTGAGCTCAAACTTCTAAAGGAGGTAATTGGAAGGGAATAATATTAATGAAACAAGGGCAAAGATTTTTGATTTAGTCTAGATAATTTGGCACAATAAAAGAATTATAATCAATAATCTAAAAATATTTTTATTACAGCCATCAAGTTGTTCTTTCTCCAGCACACAAATCACACAGCCATTAATTTCTCTGCCATCCCCCATTGAACTCCTCACTAAATATATCTCAGAGAGTTGAATTCCTTTCAGATGAAAGATCTTAATTGTTGGCAATAGTCCACGCTGTTTAAAGTGGGTGCAGACTAAGTCTCAAACTTATCCTGACTCTGACATCATTCCAAACCCCCGCCTCCTCCTCCCCCAGCCCCTCACACCCTGATCCACACCCAATCCTCTCCACTCCAAGCCGTAACTGTGCCTCTTTCTGCAGAATTTCCAATCCAAATATATAGGAGTCTGGTAGCTAGGAGCTGCTCCTTGTTTTCTTCCAGACTGTTCGCAAAGTTTGACAGAGTCTGATTGGAAAAGCTGCTCAGCAATTTAGCTTTTCAGGCATTTACTGGAACTTGCTGCATTTTTGTTCCAAAGCTCAGGAGCAGATCTGCCTTAATAAAAGGAAGAATTATGTATAAGATGGGACTCAGACACCTTGTTCTCCTGACACTGGCAGTGTTCCTCTGTACTTCAGCCCAAACAGGTAAGAGAAACAGTTACTCAGATTTGTTGGAGAGGGAGGGAGAGAGGTTGGGTGACGGATAGGCAGGGAAGGGTGCGGTGTTAATAATGTGATAGATTTCTGATGCCATTTACATGGAAATCATGATGACATTAAATACAGAAATATTTAAAACTACTGAAATTGGAAGGAAAAGACTTATTTGAAAATGTTCAGCCTTTTTACAGATAAACATTTTTTTTGGAAGAAACGAATTGAGACAAGTTCCATCATTTATTTTTAAAAATCCTAATTCTTTTGGAAATGCTTTGTCTGGTGTTTTGGAGTCTTGACTGCGAGTTGTCTTTTCAGTGATTAATTTACAACCCAGTAAAAGGAGATAGTTGAACAAATATTGGACGTGCAGGCATTATTGGTTTTGTGTAAGTCAGTATACAGTGAATAGAAGATCTATTTTTAGGATTTCTAAAGTTATTCTATTGAAAGCTCTTGTATATTTTAGAGAGTGAATAAGAAGGTGGAAAATAGTAAGGCTTCGAAGGCAATATCCTCATTGAATTCTCACTAAAATTAAACGCTGTGAAATAAGACTACAACTTTGAAAGTACTTCAACTTTCACACCGGATTTGTCCAATCCAGGTCTGTGTCTAGTTTCTAATGAGTCCTAGATTCTGATGGACACATGTTGCATCACTAATCCATATTAATTAAAGAATTTAAAAATACAATTGTTTACCAAATTGGTTAATAGTGATGATCACATTGAGTGATGAGTTACCTAACAGAAAATGATGGATGCACAGGATTGCAGAATGTCCCCCACCCTTGTGGAGCGACAGGCCAGTTTCACAGAAATGGGTTTCAAACAGACGTTAGGCCTTCACCCCATTTTGATTAAGGGTAAAAAATCATCTTTGGTTTGTCCTTAACAAAAATAGAAAATGTTGCATTTCTTGATGAAAGGTGTACACATCCCCTGCCTCCGTGTTAAAGGTTTAGTTTTCTGAACATCATCTGATGAGAGCAATCTCTAGATCTATATGTAACAATCTGGCTCAGCCTCTGAGGATTCTGACTTCATGCTCTACTCTAACACTTCAGCATCTATTCTGAAATAACAGTTCAGGCAGTATAGATACAGTGCTATATTGTTGGTTGTGGTCCTAAACCAAGGCCCTATCTACTTGGCCTAATGGTTAAAAACTGGACATGCACATGGACAGCAGTGAACTGAGGGGTGCGTAGGTTAGGTTATTTTATTTTCGATTAGAAATAATCCTCAGCACAACATTATGGGCTGAAGGGCCTGTTCTGTGCTGTACTTTTCTATGTTCTAAAAGATCCTATGAAAATATCATCTTAGGCTTAATTAAACCATCATACGTAGATTAACTGGTCAATTATCACTTTTAGTGCTTGCAGGAAGTTTATTTATACAAATTTGCTGCTGTATTTGACACTGATGATTGCAGCATCTATTTAATTGCACATGAGGCACATGGGGAAATCCTGCAATGGATCGATGAGGACTCGATCATACCCACCTGAGATGTTTACCTAATTTAATTGTCTGGGCGAGGATACAGAAGGTGACTGACCCCGCACGGAAACACATCCTATAAAAGAGTTAATGTGCTTTGCCCTCCAATGGAGGGTGTTGGACAGTGTTCAGGAATGGGAATATGAGCCAAATCTTCAACTCTTTGTTCTGAAACCATTCTAATGCTTCAATCTCGCATAAATTTTTCTCCATGTGTTCAGCTTCTCCGCTTCTGATTTACATATTTGTGTGGCAGTACTAGATTTACACTTCACTGCTGCATGTCGAATGTTATTGAATTTTGAAGGTTATGTTTTTCTACACCATTGCCTTCTCTTGTGCTTCCTTTATGGAAATTACTTTCACTTGAAAGTTTCGCCAGAAAGGGCAGTTTTGTTTTCATCACTCAATGAATCTGGGAACAGAATTCTCTCTTGGCCTCTTACTCCAATATTATGGATTAAAGCTCTCAATTTAGCCATATACACTCCAACTTATCAAGCAGAACCTGGATGTCAAACTGGACACCAATCTGTCCTGTATTTATACACATAGCCTCTTGCCCTGCTGTTTACTTGCACCTTCTGCTACCTACTAAGATCAACTAACTTACTGGGACCATGACTGGCATGGTGGCTCAGTGGTCAGCACTGCTACTTCAAAGTGCGGGGGACCTGGGTTCAATTCCAGCCTCGGGTGATTGCCTGTGTACAGTTTATATGTTCTCTGAATGCTCTGGTTTCCTCCCACAGTCCAAAGATGCCTAGATTAAATGGATTGGCCATGCTAAATTGTCTAGGGATGTAAGGCTTGGTGAGTTAGCCATGAGCAATGCAGAGTTACAGCGATGGGGTTGATCTGTGTGGGATGCCCTTTGGAGGCTCCATGTGGACTCAAAGGGCTGAATGGCCTGCTTTCACACTGTAGAAATTCTAAAGTTCCCCATCATAAGCCAAATAATTCTGCAGACAGTTGACAAGGCCACAGGTTAAATAAACCTATTGACAAGTCAATGCCTCACATCTTCCCTGACTGGCTCTCCTTCTGATCGCCATTACCTTCATTCTGTACTTGCAAAACAAAAAATGCACAAGTAATCCAGAACCCCTCCTGGGAGATCGGTTCAAATCCCACCACTGCAAATAGTGAAATTTAAATTAAATTTTAAAAACTGGAATCCAAAAGTTAGTCTAAAGGTGACCATGCGACCATTGTCGATTGTCTGGTTCTCTGATGTCGTTCAGGGAAGGAAATTGCTATCCTTATCTGCTCTGGCCTGACGTACATATGACTCCAGACCCACAATCATGTGGTTGACTCTTAGCTGCCCTCTGAATTAATGCTAGCAAGCCAGTCAGTTCAAGTGGAAATTGGGGATGGGCAATAATATTGGTCTCGATAGCAATGCTCACATCCCATGTATGATTCAATAACTAAATAAACAAAAGTGATACACAGGGTCACTTTCTCAGCAGCAAGATGATATAATGAGTTGGACACTCTCTCAATAAACACATTGATTTGGTCCCCATTTGCTAACATCTGAGAAAAAGAACTGGAAATTATTTCACCCACCTTAAGAGGCCAAGACACACAAATAGAAAGTGGGACATAACACCAGTGCTTCACCAGAGGCTCACCAATGATGTAACCTAGCACGGTGACGAAATGTTTTTAGATTAGATTACTTACAGTGTGGAAACAGGCCCTTCGGCCCAACAAGTCCACACCGCCCCGCCGAAGCGCAACCCACCCATTCCCCTACATTTACCCCTTACCTAACACTACGGGCAATTTAGCATGGCCAATTCACCTGACCTGCACATCTTTGGACTGTGGGAGGAAACCGGAGCACCCGGAGGAAACCCACGCAGACACGGGGAGAATGTGCAAACTCCACACAGTCAGTCGCCTGAGGCGGGAATTGAACCCGGGTCTCTGGCGCTGTGAGGCAGCAGTGCTAACCACTGTGCCACCGTGCCGCCCACCGTGGTGAGCTCTGAAAACAAATCTTCCAGCTCAGTGAGCAAACTTAATACCTGAACCTCAACCTGAGCTACAAATCTTCTCAAAAATCACAAACTTTCTCTATCTGTGCTCAGTGTGGCTTGATGACTATATTCCAATGTCAGGTCCATGGAAGTACAAATCCCACCGAGTGGTTTGATGAGTTTTATAAGGAATTCAGATATATTTCATTTCCCAGTGGTTAATCCAGGGAGGGGTTGATCATTACAAATAGGAAAGTTTAACATGTTAAATTAGTCAAACAACCTCTGCATCACTGGGTTAAAATTCTTCCCGCCATTCCAGTCGGAGACATGGGCTGGGAATGTTTGAGGATATTGGGAGAGGACAGGATGAGGTTAAGGTACAAATCATTACGTATCAACGTGTCTCTGACAGCAACATTAGCAACAAGTTACATTCATATAGCACCTTCAAGATAATAAAGGAATGTGGGGGATTGTTGCATGACCATACGTATGACAGGTCCAGGCTTTCCTTGAGCAAAAGAGTCCATTTTGGTGCTTAATGTCCCATAACCAATCAGGGCCTGTGCTTTGTGTACCTTCATATTTCCATGCAGCCATCTCAAATGGGCACCAGGCCCTTAAAGTGAGGCACGTACTGTTTAATGACCCTTCCCAGTTAAATAGACAGCATTGAACAATGTGCGTGGCAGATTTGAAACTTTGAAACATGCCCAGTTCTTATGGGGCTTGATGGAGTAGATGTGGAAAGGTTGTTTCCCCTTGTGGGAGAGCCTAGGAGTGGAGGGCAAAATCTCAGAGTAAAAGGTCACCAGGATAAGAGGGCGTTAGGAAGAATTTCTTCTTAACGAGGTCAGTGAATCTGTGGAATTCTTTACCACAGAGAATTGTAGAGGCTGGGTCATTAATTATATTCAAGGCTGAGATAGACAGATTTTTAATCAGTAAGAGGAATCAAGAGCTGTGGTGAAAAAGCAGTAAAGTGGAGTGGAGGATTATTAAATCAGCCATGATCTCATTGAATGGCAGAGCAGACTTGATGGGCTGAATGGCCTACTTCAGCTTCTATTTCTGATGGTTTGTTCAGGAACATTTAGTCTAAATGGGGCCTTCCCAGCCATGCTTAAAGGGGCTACTTGGGGATAGTTAATTTCAAAAATGTATTTGATATAGAGACACTACTCCCTCTCTACCCCACCCCTCATTCTCCTCGCCTACCTCCTCTGCATGAGGTTACTAGTCTAAACCAAACTGGAGCACAGTGGTGAGCTCAGTGCAGCAGATGACAGCGCCTCATCATCACAACGAAACTAGACACAGAGTCCAACTTCAGTGAACCTCTGGACTCCAGCTTCGAGCCAGTGCCAACTCTCCCTCGGATCTAGTCACTAAAGCTTTCAGAGGCAATATATCCTGGTTACAGATGTGCCAGTCTCTCCTAACACTGTATCTAAACGCTAACGCTGCCAATATGTTCAGAGAGCTTATGTAACTCTGTTGAAAGGAGACATGCCTCTGAGGAAAGACATTAGTGTCAAATATAGTTTTAAAACCATAAACAAATAGACTGCTGAAATACTTCCTGCAGCGTTTTCTAGTGCATATGTGAAATATATTCTTGGCTTATTTATATAAATCAAGTACAGCATGCAGGCTGAAAGCTAGGCCACTGACATGTGGTATCCTCTTTCTCATACAAATCTTGTAGTGAGGACTTTGAAGGTTTATCATGGGAAGCCTGTTCTGTCCACCCGACAGGGGTTCCCCACTCCATCCAACTCAAGATTCTCAAGGGCGTCAAAGTGATGACTCATGATGTGGTATCATGTTCTGGGTCCAGTTGGCACTCATAGTATTTATTCTTCCCATAATAGGCATACACATACAAACAGACGAATACACAAAGGCATGCACGCACATGCTTACATACATACACGCACATATACACACACACACATAAACACACACACACACGCATACACACACACATACACATGCCAACATGTACCAATGTTGACCCAGAGAGACAGATACACTCCAACAGTGTCTCACACACACAGACACACACAGCGATACAGACATAGCCGCACACACAGACTTACACCGACACAGGCTCACAAATACACACACCCCTCTACATAGAGGGGCACACTCTAGGGGTCACTGGGAAACAGCACCACCAAGACGGACTCTGCCCTTTATTATTATTGTTCTGACCTGAGACAACTAATTCAGTAGAAAGCCAGAATATGGCCTTCAAGAAAAACTGAATGGAATGAGTGGAATTATTTTTATGGAAGTCATTTATTTTGGTGTCAGCCTCAACTTGATGATTTCTCCATATGTGATGTGCCACTGGGCAAATTATCATTAACTAACAGTCTACAAGAAGCAATAAGCCCTATGTTAACAAATATTTGAATAAGTGTACGTTTGCGAACATGACTGGGAGGTTGTAGGTACAGATACAAACTGAGACGCTGCTATGGGATGCTGCTATTCCTGTGCTGCAAAGGGGTGGGAGACAGGAGGATGGAGAGAATGCCTGTAAAGAGCGACAGGAGCGAGCTGAACCATTGAGTTGTTGGATAGATGAATGGATACAAATCTACGACAGGGATGATTTTGTGTGCAGTATAGATTGATTAGGAAATAGCTTTTCAGCTCAATCAGCTTTTGCTAGTTCCAATGAAAGACCACCACAGTGTCAATTCAATTCCTCTCTCCACCGAAACTGAATGACCTCCTGAGAGTTTCCTACATTTTTGGCTTTTGTTTCAGAACTCCAGCATCCTCAGTATTTTGCATTCTGATCAGATTGCCAACTCTGAGTTGGAGATAATCTTGGAGGGTTCACCCCATGACCATCTGTCTCCCATCTCATGGCCCCTTTGAACAATCGAACTCCACATGTCTGGTATGACAAATATGAAATTAAAGACATTTTTGTGAACACCTTGATGATTTTTCTCTTGTATCAGTCTCCTGGCGATTAAACTTCCATTTCTGGAAACTCTCAAACAATGCTGAAGGATGGGAAAACCCGATTAATGATGTGAATGGATTCATGCAGCATTAGAGCATGTATTTGTTCAGAGTTTTGGAGCAGCACAGTAGCTCAGTGGTTAGCACTGCTGCTTCACAGTGCCAGGGCCCTGGGTTGGATTCCAGCCTCGGGCGATTGTCCGTGTGGAGTTTGCACATTCTCCCCGTGTCTGTGTGGGTTTCCTCCAGGTGCTCCAGTTTCCTCCCACAGTTTAAAGATGTACAGGCTAGGTGGATTAGCCATGCTAAATTGTCACATAGTGTCTAGGGATGTGTAGAGTAGGTGGATTAGCCATTGGAAATGCAGGGTGATAGGGTGGATTAGATTAGATTCCCTACAGCCTGATTCCCTGGAAACAGGCCCTTCAGCCCAACAAGTCCACATCGACCCTCCAAAGAGTAACCCACCCAGACCCATTCCCTCTGACTAACGTACCTAACACTATGGGCAATTTAGCACAGCCAATTCACCTGACCTGCACATCTTTGGATTGCGGGAGGAAACCAGAGCACCCAGAGGAAACCCACGTGGACACGGGGAGAATGTGCAAACTCCACACAGCCCGAGGCTGGAATCGAGCCTGGGACCTTGGTGCTGTGAGGCAGCAGTGGTAACCACTGACCACCGCGCCACCCCATAGTGGGATGGGTCTGGGTGGGAGTCTCTTTGGAGGATCAGAGTGGACTTGATGGGCTGAATGGCCTGTTTCCGCACTGTAGGGATTCTATGATTCTTCACAGAAGGACCAGCAGGTAGCATTTTACATGTATCATAATGACATTACCTCTTGTATCAGCTGCAGCTTAGTCAGTAGCACATGACTCACAGGGTTCCTACTCCAGGGCTCGAACATTACCATCAAGGCTGACACAGCAGCACTATCAGAACTACTGCCTTTTGGATTAAACTGCTCGGCTGATGCCCCCATCTGCCTGCTCAGGGAGGTGGAAAAGATATCATTTCCCTATGTCTTCATCTCATCATCATGAAAAGCTCTATCAAACAGACAGGATCTTTTCTCTTTGCTCAGTCATTTTCAGAGGAGTGGACCTTGCTTATAATTGATTAGTCTTGTTGAATGGAAAAGAGTGGGAGTTTGGACAGTTCTGTTTGGCTGAGGAGATGTGATTGAACACAGGATGTATCATGAGACTTGGGAAACAGTAAACAGTGCCTGCAGGCAACGTTTAAACTGCTGTTTGGCGTTGATAAAGCAGGTCAGGTTTACTTTGGACAAGTCCCTGCTTCAAAACCTACAGCCTTGGCACTCTGCCAGCCCAGCATCTCATGCCTGTACCTCCTGAGCTATCCCTGACATGGATTGAGAACCCTGTGGAAGTATGTTGTTTTCTCTGAGCTAACTCCACCTCCCCTCTCTCCCTTTGAAGGGACTTAACTGAGAATCATGTATCAGTGATGAATGAAGGAGAAGATACATGTGACACCAACAGTACAACATCACAAGCATAAATTACATAAAATGATATCTAAGCAAAAAGAAGTTCTCAAAGTTTTGGAAAATGCACAAATGCTGGTGTGTACCAGAGTTTGTGTAATTATAGGTATCTATCGTGTACATTGGCTCCACTTGTCCAGTCCTATGTTTAACACACATACCTTTTGTTCATGAATTCTAAGCTCCACAATCTCGTCATTTGCACTCCCTGCTATTTCAGAACTTTGTTTTTAATTATCATATCACTGTCGGGAGGGGAACACAGCATAATGTTAACAGTGAGCCAAAATCTAGTCCCAGCTTTAAAAGCTTGCAGATTGGAGAAGAACAGGAATCCAGGGAGCTGGGAGTTCCACAGTATTTAAGGAAGAATGGGTCAGTTTAGGAGATGGTTCATGCCTTGATCCTAACAGGATGTAGGGAGGGATATTTATATATCACTGAAATGAAGGCTGATCACTGATGGGCTAACTGCATGATTTGCATCTTTGTCCAATCATATGCCCTAGTTCAGTGCTTTTGAAATGTACAGTTGTACTGATTCTCAGGAGACTTTGTTAGAAATTGGACTGATTCGGTGGAACTTGTAATCTCTCATGTGGAACTCACCCTTAGAGATGAGGAAGGTGCTTGTGTTTCCAGTGTTACAAATGGTCATTCATTGCACTATCAAAACATAAGGCAGGAAGTTCCTAAATGGCAACATTTACTTTGTAAGTGTGCGTCTAATTCAGATCACATGCAAGAAAAATTTGAACTTGTTCTTTTTCCAATCACCTTGGGACACAATTTAAACATTCCATTCCCTTTTATGTGTTTTCTCTCCGCCCCATTCCGGGTTCCTTGGCAACGTTCGTCCTTTCCAAAACGTTTCCTCATTTGGTCAGTCTTTCTGCGGTAGGCCATGGGCTGTTGCTAAGGAAACTGTGCTGACAGTGTCTGTGGAAATGGGTTTCATGTGTTAGGCATTTGCCTAATTACCTCACTCCTTTTAAATCAGACTGTGGGACAGAATGTTGCTGTTCACTTAGCTCTCTCCCTGACACGTGTAGACAAAGATCAAAAAGACATCATCCCCTGGACAGGTCAAAGGGCACAGTGAGTTGAAAGGGCTGAAATTGCACAAAGCTAAAAGGAGGAAATGCCACGAGCAGGGAGTCACACTGGATAGAGGAAATGCACATTCAGGAAATTAGCATGGGATGCTCCTGTCCTCTGCTTATAAAGGAAAGGCCCCCCCATGGTGAGGGTCCCTGGCATCAATGGCTGTTGACAAAATGAGCCCCAAAAATGTAGAATCCTGAATATTAGAAATCAGAACTTTGAAATAGCAAATTTGAGCAGGTCAATTCATCATGGAGACAGTAAGATGCTACATGATGGCTGTCAGAATTGTCCTACAGACAACCCTGTCATCACTTCCTGTCTCCCAAATGCTGGCCAAACTGTTGTGCATTTCTGGCATTCTTACACTGCCATTTAAGAAAAGGAAGAGAAGGGGAAAAAAAATGAAATCTAATTTTAGAAAGGGAGAAATCATTGTGATTTAACCTTGGAGGCTACAACTGCTGATCTGATATTGTGCACCAGTGTCCAGACACTGAGGCCCATCATCATATGGATGGCACTGTGGCTCAGTGGTTAGCACTACTGCCTCACAGATCTTAGCTGGCCAGTGTGGACCTGCCTTTTAACTAAAGACCCTGGAGAGCAGAGTTGGTCATTGAAGATAAACCTGACTGCCCCGGCCGACCCATTGTCTCAGCCTACTCCTGCCCCACCGAACTCATCTCTGCATACCTCGACACGGTCCTGTCCCCCTTAGTCCAAAAACTCCCCACCTATGTTCGGGACACCACCCACGCCCTTCACCTCCTCCATGATTTTCACTTCCCCGGTCCCCAACGCCTTATCTTCACCATGGACATCCAGTCCCTGTACACCTCCAACCCCCATCACGAAGGACTCAAAGCCCTCCGCTTCTTCCTTTCCCACCGTACCAACCAGTTCCCCTCCACTGACACTCTCCTTTGACTGACTGAACTGGTCCTCACTCTGAACAACTTCTCTTTCTAATCCTCCCACTTCCTCCAAACCAAAGGAGTAGCCATGGGCACCCGCATGGGCCCCAGCTATGTCTGCCTCTTCGCAGGATATGTGGAACATCCATCTTCCGCAGCTACACTGGCCCCACCCCCTACCTTTTCCTCCGCTACATCGCTGACTGTATCGGCGCTGCCTCGTGCTCCCACGAGGAGGTTGAACAGTTCATCCACTTTACCAACACCTTCCACCCCGACCTCAAATTTACCTGGACCGGCTCAGACTCCTCCCTCCCCTTCCTAGACCTTTCCATTTCTATCTCGGGCGACCGAATCAACACGAACATTTACTATAAACCAATCGACTCCCACAGCTACCTAGACTACACCTCCTCCCACCCTGCCCCCTGTAAAAACGCCATCCCATATTCCCAATTCCTTCGTCTCCGCCGCATCTGCTCCCAGGAGAACCAGTTCCAATATCGTACAACCCAGATGGTCTCCTTCTTCAAAGACCACAATTTCCCCCCAGACGTGATCGACGATGCCCTCCACCGCATCTCCTCCACTTCCCGCTCCTCCGCCCTTGAACCCCGCTCCTCCAATCGCCACCAGGACAGAACCCCACTGGTCCTCACCTACCACCCCACCAACCTCCATATACATCGTATCATCCGTCGTCATTTCCGCCACCTCCAAATGGACCCCACCACCAGGGATATATCCCCTCCCCTATCAGCGTTCCGAAAATACCACTGCCTCCGTGACTCCCTCGTCAGGTCCACACCCCCCACCAATCCAACCTCCACTCCTGGCACCTTCCCCTGCAACCGCAAGAAATACAAAACTTGAGCCCACACCTCCCCCCTTACATCCCTCCAAGGCCCCAAGGGATCCTTCCATATCCGCCACAAATTCACCTGCACCTCCACACACATCATTTACTGCATCCGCTGCACCCAATGTGGCCTCCCCTATTTTGGGGAGACAGGCCGCCTACTTGCGGAACGTTTCAGAGAACACCTCTGGGACACCCGGACCAACCAATCCAACCACCCCGCGGCTCAACTCTTCAACTCCCCCTCCCACTCCACCAAGGACATACGGGTCCTTGGACTCCTCCATCGCCAGACCATAGCAACACGACGGCTGGAGGAAGAGCGCCTCATCTTCCACCTAGGAACCCTCCAACCACAAGGGATGAACTCAGATTTCTCCAGTTTCCTCATTTCCCCTCCTTCCACCTTGTCTCAGTCCCAACCCTCGAACTCAGCACCGCCTTCCTAACCTGCAATCTTCTTCCTGACCTCTCCGCCCCCACCCCCACTCCGGCCTATCACCCTCACCTTGACCTCCTTCCACCTATCGCATTTTCAACACCCCTCCCCCAAGTCTCTCCTCCCTACCTTTTATCTTAGCCTGCTAGACACACTTTCCTCATTCCTGAAGAAGGTTTCATGCCCGAAACGTCGATTCTCCTGCTCCTTGGATGCTGCCTGACCTGCTGCGCTTTTCCAGCAACACATTTTCAGCATTGAAGATAATGCCACTGGCTGCCCAGCCCCAGAACTGAGACTGGATCCTAGATGTAGGTGGGTGAGGGTAGGATAGGAGGAATAGAGGATAGGAGAAAAGGGCAGAGGAAGATTTGGGATTCCACCTGATGCTGGGTTCCTTGATCAAGCAGCGTGACCGCATATAAGGGAAGCCCACCAACTGACCAGTCTTCAAAGGACACTGGGATAATTGTCCTGAAGTGGCTCCTTAATCACTTTCCTGCAAGTTTTAGGGCTGTTTTGCCACAGTAGGGGTTAGTTTCCCTGCCTCAGAGGCCTGGGTTCAAGTCCCACCTGCTCCAGAGGTGTGTCACAACACATCTGTACAGATTGGTTATCTACTCCAGGCAGTTATGAGATCATACCAGGTCCTGTCCCATTCCCTGCGTACAATTTTCCTGACATTGGGAATCTAACATGAGTGCTCCTGCCTAATTCTCCCAGCAGTCACCTCCACCCCAACCACTCCCTGGTAAGCTTGCTCTGGATGGGTGCCATTAATGGGATCAGTACAATGGGAGCACAGCTACAAGGTTACACGTGAGAAACGGAGAAGAGAGAGAACCTTTTTTTTTGCAGAGAGTTGTGAGGCTGTGAAATATGTTACCAGAGTTATTGTAGCAGAGAATGTTAACCTTCGCAGAATCATTGAAGGACAAAGGCACGTGTGAATAGAGAGGTTGCATGGGATTATAATGACGGCTGTAACATGGATCAGATTGCTTCTGTGTTGAAATTTCTACGTGACTCCATTTCGAGGTGCCTGACTTTGACTTTCTCTCAACTGAATTCCAATCATCAATTTTCTACCCATTTGGCTCAGCCATTGGTGTCTCCCTATAGTCAGCAGCTACCCATTGGATCTGCAATGCAACCCTTCTATGATTCTGAGATTTTCAAGAAAATTAGCAAAGTTGATACCAGGATATCACTCCCATGTTTGAAAAGTTCAAGGTCAATTGACACAACATTAAGAAGGTTAAAGTAAGACAGGGGCTCAGACAAAACTGTCTTTTATCTGAAGTGAATTGCTATGCTGAATAATTTAATGGGAAATCATTGGAAGGGACAGATTTAAGAATGTGCTTCTGCGAGAGAAGGGATTGAGATTTATGGTGAGGATATCCAGGCTGACAATCTAGCATAGCACTGAAAGGATTGCTAGAAAGATTTGAATGAGACATTAACATGCCTGCCTCTCAGCTGGACATAGTGGTCCAATGACATTATTTGAATAATAACAAGGGAGTTGTTCTGAGCCATAATTTGTTAGCCATAGATTGTCAATTCATTTATCACATTGCAGCTTGTAGGACCATTGCTGTCACATTTCCGACATTACAACAGTAAGTAAACTTCATCAAATGTTTCACTGTGCTTTGGAACGTCCTGACATTTGGAAAGGAGCTGGAAAGATGCAAGTCCACTTCTTTTGTTAGGTGTATATAAAAGAGTCCACAAACAGGCATGTAACGCCTCATCAAACTTCTATTGCTAAAGGAATTTAGAAACTCTGGTGGATCTTCAAGGCTCTTTGAGTTCCTTGGAACAAAACACTTTATGAATAAAGTGCCACCTAACCTTTCACATTGATGGTAGCAAACTCAACATTGGGCAGGACAGCATCTGTCTGCGTTCACCATATTTGGTTAATTCACGATAGAGTATTTTGTGTAATACTCATCCAGTCAGCATCACGACTGAAGCCTGACAGTGAACTTGAGAAGCTGTCTCGTTAAGTTGCCAAAGCTATCATCAGCCCGTAAATTGATAAAGTTACTGGGAAGAATGCAGCACGTCATCAGAAATGTTGGATGATACAAAAGCTATCCATGCCAACTGTATTTTGTGTGCCATTTCCCAAATCTGTGTAGACATTCTCTCCCAAAACTAGAATAATTAAAAGCTCCTTGACATTATTTGTGCCGCCCAAGCTGCTTTCAATAATTTCACAAATAAATTGCAAAATATTTGTGGATTTAACAGCAGGACCGACACCTCAAGATTACTGCTATAGTTAGTATGACATTCAAAGCAATAGGAAGCAGGCAGTGTTTTCAAGGCGATCCTAGAGTTCAGATAACATCGTGAACCCTGAGAACAAGGCTGGAGCAGCTATTTTATTGCTGACGTCAGTTTACAGCTTGTAGTCCTCCCTGATTTCTTTCTGCTGCTCTACCAGATACTTTTGAGATTAGTGTATGACTCCTACAACAATTTGTTTGAGGTGCCACAGAGAGGCCATTTACAAATATGAGAATTGCAGGGTGATAAAAGATTAGGGTTTTTGTCTAGTTTGCCTTGTGCTATCCTGGTAGTTTCATGCTGTAAGAACAATGGACTTTTTGACTGGCCATCACAATCAATCTATATCAATTAGTCTGCAACAGACTCAGATGTGAGGAGAGAAAATTCAACAGTGGTGGAGAGCTTTGGGAACTAAGCAAATCACACATACCAAAAGCTAGGTCTCAAATAACCATTGTGCTGCATCCCAAAATATCATTTTCTGCAAGAAATCTAATTTGCATTTAAATAAATCAACACTTTATGCTTTCACCATCTCCCTAGGCAGCCTGTTTCATTGATTTATAATTTGCTTGCTAAAATATTATACTGATTGCTTTGAGTTTTTCTCATTCAATGACATGCCACATGTACTTCTACTAGTCTGGACAAAAATGAAGCAGCATAGAGTCACAGAATCACGCAGCACAGAAACAGACCCTTTGGTCCCACTTGTCCATGCAGACAAAGTTTCCCAAATTAGTCCCATTTGCCTGTGTTTGACCCATCTCTCTCTAAACCTTTCCTATTTATGTACCTGTCCAAATATCTTCTGATGTTGTAAATTGTACCTGCATCGATCACTTCCTCTAGCAGTTCATTCCACATATGAACCACCCTCTGAAAAAGTTACCCTCAGGCCCCTTCTAAATCTTTCTCCTTTCACCTTTAAAATATACCCTCTAGTTTTGAACTCCCCAATCCTAGGGAAAAGACTTTTGTGATTCAACTTATCTAATCCCCTCATGATTTTATAAACCTCTATAAGGTCACCCATCAACCTCCTATGCTCCAGTGAAAAATGTCCCAGCCTATTCAGCCCCTCCTTACAACTCAAACCCTCCAGTTCCAACAACATTCTGGTAAATCTTTTCTGAACCATCTCCAATTTAATAATATCCTTCCTATAGCAGGGTGACAAGAACTGGACACAATAAGTCATTGTCCACATTATCTGGTGTCTGTCGAATGTTAACAACAAATCATGCCAACTCACAATCTTCACTTTTTTTCAGTAAAAACATGATCAAAAGAATGGAATTGCTCCTCATGATCTAATCTCTTAATTTTATCAATTGCTGTGCTTGTTCTTTTAGGATCTTTTCAATTTCCATATGGTATTTTAAGGATTAGACTCCCTATAATATGGAAACAGGCTCTTTGGCCCAGTAAGTCCACACCAACCCTCTGAAGAGTAACCCAACAAGACCCATTTCCCTACCCTATATTTATCCCTGAATAATGCAACTCACACTATGGGGCAATTTAGCATGGCCAATTCACCTGACCCGCACATCTTTGGATTGTGGGAGGAAACCCATGCAGACACAGGGAAAATGTGCAAACTCCACACAGACACTTGCCTGAGGCAGGAATCAAACCTGGGTCTCTGGTGCTGTGAGACAGCAGTGCTAACCACTGAGCCACAATTACAGGGCAGTTACACCTTAGCAAAAGCTAACATCTTCAGAATAGGAAAGAAAATAGAAGATGGGGTATGTTTGTGAATAAAATCACTTTGTATGTAATTATTATATGATTGGTTTGGAAAAAGGTACCTAAAAATAAGATTGATAAGAAATTGCTATAATCGAATGAATGGGAATTTAGCAATCTCTTAAGAAAGGATATTTCAGTTACAATTTGCTGTGAATACAAGGAATTAAGTGCCACTGCAGTATCCTACGACTTGATTGTCTTCAGGAGTCAGTGGTGAATTTTCTGGACATTGTTTTTCTCAGTTTGTTCGGGGTAGAATACTATGGTTTAACAGCGGACTTATCGTGTCTAAAGTTTCACTGTCGCCTGGATGTGTCTGCTTTGGTGGACAAATGTTTTATTATTTCACCTTTCTTTTCACATTGACACAAGGAAATTTTCATCTCAGGAAAGTCAATGTTATAACATCTCATATTGAACAGTAACTAATTCCAGCTCTGGCCACCAGTTGCTTGGAGCATTGTGATGTTACCATTACTTTTTATCAAGTTGATTTTGAGGAACATTTCAGCCTGGTTAAAGGGTTAACAACAACTTGAATTTATGTGGCCCTTTTATCATCAGAAAAATGCACCGAGGTGCTTCATAGGGGTGTAAAGAAAGAGTGGAAGCTAAGTGAAAGAAAGACATGTTAGGAGAGGTGATGAAAAGCATGGTTAAAGAGTTGGGTCATAAGGAGGATCCTAGAAGAAGAGGAGATAGGGAGTCAGAGATTATTAAAGAAGAACTTCCAGAGAATGGAACCCAAGAGAAGCTGCTAAAAACATGATCATCAATGCTGGAGCAAAGAAATATGTTGGAATTATCATTGAAATGCTGTCAGGTTACCGGACAAAAGGGACTTTATTACAGAGTTGTGATTTTAATGTTTCCATTTCTTCATTCTCCATAAACATGGAGAGCATCTTCTAACACTTTGACCTGGACTCAGATTCTCAGGTAATGTGATTCAAGGTTGGTTGCCGAGGAAGGATTAAGAGGCCAGCTGTTTTCTGTCAAGCTTAGGAGCAATCCCTTCACTATTTACAAATGAAACCTGGCACAGCTGTCTGTACGTAAGGGAGCTGGGAATGTTGCCAAAAACCTCAAGAGAAAATAAGATACACATTTTCTAAAAGAAATCTAGTTTACATTTGAATGAATCAACACTTTATACCACTAGTACACTTTGTTCGTGTTGTGCACCACCCGCAAAACACGCTAGAGCAACTTTCTAAGGCTTCTTTGACAATGTTCCCCAAATTTGACACCTCAGGACAAGAGCAGGAGGCACTTGGGAACACATCCAGCAGCTTCTCCTCCAAGGCACCAAAATCTTCACTTGGAACCGTATTGCCAACCTTTCCCTTATTGTCGCTGGGTCACAACTGCCAACTAACAACATTGAGCATGTACCTGCACCACATTAACTCCAGTGATTCAGAAACAGCTGACCTCTACAATGAGAAATGGGCATTGAATACTTGCCTTGGCAGTGATGCCCACATCCTATTATTTCATTGTTAAAAAGATCACAGCAGTTAGTTGTATCAAGCAGCAGCTGGGTGTAGAGTCTATCCCTTCTCCTCACCATCCTCAGATAGTGCCCTCCCCTCCTTACCACCCACATCATTGCCCTTTCCTCCTCACTATCCTCAGAATTGACCTTCTCCCCTCACTATCTTCATCACTGACCTTCCCTCTCACCATCCTGAGTACTGACCTTCCCTCCTCACCTTCCTCAGAACTGACCTTCCCTCCTCACCATCCTCATCATTGACCTTCCCCCCTCACTATCCTCGTCACTGACCTTCCCTCTCACCATCCTCATCACTGCCCTTCCCTCCTCACCAGCCTCATCACTGTCCTTCCCTCCTCACCATCCTCATCACTGTCCTTCCCTCCTCACCATCCTCATCACTGCCCTTCCCTCCTCACCATCCTCATCACTGCCCTTCCCTCCTCACCAGCCTCATCACTGTCCTTCCCTCCTCACCAGCCTCATCACTGCCCTTCCCTCCTCAGCATCCTCATCACTGTCCTTCCCTCCTCACCATCCTCATCACTGCCCTTCCCTCCTCACCAGCCTCATCACTGTCCTTCCCTCCTCACCATCCTTATCACTGTCCTTCCCTCCTCACCAGCCTCATCACTGTCCTTCCCTCCTCACCAGCCTCATCACTGTCCTTCCCTCCTCAGCATCCTCATCACTGCCCTTCCCTCCTCACCATCCTCATCACTGCCCTTCCCTCCTCACCAGCCTCATCACTGTCCTTCCCTCCTCACCATCCTTATTACTGTCCTTCCCTCCTCACCATCCTTATTTCTGTCCTTCCCTCCTCACCAGCCTCATCACTGTCCTTCCCTCCTCACCATCCTCATCACTGTCCTTCCCTCCTCACCAGCCTCATCACTGTCCTTCCCTCCTCACCAGCCTCATCACTGTCCTTCCCTCCTCACCATCCTCATCACTGTCCTTCCCTCCTCACCAGCCTCATCACTGTCCTTCCCTCCTCACCATCCTCATCACTGCCCTTCCCTCCTCACCAGCCTCATCACTGTCCTTCCCTCCTCACCATCTTTATCACTGTCCTTCCCTCACCAGCCTCATCACTGTCCTTCCCTCCTCACCAGCCTCATCACTGTCCTTCCCTCCTCACCATCCTCATCACTGCCCTTCCCTCCTCACCAGCCTCATCACTGCCCTTCCCTCCTCAGCATCCTCATCACTGTAGGTTTTCAATCAGAGAGAGGACGAGTGAGATTCAAGCACACTGACTACTGGGAGGGATGATGAGAAGAAAAACCTCTCTTCACTTTCCCACATCCCCGATGAGACATCAGTAAAATAAATATGAGTAACTGGAACAAATCCCAAATTAGATAATTATGATTTAATTTATTGCTGCAACTGGAAGAAGATTTTCCATATTTATATATTTATCACCTCACAGCTACTTTGGTAAAAAATCCTGCTTTCTGTTTGCTTTCTCAGCTGGCTGTTTACATAAACACACATCACAAGCACACTCACATCACAAGCATACACACAAGCGCAAGCACACACATGCAGACACACCACATACACATATATGCTCACAAACACACAAAACACACACGCGCGTATGTTTATCCAGAAATTTATCACTTAAGCATAAATCCACAGGGAGAATGTGCAGATATTAAAATATACATCCGGAAATCTGTTAACCTAAACACAGCAATGCATACAGACACCAGGTTCTCTACCAGAATGAGTCTGTTAAGTGCCTTGCTTGGTTGATAGACCAATGAATTGTAGGGTGTGCAAAATCCCAAATTCTGATCCATTCTGAGTGGCTGGTCTCAGTCAGCAAGGGTAATACATTAGTTCTGGGTTATAGGCAATCAAACAGCAAATGTATTTTTACTCTGATTACTACTCCATGTATATTTGTGTGTATTTCAATAGCAGAAAAGAAGAGGTTACGGCTTGTGTTTGATATTTAAGGCAACTACCCAGTCAACTTTGCTATCACCAATTGTATTTGCTAAGTTTCCTCGTTCTCTCTCTTGATAAGTACTGGGTCCTTGGTGGGTTGCAAGGCAATGGCTGCCAACTCACCATAATACCATTATTGATTTTGTGAAACTTGTCAATGAATACTAGTTGGTTATTGACCACAGGAGGTGTCTGCTCCTCAGATGCTGCCTGACCTGCTATGCTTTTCCAGCACCACTCTAATCTAGATAGGGGGTATCGCAGCCAAGCCAAATCCCTGTTCTCAAGCAAAATCTCCAGATTTGAACTTTCAGAAGGCTGAAAGCATTCAAAAGAACATTGCTTGTTACTTTTCCCCAACCCAGAAGTGGTGAAGCCAGTTGTATTGTCCATTGTCATTTCTTTTTGATCAACTAATCAAGTAAGAGATTATCTGAGAGTTTCTGGTCTGTAATAATTGAGACATCAAACAAAGGATTGCCAAAAGAAAATCACATTCACAATCATTTTTCAGACTCACAATGCTATGGCTAATATTTCTTCTGGCACTAACATCCTTTCTGAGGTTAAGGTGTGAAGCACAGGTTTCAACTCCCAATAGTCACTGATGCAGAGCCTTTTCACTAGTAGATGGAGTGTAGCTTGATTCTGTAAACTGAGGATCAGCAAGAGAATTTGATGTTATTACATCTCATTGTGAGAAATGCAGAGGTGTTGGCAGCCAGATTTAGGTATAAGTTCTGTGATAACTCCCAACTGCATTGAATGATGTAGAGTTCACTTCAAATTGTCAACATTGGTCAAATAGTGCATTTGGATGTGGATGAGAATATTCAAACCCAGAATTGGTCATTCAGTTTTGCTCATCCAGGCTTGGTACAGGGATGGGGAATTGGCAGAGGAAGGATTTATTAAGAAGGATTTGTATTCCCCAATTTTTTGGGAGAGATTATGCATTTCTCTCCCGATATTCCCTCTCTTCATGGTATAGGCCTTAGTAACCTCCTCCATCTCTTTATGTCCACATAAGCTGGAAACTTCTCAACTCTTCAAAGAATGTTTTGTTACAGTGCTGAAGCAAGACTAATTTTAAACATATTAAATACTGAAAGAACTGCAGATGCTGAAAATCAGAAACAACAACAGAAATTGCTGGAAAAGTTCAGCAGGTCTGGCAGCATCTGTGGAGAGAAATCAATGTTAATGTCTCAGGTGCAGTGACTCTTCCTCAGAGGGTCATTGGAGGTTGTGAGGATGGACCACTGAACGTGGAGCCTTATCTCTGATTTCTCTGAACAGATACGGCCAGAGTCTTTCCAGCAATTTCTGTTCTCTTTTAAAATTTTAAACCTATAGCTAAAGCAACCCCAACCTCAGGATGAACGAAATGCAGAGACCAGAAAGTACACATCTGAAGGCCAGAACCTAGAACAAAGGATTAACTGTCGAGTTCAGGATTTTAATTGCAGCCAGGATTCAGATCTCATTTTCAACTGCCCAAATTAAACTTCTACGCCGTTGTTTAATCTTCCCTTTCTGCATTGATTCTTCTTCACAAAAAAGTACACTTTGTTCCTGGATTTGTAATTAGATTAGGAAAAGATTTATAGCCAGAACTCTATGTCTGCACTTCTGGTTTGTCTCTCCTTTCTTCTCTAATCCAACAGTTTTCACCTCTGACACTGACTGGTTAGCGTTTGATTGATTTATGGCCTACCTCTATCGAAAAACTTCTTCAAGAGAATACTCTGAAGCAGTTACCCCGGGTGCCTGGAGCAGTGCAAATCACTCTGTTGATATCACAGACAGGCTTGTGATTGTATTGCTTTGTAAAATCATAATTCCCAATTTCATTTTGGCATCTCAAGCTCTGCCGAACCCAATAGATGCAAAACTGCCTCCTGGGGATGTGTGGAGTGGGTCAGCAATTTTGGCAGTGAGAAATAATTGCCGTCTCTGTCACTAGAGGTAATATTTGTCCACTGTCAGAGTGCCATCTCCTCAGCCTCTGATAAAAGAAAGTTGTCTCAGTATGGAACTGGAAAGCTGTAGTAACCTCTCATTTATAGGAATGGACTAACAAGTTGCAAGGGGATCATTATCTAATATGTATTAGTGACAGAAAGTAAAAGTGGAAAAGTGCCACTAAAATATACTAGGTTGACAGTTGTAATGATGTTTTGCATTTTCACAACAAAGCACTAATCTTCCACTCTTTTTTTGACAATTTACTCCGTGTCTGCCTCTGAAGGAGTATGATTTCACTTGCACTTTTCAATAACTTGCTGAGTCAATCACTCTCTGTATGTGGGCCCTTGCAAACGGCTTTTCTAGGCACCTTTGTTTCTAGAAACAAAGGCTCAAAATTGATATTATTCCATAGTAAGATTGTTACATTTTAGGTTTGTATGTTAGATATCCCAACGGGTTCAGTAGTTCTTCAGTAGACAGATTTCGTTTCTTCTACAAGCCCTGTTTGGCTTGCCCAGTCCAATATCTGGGTAAATTCAGTAAAACCCAAGGGTGAAGCGTAAATACCATGACATTACCCTTGGTTTCTTGGAATATATCATGCATCATCCTGTAATCTCTTGTCTTCAGTAGGCTGAATGATAATGTTTAGTCAGACTTCAAGATTATGAATCCGATAGATTGATTATATGAATAGTATTGAACATAAACAGTATGTTATAGCAATCACAGTTTTATTTTTATTCATCTCTTTGAAATGTCAAAAGAATAGGAACTAGAGCAAGTTGTTCAATTCTGTGAGCCTGTTCCATTATTGAATCAGATCATGGCAGGGCAATAACAGCAAAATACTGTGGATGCTGGAGATCTAAAATAAAAACTGAAAGTTAAACATTACTAAAAGGATACTACAGGTGGAAGTTGATTGTTCCAAAGAAGAGTCATTGGACTTGAAACCTTAACTCCTGTTTCTGTCTCCACAGATGCTGCCACACCTGCTGAGTTTCTCCAGCACATTCTGTTTTATTTCAGATTCCCAGCATCAACAGTATTTTGCTTTTATTTAAGATATTAATTATACCTTTGTATCTTTGGTGGCTATCTCCTGTCACAATCTCCCTTAGCTAGCCCAGTGCCTCTACTGGCTTCAGATTTATTGTCTATGAAATTGTAGTTCCAAATTCCTTGAAATATCCCTGAACATTATGTAGGAAACAACAGCATTTCCCTTCTCAGTTATCCATGCAAGTGGATCAGCCAATTTCTGAGGAGTTCAGATGTCTGTATCCATAAATGAAAAAAATAAGCTGACATTTAAGTAATACGTTTTAAAACCTCACGGTATCATTAAGGGCTTTGTAGCTTTGTGATAAAGAAGTAAATATAGCCACTGCTGAATTTTGGAGGGAAATTTGCACACATCAACACTCATAAGTAGTAACAAAATGATTTGTCATTTTAGCAATGTTGAGAATAAATATTGGCCAAATTCACTCCCCTGCTCTCCTTTGAATAATACCAAGAGATCATTTACATTTACCTGAGAGAGTAGATACAGCCTCAGTGTAATTTCAATAGACAGCTCCTTCAACACTTCCTCAGTTCTGTACTCAAATGTCAACCTGGATTTTGTGTGCAAGTTTCAAACCAGCAATCGTTTAACTTAGAGACAAGAGTGCAACAGACTAAGCCGCAGCTGACAGCTAAATTAAATGTATCAAGAAGGGCTTTTAAGACCATGAGACCTGTAGTGACCCCTTTGTTATTTGGGCCAATTATTTGCAGTTGGCAGAAACAGCTAACAGAATTTGACTTCAATTCTGGGTATACCATGAACATGAAATTGCCAACATGTGGTTATATGAAAGGACATCTCTTAGCAAACTGAGAGTCGGAATAGAATCTGGATGTAATTATTGATGACTCACTGAAAGCTTCCAGTGCAGCTGCTATTACCAATTCTGAATATCTCAATGGCTTTTCAATATTTGTGGATGTAACTTACTCTGACATTTTACAGGTAAGTAAGGGACGATGACATGTTGGAATCTTTGTACTGCATTCAATTTTGGACATTCCATCTTCAGCAGCTCATCAACCCATTCACTTCACTTTACCGTATGCTTTGTTTTCCTAAATTTCACAATAAAAAACGGTGAAAAAAAATTAGAATCAGATATGCATTCATTGGCAAATAGAGGACTCAGGAGTGATATAGCAGTTTTAATAAAAGTGGAAAGGTAACGATGATCCAGTATTTGCTTTGCACCTTGAGACAGGGCTTCTTCAGGGTATCAACTGGGTGGAATCTGTGAAGAGAGAAACAGTGTTAATGTTTTAGGTTGATGACTCTTCATCAGAACTAGAATGTTAACTCATTATTTTTGTTTACAATGCTGCCAGGCCTGTTGGGTATTTCCAACATTTTCTATTTTTATTTCAGATTTCCAGCATCCCCAGTATTTTGCACTTGTATTAGATTGTACATGGGGTGTGAAAGGGAAGGAAATGAGTCAGGTATTTGATGATTCGACAAGTATTGAGAAAGGAGGACACTTACGAACCACTGATATCCCTTTTTTTCATGATACAGATAACATTTCAGATGAAGTTGAACTGGTAACACTTGCAGGTGCCGAAGACAAAAATGATTCGATGATGTTTGCAACCTCAAGACCAGAAACTGAAGTTTTTGACATTGATGAAGACAGCAATGAATCAAGCACCACATCTTCAGCAGAGTCAAATTCAACCGAGGATGCCACACTTGACATTAATGATGTCGACGGTACATTTCCGTAATGACCTCCCTAATACAATGTGGTCCATTAAAAGAAGTTAATATGATACTAGTCTGTGTTACAGGAGGTACAGAATATAAAAATCTAGTTCTGTTGCAGCTTTGCAATCTCCCCCCAGTGCAATATAAATGTACGGTTAAAATAGTGAACACAAGTTCAAAAACTGTTTTATTCATTGGAGCAGAAAGTTACAGGTACATTCAATAAAAATAGGTAAATATTATTCTTCAAAATATCTTCAGAAGGTAGAGAGTAAATGTCTATTAATCACAAGGGAGCATGGACTTAGGATTGACATCAGAAAGTGCTGGAGATCCATCACCAAGCCCCTAATACCCAGCATGCAAGATGCCAGTTTGGAAATCAGCCACTTACCTTGCCTGCCAGCAAGGCAGGACATTTGGCTATTGAGGATTTGAAGTGGTTATTAATTGATCAAATAATTGGTCACAAGATGAGAAGGTCACATTGGCCTTGTCACTCAGCATGTAGCTGCTGATGTGGCGAAAAGGGAGCAAGTTTCTGCCAGAGAAAACAACGGTCAATTATTTTCTCATTGCAGTACATTGTTCACCAACTCCAGGGAGGGGAAAATTGTGTCCATAGTCCAGCAGCAAGATGCAGAACAAGTGAAGAGAGGAAACACTTGGAGTGGTTCAGGATCCTGCCTAATTCATTCTTAAGATATGCTTTGAGACTATGACCCCCCGTTTAATTTATCTAATAATATTGTTCCTTTGTTCTCCTTTGCAGGCAAGGACTTCCTAGAAATGCTCACCCTAATTGGGATAATAGTTGGTGCCATTGTAGCTGTGATCATTGTCCTAACAATTATTGTTGTCATCATTAAGAAAATTTCCGGTGGATACTCGTAAGTACCTTGCTGTTTGATGAAGTGAAACTATCTTTGTTTGATGCTGTTCCCAGAAATATGTAAAGGGCCAGAGGACAAGACTTCCAAAGTAGCTCCAACAGGTGAAAGCTTTCAAGCCTAACAGAACATCGAGAAATAAAATTTGATAGAAGGTGTTTTAATAGACAGGATCTCATCAGCAAAACCTACTCACTGTGTTCAACTGAATGTGGCAACAGGAACCCGAGTGAAACTGGAATCAGTGGGTACCAGGGGGAAACTCTCCGCTGGTTGGAGTCATACCTGATGCATAGGAAGGTGGTTATGGCTGTTGGAGGTCAATAATCTCAGCCCCAGGTCATCACTTCAGGAGGTCCTCAGGATAGTGCCCTAGGCCTAACCATCTTCAGCTGCTTCATTAGTAACCTTCCCACCAACATAAACTCAGAAGTGGGGATGTTCGTCAATGATTGTACAATGTTCAGTATCATTCACAACTCCTCAGATACTGGAGCAGTCCTTTTCCAAATGCAGCAAGATCCTGACAATATTCAGGCTTGAGCTGACAAGTAGCAAGGAACATTCACATTATACAAGTGCCAGGCAATGATCATCTCCAATAAGAGGCAACTGAACCACCATCACTAATTCTCCCAACTATTAGCATGCTGGGGTTACCATTAACTAGAAACTGAATAGGATCAACATATGAACTCAGTATCTCCAAGAGCAGGTCAGAGGCTAGGTTTACTGCGATGGGCCATTCACTGCTTAATTCCCCACAGCCTGCCCACCATCTACAAGGCACAAGTCAGGAGTATGGCATTATACTCCTCACTTACTTGGATGAGTTAAGATCCAACAACTCTCAAGAAGATTGACACCTTCCAGGACAAGTCAGCCCACTTGATTGGCACATCCACAAACATTTACTCTTCCCACCACTGACGCTCAATGTGCACTATCTACAAGATGCACTGCAGAAATTCACCAAGGCTCCTCAAACAGCACTTCCCAAACCCACAACCACTACCATCTCGAAGGACAAGGGCAGCAGATACATTAGAGCACCACCAGCTACAAGCTCCCTTCCAAGTTATGCACTATTCTGACTTGGAAATATATCGCTGTTCCTTCAGTGTCTTGCGTCCAAATCCTGGATCTCCCTTCCTAATGGCATTGTGGATCGACGTACATCACATGGACCGCTGCACTTGGAGAAGGCAGCTCACAACCGTTCCAAGGGCAATTAGGGATAGATAATAAGTGTAGCTAGCTGACAACACCTACTTAAAAAAGACAACTCAAATTGGAGGCAGGAAGTGGATGGTCAATACTACTGAGGACAGCAACAAACTACAAGAGGACATTAGTTGCAGAATGATCAAATAATTATAGAGTCATAGAGAACCCTTCCATGCCTATCAGATATCCCAATTCAATCTAGTCCCACCTGCCAGCACCGGGCCCATATCCCTCCAAATCCTTCCTATTCAGATACCCATCCATATGCCTCTTAAATGTTGCAATTGTACCATCCTCCACCACTTCCTCTGGCAGCTCATTCCATATACATACCATCCTCTGTGTGAAAAGGTTGCCCCTATGCCCTCTAGTTCTGGACTCTCCAGCCCCAGGGAAAAGACTTTCTCTATTTATCCTATCCATGCCCCTCATAATTTTGTAAACATCTATAAGGTCACCCCTCAGCCTCCGATGCTCCAGGGAAAACAGCCCCAGCCTGTTCAGCCTCTCCCAATAGCTCAATTCCTCCAACCCTGGCAACATCCTTGTAAATCTTTTCTGAACCCTTTCAAGTTTCACAACATCTTTCCAATAGGAAGGAGACAAGAATTGCATGCAATATTCCAACAGTGGCCTAACCAATGTCCTGTACAGCCTCAATATGACCTCCCAACTCATGTACTCAATACTCTAACCAATAAAAGAAAGCATACCAAACGCCTTCTTCACTATCCTATCTACCTGCGATTCCACTTTCAAGGAGCTATGAACCTGCACTCCAAGGTCTCTTTGTTCAGCAACACTCCCTAGGACCTTACCATTAAGTGTATAATTGGCAAATGAAGTTAAACACAAATAAATATGAAGATGTATATTTTGATTGGGGGAACAGGGGAAGTGCTAGTTGGGATAGAAAAGAAATTCAGGACTACAAATACACCAATTACTATAAGCTGCTCCATAGGTTAGCAAGGCCATGAGAAAATAGACATGAAGGCTCGAGTCTTTATTACAAGAAGGACAGAATTGAAATGGCGAGACTTTATGTTAAAGCTGTATAAAACCTTACTTGGAACCATACTTAAGAGTTCTACATGGAGTTGCAGTTGTCAAACTCTAAAATGAAATGTAGAGGTACTGGGGTGGATAAAGAGATGACTTAAAAAGTTAATGCCAGGAACGCTTGAGGATACTTTTCAGGAAAGAATTGACAGAGTAAGTCTCTTTTCTCTTGAAAATCGATTAAGGATGATCTAATAAAAGTCTTTGAACTGTTGAAAGATTTTGATCAATGGATAAGGGAGAACATTTCCTCTTATGAGTAAATGCATAACTGGAGGCCACCAAATCCCTCAAGAAATTCAGAAGAAACTGCTTATTTGTATAAGAATATAGAATCATGACCATAGGGAAGGGTTGAGATGAAAAGTATAGATGCATTTACGGGGAAGTTCGATCCCTATATAAGAGAGAGAATGGTAGATCTACATGAGGAGAGATGGGAAAGGTTTGGAAGGAGCATAAAAACTAGTGTAGACTGGTTGGGATGAAAGCCCAGTGTTTATGCTGTATATGCATGGTAATCCTATGAAATCACATGTGAAAAAAGCAAAACACAAAAGTGTAATCATTAGTTTCAGCTACATTTTATTTTCTGGGCTATTTCAATGGCTAAAAATGTGTTGCTGGAAAAGCGCAGCAGGTCAGGCAGCATCCAAGAAGCAGGAGAATCGATGTTTCGGGCATGAGCCCTTCTTCATTCCTGAAGAAGGGCTGATGCCCGAAACGTCGATTCTCCTGTTCCTTGGATGCTGCCTGACCTGCTGCGCTTTTCCAGCAACATATTTTCAGCTCTGATCTCCAGCATCTGCAGTTCTCACTTTCTCCTATATCAATGGCTACTTTGGCACCTGAGTTAGAAAGTCTGGTGCTGAATTAGCTGAGGCAGCAGGAAATCTATTGTACAACTGGCTTCAACAGTTCTGAGTTGGACTGAAGAAGATTAATTCTTGATTCCTATTCCTGATCACTGTGCAAAAAGAGCACATCCTGCTAATGTGTGGCCACAGAATGAAGACAGAAGCGCTCTTGTCTGAAATGTAAGTGTATAACCCATCACTAGCCAACATCTAGCCTCACACATCTAAAGAGGCCAGAGTGGTGAGGTAACAACAACTGATATTTATCTAGTGCCTTTGATAAAATTAAATATCCCAATGTGCTTCACAAGTTTGTTCATAGAGGTAAGGAATGTCTTAAAGGAGGAAAGTGACATGGAGAGGTGGACAGGTGTGGGGAAGATGTTCCAGAGGGTAGGACCTATGTGACTGAGGGTATGGCCATCAGTGTTGGAGTAAATAAAATCAGGAATGCTCAAAAGGCGAGATGAGACTGAACTCAGCATCATTCCTGCAGTGGAGACGTTTCTAGAGAATATATGGCTGTAGGAACAGATAATTGGTGATCTTGTATATGACAGGAAAGATGAGACTGTTCTTCATTGAGATTGAAATGAAAGATCTGTTCCACGATAAATGACAATTGAAGCCACTGCAAATTGACCAAATTCTACTTGCAGAGAGGAATGGAGACATATCTCAGAGGATGGTAGGACTACAGGAAACTTTCAGAGAGAGTGAGGACTGAGGCCAAGGACAGATTTGTAAACGATAATTTGTTTAACTGGGAGCTAATGTGGACCAGTGAGCACATACCTGTAGTTGGTAGTGAATTGGGCTTGGTCAAGTTAAGACACAGAGTTAAGGCAGTAGCATCTTGGATTACCTCAAGGTTAAAGTGGGTGGAATGCCACAGAAAAGCCAGGAGTGAATTGGAATTGGGATAATAGAGACATGCACTTCAGTGGCAAATAAGCTACTACTAGAGGCTACTGTAATTTGCAAAACAATACCTGATCACCATCAGAAAAGGAGTAAACAGAGGGAAAGCAGGAGGAGGAAAAAATAAGAAGAGAAAATTCATAAAGAAAAGTCTAGAATACATCAAAGGTTGTAGTGTGCCTTTAAGAAACCTTGCCAGTTGAACTGCAAGTATATAATGAATGTTTCTTCTAACTTTCTGTAATTTTTCCCATTTGGTGTGGGACGAATACAATCAAACATTATGGTGACGATTATCCTGTGCATAGTATGGGTCTATACATGCAATGTTTGGCATTGTACTTTCTGACATTATTCTGATACAATCCTTTCTTAATGTTCACAGGCCCTGAGCCACATAGATGAGCAGAGATGACTAACTGGTGGTTCTGAAGTGAGAATGAAGTCATTTATATCAGGATAACTGGAGTCACTCAAATAAAATTTGAGTCAAATTTCATCAACTTTATTTTGGAGCCAGCAACTGTCTGACTCTGAGAGCTGGGTGAAATCTGCCTTCTGCTAAAACCTTGAGTTGGGAATACAGGGAGGGGAGAGTTGTGGGAGGAAGGGGGGATTTATCATTTTAGATCCAATAATATGTATTTTACATGGAACCACTGAGAGTCTTGCTCAGCAAAGTACTTAAAAGTTTCCTTCAGGTATTTTGTTCTCCATTATCTTTATTCTTTCTACCCCAATGAAAGTGGACACTTCAGGAACAGCTTGATGCTCCATTGAGATTAGGGTAACGGGATAAATTATTGGACAAGTATTTGGAGCACTGAACAGCATCTGGTTTATGCTGTGCCCTGCAGAGAATGTTTGATGTTCTCACTAAATGGGTGAGCATTGAAAAAGAAAAGAATACTTTCTAAATTACAGCAGATTGTGATTCACAGAACTCATTGAATAGTAATTAATTCCAACAGCTTTAGTCAGTCAACTGGAGATTCCTGTGATCCTGTTGCTGACTGCTCTGACTGCTGTAGAACACACAGAGCAGAGAAAATGGACCAAATAACTTTGTCTTTAAGCACTTTATTTGCCTTGAGTTAAAGCTCTCAGTGGCTGGAGACACTGGGGATTTTCTCCAGGTTCATTTTATGGGAAATATCTCTTAGGAAAAACGAACTGTTTCCGTATTCATGTGCAGAATTTAGTCCCTTCTATTAATGAGCAGGATGGCAGATTTTCACTTGTTTTCTTTACGTATGTTCTCATCCATTAACCGGAATCTATAAATGGCTGACTCTGTTGCAGGACTCCATGTACGGTCATAACCTTGCTTCAGATTGTGTTAGGGACACTGACATTGACAGGGTTTTGCATAAGATATTATTTCATACTGTAAACAATTGCCATAACATGAGTTACATTCAACAAAACAGTGTTTTTATAATTTTTTTGTTTTTAACAATTAAAGTTATTGTTACCAAAATGTGCCTAGCTTTCGTTGTCATTCTTTATCCATTTTCAGAAATTGGTTAAAATAATAAAATGAATAGTCACTTATTGAAGTCCAAATTTGAGACATACAGACCAGGCATTTCCAGTTTCAAGGCCTGACCTATACTATGAGCTGATTTCAGTTCTGGCAAGGATGCAAGCTCTGGCCTCAGCACCTCTGAATCAGGGAAAATATCAGCTACAGATTATGATGGAGCAGGCCAAACCACCTCAAAATATTCAGAAGGTAGTCTAGACCCTAACTTTTTCTTATTTTAAAGATAAATGTAAAGTGTTGTGCGCCTGATGCAATTCAATTGGTCAAACTACTGAATTTAAAATATAACAAAAGAAATAATGAATTGGAATAACTTAATTGTACTTGAAAACTTATTGAGACAGTAACTATCGAAAAAATAATTGAGACAGTACTATTACTAATTAACTGTTCCAATATGGTAACATCCCATAAACACACCCCTTGGCAAAAGACAAATTCAGAACATAGATTGTCTCACATGGGATTCCTGTAGCAGGCAGAGAACCCCTAGCTTTTGATTGTAACTGAGAGAGGGACAAAAATAGCTTTCACTTTTTCCAGATCCCAACATCAACTGCTGAAAACTAAACTAAAGATCCTGGTTCTGTGAGGGTTTGACCACACCCATTCAGGCTGCTTCTATTGTTCCAGCCTAAAGAAAAATCCGCAAGGGCTCACAAGTTGTTTACTCTGGTTGTTCTGGTAGACTGCTCCACACAGTTACCATAAAAACTCCCTTTAAAAAAAAAACCTCTTAAAGCCACAGCATTGTCATAAGATATCCCCAGTTCAGGCATTTTCACTGGAAATACCTTCTCATTTATGTACGAAGCAAGTTCCTTTGCAGTGACCTTTGCTCACTTTGTATGGACATCAGATCAGGACAGATTCCACCATCTTTGGAATTGTACTTTAGTAAAAGAGTCAAAACATTCAGTCAAGGCAGCTGGAAAATAAAACATTGAATAAAGTGATAAAAAAAGATACACTTCCTTTTAACATTTATAATTGAGTGAATTGCTATTGCTATTTCCAAAGAAATTTACTCATATTTCCAAACAAGTAATATTTCTTGATGCTCATGCTTACAGAGGCTACAGCAGCAGAGGGGTTACGTTACTGGACTCATAATCCTGAGGTCTGGACTCATGATCCAGAGCCATGAGTCCAAATCTTACCATGCCATTGGAGTCCTTTAAATTTGGTTAGTAAAGAGTTGGAATCAGTAATAGTGTCCATGAAACTACTGGATCGTAGTTAAAACCCATCAGACTCATAGAGAAAGTTCTCTGCCATCCTTACCTGGTCTGGCCCACTATGTGACTCCAAATCCACCATAGTATGATTAACCACCCACTGAAATGGCTTATCAAGCCACTCAGCTTTCTTCAAGAAGGCTGCAGACCACTACATTGATAGAAACTCCTGATGAAAGATATTGGAAGGCACTGTCTTGACTAGTCCGGAATATTAGAATTACTTCTTCAATGGTTGTCCTAAAGCATTGGTGCCATTGGTTGCAACAACTTTATGGTTTCTGTCGGGAACACAAAGTGTCTAGCCATATCTTCAATGGTTACCCATTGTCCCCTAAGATTCATATATGGACTGCAGCGGTTCAAGAAGGCAGCTCACCACCACCTTCTCCTCGGTAACTAGGGATGGTCAATAAATGTTGGTCAACCAGTGATGTCCACACTCCATGAACGAACATTAGTTCATCTGGTTACAGACAATTGGACAATGGGGAGTGGAAGCACTTCATATTTGTGCATTTTACTGGTTGGCTCGGTGCTTTTATGTCATATACATGCCCAACCTGACCAAATGCAGCAACAAGGAGACCTGGTAAGGTCTAAGTCAATAGGAATTGGAGTGGAGAAGGTTGGGGTTTACTATCTGCTAGCTGGAAACAGAAAAGATTGTGTTGTTAGTGCTTGTTGGAGGTCAATCTTCACAACAGTAGATCATCACTGGAGGGGTTCATGGGGTAGTATCCTAGGCTGAATCAACTACTTTATCAATAACCTTCCCAGCATCACTAAGTCAGCAATAGGGATGTTCTCTCATTATTGCACTTTTTTCCGATTCACTCACAAAACCACAAATGAAACCATTTGTCTTGTATGCAACAATAATTTGGACATCATCCCAGGTTTGTAGCATTAAGTGGCAAACAACATTCATGGTAAACAAAAGCCAGGCATTGACCACCTCCAATAAGGGCGAGTCTAATCTTTTTCCTTTGACTTTCAACGCAATTATCATTTGTCAAATCCTCCATCAGTAACATCCTGAGGGCTCCCCAGTTACAAAATGTTTAGCTGGACCAGTCACATACATATTATGACTACAAGAACAGGGTAGAGATTGAGAGATCTTTGGCAAGTAACTCACAACTCTGTCTTCCCAAAGACTTTTCACCAATTGCAATACACAAGTCATGAGCGTGATGGAATACTCTTCATCTGCCTGGATAAGTACTCAAGAAGACGAACATCGGCCAAGACAAAACAGTCTGTTTGATCAGCAGCCCAACCTTAAACAATTTAAACATTCATTTATTCAAGCACTGGTGAATTGTAGCACCAGTGTGGACCACTTACAAGATACATTGTAATGATTCATCAAAGGCTTCTTTGACAACACTGCAACATATACCACCTGGAAAGGACAAGGGCAGCAGGTGAGGGTGCAGGACCAGCTTCAACATTTCTCACCAAGACAAACACCTGGAACTATATCACTGTTCCTCCACAATCACTGGGTCAAAATCCAGGAACCCCCTTCCTAACGGCAGTGTCAATTTACTGACCGTAGTTGTCTAAAAGGGGAAAACAGCACCCCATCTCCACCCCTGAAGCCATTTTGATATCAGTAATAGCTGCCTGCCTTGATAGTGGCTCCCATATTCTGTGAATGAATAGGAAAGAACAGCAGATTATGGCTAATGAGTTATTTGCTTATTTCATGGGAGACTGGAGTAATTGGAAAATATGGTAGCTTTTTTTATGTGCCACATATTCTCTGAAATGCAAAGTATATGCGAGACTCTGTCACACAAGGCATGATTTGTAACAAACTAGATCACTACAACAAGGAATCATTTATAGTTGTTTATATGAGCGTGGCTAATAGTAAGGGGCTACTGAATTGTACAGTTACGCAGAGTAAGCTTCCCAAGAGATCTACAAACATTCAGGCTGTCGACAACTTGGCTCATTTATCTGTGTATGTCCCGAGCCAGCTAGCCTCATACCAGACAGTACAAACCGGAGACAAGCCTGGAGCAAGATGACAATTTGCAGCAACATCTGGGAGCTGATGCTCAAGCTCACTCTGCCATGAAACCTGATCCAAGGCCTCACCCCTGGGCTGAATAATGTCATTGTCAGTTAGTGCGGCTGCAAAATAGAAATGTAAGTGTAAAATTAAATAATTTATCGCATTGGCTGTGCGTGTGTGCCAGTCAGAGGCTTGTAGTTTTAGGCACTGACCCAAAGCTGGAGCCCCCTTCTCAGCATAGCAGGAGGATCTGAAAACAAAGAGCTATATTCAAGGCTTTTCCTCTTCCCTGTCTGGAACACAGAATGTTTGACTTAAAACTCCAAACTTTTGACTCAGGAAGGAGCAAAGTGCGTCAGAGTTGAATTCCGTACATTTTCCAGAACTGGAATCATTTTTTAAAAAGTGCTACATATGGGTATAATAATTAAACTGAGTTTGTACTCTGTGGTCCAATTGTATTGTTTATTTACAAAATAAAAACATGTCAGGAGTAGGGAGTCATGGTGATATATGGCAGTGGTGTGTGTTCACTGCGGTGTCCCTCTGCTAAAACACAGGACACCTCTGGGCTATTGGCTTAAAGGGCAAGCATTTCTGCCTCAAGTTTAATACAGGAATCAACAGGACCAGGGAGCAGTGCATGAGCCTGAAATATCTCCTGCTGAGAGCCCTTTTGTAAAACAGGGCCCAAATTGAGGTTATAGATATTCCTGCTGTTAAATATTAAGTGCTAACAGCATCAAAAGGAGAACAGTCTGGAGAAATATATCTCATTTTTAGTACATTACTGTCTCTGACGGTTTCCTGCCTCGAGGTTAAAAGTACTGGCAGCAACTATTATTAACTCAGTGTTTCAAACTAGCCAAAGGGACCACCCTTTTTTCCAGCCAGCGGGGAAGAGTTGAGCTTTCAGTCCATCTCCAAAGGCTGGAAAGTGTGATCTTCACATTCTGGCCTATGCCAGTACTCCCCAAGATTAGAGAACATCCATAGTTGGAAAGTGAAGCCATAAACACAGAGTGTTGTGAATGTGGGACTCATAGCTGCAGGGAGTGGTTGAAGGGCACACATTCACTTAAGAGAAAGCTAAGAAAGGTTATGAGGGAGAAGGGAACAGATGTTTGCAAATTGAATATTTAAATGAGGAAAGATGGCAGAGGGCCTGAGTGGAGCATAAACACCAGCACAAATTGGTTGGACTGAATGGCCTATTTTCTCTGTAAACGTCATTGGCCCCAAATTTTATGCTAGGAAATGAAGTATTATTGGGTCAGACTGACAAAAAAGCTCTGTTCATATATACACCAAATGACACTATTCTTGAAGCACCCACTAACATCAGTTGCATTTAAACATCAACTTACAAACAAACAGAAGCTTTATGATGATGAAATACAGTTGGTTCTGCTATAACAGAAGTTTCTTCAATGCGAGTTGGCTATAATGCGATTGAAGAATTTAGACAGTTATTTGTAGAACACAAACTTTCCTTACCTGTATTGGCTATAACGCGATTCCAGTCCCAATGGTTTAAATGGTGCTGCTAATACACAACTTTCTCATAATACGGGATTGCACAGGAGTAGAACAATCACATTAAATCACAACAGACTGTATCCCAAACAACTTCAGAGTAGGAAAGTAGCCTCCTCTAAGATGGTAAGTACACATGTGATGGAAGGAGAAGAAAGCATTTGAGGAGATTTAGAGGGAGGTGAGAGGGATTGCAAAATGGGGACAGCTATAAAGAGTGAGAAGGAACTTAGACCTTAAAAAATTAAGGGAATGCTGGCAGTAACATAAGGCCAATGTCAGAAGGTAATAAACTTGCCTGTCTTAAGAAGGAAACTATTCTTTGCATTGAAAGCAAATGCTCTTGCAGTTTCTGACAGGGATCTGTTCAAATTTGATTGTCAATGATTTGATTTTATTCCTTTTCTTTCATTCTGTGTGTCATGACGCTAGGATTTTTAAATTGGTTACTGTTCCGTATTTTTGTTATCTTTTTTAATGGTCCTTGGTATGTAAAGTCAATATATAGCACCACCAAAAGTGCGGGAAAATTTTTCATACAGAGGGTGGAAGGTGCTCGGAACTCACTGCCATTGGAGGTGGTGGAAGTAGGCATATTAGGAACACTTAAGGCGTATCATCATAGACACATGATTGGGAGGTGAACAGAGGGATAGAAACTGCATATGAGCAATAAGTAGCGGGTTTAAATAAGGACTGGAATCAGTGCAGGCTTGGTGAGCCGAAAGGCCTGTTCCTGAGCTGTATTATATTGTGTTCTATTGTATAGAAATTCCCTCTACTCTGAGTGGCTTTTGATGGTGTTTATTAAGGTGGGGTAACAAGCCAATTTGAATTCCAACAGTTAAACCTTGTGCCCAGGTGGTTAAGACAGATTTCTACTTATCACATGTTCCCACCCCCATCTCCAACAAGAGTTCGAGAGAGTTTCACTTAGGTTTGGAGCCATACTCCGAACATAATAGGATAATACCTAGGATTTATTAAAACAACAATTTTATTGAATATAATAAAAATGAAGAAAAAAGAATGAAAGATTAAGTGGGAGATGGCTCAGGGCAGGGTGACACTAGGCACATGGACACACAAGATGGCCACTGATCATACGTTGGTCACTTGATATACAAGATAGTCGCTGGACCACAACATGGAGAGAGACAGCAGAGCAAATACAGATACTGCTTGGGGCCACCTGGATGCCAGCACAATGCACTCACAATCTAATTGATTAGTTTAAGGTGGGTGGGGGAGAGAATCCACACGAGTAGCGTATATAGCCCGCCAAAGTGTCTGGGTCCAACCAACACTTTTGATAGATACGGACTCAATACAAAGAGCTAATAGCCAGGACTGCAGTAATCGTCCTTCTCAGGAAGAGTGATTAGCGCCCATTACTACAGCAATGGACTTCCACGCAGACGCTGAAATTGACAATGTCTGCACTGAAACTGACAATGACTATGCTGAAATGAACAAAGGCTGTGCTGGAACTGATAACGACTGCACCAAAACTATCAACAGTTCTGCAATGTTTACAATAAACAAACTATGCTAAAAAGACAATAACTTCATCCCTGACCTATTATTAAAAAACGTATAAAAGTATCTTGACATGTGCTCCAGGTTGAAAGGAGACTCACAGCTGACCATTATGCTGTTGGTGTCTCTCTCTCTCACCAGAGCTCCAGTATTGCCTTGTACAATAAACTCTGTATTTGAACCCTGACTCTGACTCCGAGGCTGGTGATTTTCCCCATAAGACAACTTTATTAAAAGGAAAAATGGTACTTTTTAGATATATTACATATGTGAGGAACATAGAACGTAGAACATTGAACATGGAAAACTACAGCACAGAACAGACCTTTGGCTCATGATGTTGTGCCGAGCATTAATCCTAATGTAAACTAAAATAACTTAACCGACGCAGCCCTCAATTCACTGCTATCCATGTGCCTGTCTAGCAGTCGCTTAAATGTCCCTAATGACTCTGCTTCCACCACCACTGCTGGCAACGCATTCCATGCATTCACAACTCTCTGCATAAAGAACCTTCCTCTGACGTCCCCTCTATACCTTTCTCCTAATATCTTAAAACTATGATTCCTCGTCAATTCTGCCCTGGGGAAAAGTCTCTGGCTATCGACTCTATCCATTAAGCACCATATGCGTTCTTAACAACCCTATCCACTTGGGTGGCAACTTTGAGTGATCTACGTAGTTGAACATCAAGATCCCTCTGTTCCTCCACACTGCCAAGAATCCTGTCTTTAATCCTATATTCAGCATTCGAGTTCGACCTTCCAAAATGCATCACTTTGCATTTATCCAGGTTGAACTCCATTTGCCATTTCTCAGCCCAGCTCTGCATCCTGTCTTTGTCGCGCGGCAGCCTGCAATAGCCCTCTATACTATCAATGGCACCTCCAACCTTTGCTTCATCGGCAAATTCACTAACCCACCCCTCAACCTCCTCATTCAAGTCATTTATAAAAACTATAAAGAACAGTGGCCCAAAAACAGAGCCCTGATGGAAGAGGTTGGAAGAGATTATAACCACGGTGGGAGGGGTTTTTGATTTTGTTAGTTTCTCCTGAGTCAGAGGAAGTAAGGTTGGCTTATGTGATAGACTGGACTAGGTTCACAGCGCTAGGAAAAAGACCTTGGATATTCACCCTATCCATGTCCCTCATGATTTTATAATCCTCTATAAAGTCATCCCTCAGTCTACAAAGCTCCAGAGAAAAGAGCCACAGTCTATTCAGTCTATTCTATAGCTGAAACCCTCCAGTCCAGGCAACATCCTTGTAAATCTTTTCTGCACCCTCACAAGTTTGATAATATCCTTCCTATAGAAGGGCGACCAGAATTGTACGCTGTAAACCCAAAAGTGGCCTTACCAATGACCCTTACAGCTGCAACATGACCCCTCAACTCCTATACTCAATGCTCTGACCAATAAAGGTGTGTGCCAAATGCCTTCTTCACTACCCTGTCTACCTGTGATTCCACTTTCAAGGAATTGTGCACCTGCATCCCTAGGTCGCTTTGTCCAGCAACAATCCCTACCAGGGCCCTACTATTAACTCTATAAGTCTTGCACTGGTTTGCCTTTCCAAACTGCAACACCTAACATTTATCAAATCAAACTCCATCTGCCAATTCTTGGCCCATTGGCCCATCTGATCAAGATCACACTGTACTCTGAGATAATCTTTTTCACTGTCGACTACACCATCTATTTTGGTGTCACCTGCAAACATACTAACCACACCTCCAATGTTCACATCCTATTATATTAATTTATATAAATGACGAAAAGCACTGATTCTTGTGGCACACCACTGGTCACAGGTCTCTAGTGTGAAAATCAACCCTCCACCACACCCTCTGATGTGCTATGGTGAGATGGCTCTTTTTGCGACTGTTGCACTCTGTGTTTGCAAATAAACAAATTCCGTGACCAACATTGCCTGAGCTCTGGTTAACAGTATGCTGTATCTCTGCTACTACTAACTGCATTTGTTGTGGCCTTTGATTTAGTCAGCTGCAGCTTATTTATTTCAGCAGACCATTGGTGGTTGTTAACTCTGACTCTCATTGAATCACGCTTCGCCATGTTCATGGGCATTGCTGTTTGGCAAGCACTATTGGAAGTTATCTCTGGCAATGTCAGCACCTTACTGTGATTGCTTTCACTGTTAAACTGCCCACAAATCTATCTCTTGAAATTCTTCAAAATTACAATGGATGGACAGTTTTTTTTAAGCCACAACAAAATTTCCAATACCCTCAACGGGTAACCAATTCCTTATTCCAAACTAATGTTTTCTGCAATTTTGAGTGGCTCGGGGCTGTCATGCAGTTTCAGGGTACAGAAACAGCCTGACAGCAACTTGTCCTTTTATTTAGCAGAAGCGAGTGAATTATTGAGCGTTTCATACATTTCTATATCTGTTGCATCAGAAATATCACCATTTTCCTTCTTCCCACTACAACAGTTGGATTATCAGGAACACTAAGTATTTTATTAATGGTGAAAAATGTCTCAAGTCACTCCAGATGTACACCAAAAGCCTATTTGGTCATCATTGTCTCCTAACACAGTCACCTTCACAGGTCAGTCCACTCACAGGTACGAGCAGATTTATCACATACAACAGATGCACTAGGCTATTTTTTCAGCAAAGAAAGCCTCAAAATTCATTTTGCTGGAAGCTTCTCCAGTTAGGGACAACCATGATCCCACCTCAGTGCCAACATTCTTTGCAGGACAGACACAAGACATAGCACATGGAAAGTCAAACCCAAGCTAAATTGGTTTATTCTGGTACATACACGTGATTGGCCACAAAAGAATACTGTTACCATCCTCACTAGCTCCTGATAGGAATCAAAGTCAGCATTTTTAATTGGAGCTGGGAATGAAAACCTTCTGGGCCTCAGGCTCAGACTTGGTACTTATTTCAAAGGGAACGTTGGTGGGGCGTAGCAGAAAGCTGTGCCTTAAGACCTTCTGTTGATGGCAGGTATCAGGTAGGATTGATTGTAGGGGTATGCCAGTGTTGGGTGGGGGGTGGGGGGGAGGTTGGTGGCTAGGTCTCATTATGCAATCAGGAAGAGAGTGTAGCTCTTTGGCAGCAGAGTTTGATTCGAAGAGGCACATATGATTCTCCGGGCACTGCCAGTAAAGTTAAAAACGTAATATACCCATTTAGGAACCACCTGACCCTGAATCTGCTTCCCTATGATCTTCAGTCAGTGGGCAGGCTACTCAGTTTCCTACTCAGGAAAAATAAAAAATTGCAATCGCTTGGACCTGACACGCAAATGTCAAAAATGATGCCAACAACTTTTTGTGGATGTTGCAGGTTCTGGGGTTTAGGTGTTTCAGTAAGAACAGGGAAGGTGGTAATAGAAGGGGAAGTATGGCATTGTTATTCAAGGACAGTATTATGGTGGCAGAAAGGACGTTTGATGAGGACTTGTCTACTGAGGTAGTATGGGCTAAAGTTAGAAACAGGAAAGGAGAAGTCATCCTATTGGGAGTCTCCGAATAGTTCCAGAGATGTAGAGGATGGGATAGCAAAAGTGATCCTCAATAGGAAAGAGAGTTACAGGGTAGATGTTATGGGGAACTTTAACTTTCCAAATATTGACTGGAAATGCTATAGTTTGAGTACTTTAGATGGGTCAGTTTTTGTCCAATGGTGGGGCCAACAATAGGTGGGGCCACATTGGATTTGGTACTGGGTAATGGAACAGGTCAGGTGTTAGATTTGGAAGTAGGTGAGCACTTTGGTAATAGTGACCACAATTTGGTTATGTTTACTTTAATGATGGAAAGGGATAGGTATATACCGCTGGGCAAGAGTAATAGCTGGGGGAAAGGCAATTATGATGCGATCAGGCAAGATTCAGGATGCATAGAATGGGGAAGGAAACTGCAGGGGGTGGGCACAATTGAAATGTGGAGCTTGTTCAAGGAACAGTTAATGTGTGCGCTTGATAAGTATGTACCTGTCAGGTAGGGAGGAAGTGGTCGAGCGAGGGAGCCATGGTTTACTAAAGAAGTTGAATCTCTTGTCAAGAGGAAGAAGAAGGCTTATATAAAGATGAGACTTGAAGACTCAGTTAGGGCGCTTGAGAATTACAAGTTAGCCAGGAAAGACCTAAAGAGAGAGCTAAGAAAAGCCAGGAGGGGACATGAAAAGTCTTTGGCAGGTAACATCAAGGAAACCCTAAAGCTTTCTATAGGCATGTCAGGAATAGGATTAGGGCCAGTCAAGGATAGTGGTGAGAAGTTGTGCGTCGAGTCCAAGAAGATAGGAGATGCGTTAAATGAATATTTTTCGTCACTATTCACACTGGAAAAAGACAATGTCGTTAAGGAGAATACTGAGACACAGACTAGTAGACTAGATGGGATTGAGGTTCATAAGGTGGTGGTGTTAGCAATTCTGCAAAGTGTGAAAATAAATAAGTTCCTCTGGGCTGGGAGGAGATTGCAGAACCTTTGGCTTTGATCTTTATGTCGTCCTGTGTACAAGAATAGTGCCAGAAGACTCGAGGATAGCAAATGTTGTCCCCTTGTTCAAGAAGGGGAGCAGAGACAACCCTGGTAATTATAGACCAGTGAGCCTTATTTTGGTTGTAGGTAAAGTATTGGAAAGGATTCTTAGAGGTAGGATTTATAATCATCGAGAAAGGAATAATTTGATTAGGAACAGTCTAAATACCAAATTGGATGTGTAGTGGACAGCGAAGAAGGTTACCTCAGATTACAATAGAATCTTGATCAGATGGGAGAAAGTGAGGACTGCAGATGCTGGAGACCAGAGTTGAAAAGTGTGGCGCTGGAAAAGCCCAGCAGGCCAGGCAGCAGCCGAGGAGCAGGAGAATCGATATTTCGGGCATAACCCTTCTTCAAGAATTAGGCTGGTGTGCCAAGCAGGCTGAGATAAAAGGTGGGGGGTGAGAATTTGGGGGAGGGGCGCTGGGAATACGGTAGGTGGAAGGAGGTGAGGGTGAAGGTGATAGGCCGGAGAGGGGGTGGGGGCGGAGAGGTCGGGAAGAAGATTGCAGGTCAAGAGGACGGTGCTGAATCCAGGGGTTGGGACTGAGATAAGGTGGGGGGAGGGGAAATGAGGAAGCTGGAGAAATCTACATTCACCCCGTGTGGTTGGAGGATTCCTAGGCGGAAGATGAGGCTCTCTTCCTTCAGGCATTGTGTGGCCAGGGTCTGGCGATAGAGGAGGCCAAGGACCTGCATGTCCTTGGCAGAGTGGGAGGGGGAGTTAAAGTGTTCAGCCACGGGGCGGCTGGGTTGGTTGGTGCGGGTGTCCCAGAGGTGTTCCCTGAAACGTTCCGCAAGTGGGTGGCCTGTCTCCCCAATGTAGAGGAGACCACATCGGGTGCAGCGGATACAGTAAATGATGTGTGTGGAGGTGCAGGTGTGGAGGTGCAGGTGAATTGATCAGATAGGTCAATGGGCTGAGAAGTGGCAGATGGAGTTTAATTTAGATAAATGTGAGGTGCTGCATTTTGAGAAAGCAAATCTTAGCAGGACTTATAAACTTAATGATAAGGTCCTAGGGAGTGTTGCTGAACAAAGAGACCTTGGAGTGCAGGTTCATAGCTTCTTGAAAGTGGAGTCACAGGTAGATAGGATAGTGAAGAAGGCGTTTGGTATACTTTCCTTTATCGGTCAGAGTTTTGAGTACAGGATTTGGAAGGTCAAGTTGCGGCTGTACAGGACATTGGTTAGGCCTCTGTTGAAATATTGCGTGCAATTCTGGTCCCCTTCCTATCAGAAAGATGTTGTGAAACTTGAAAGAGTTCAGAAAAGATTTACAAAGATGTTGCCAGAGTTGGAGGATTTGAGCTATAGGAAGAGGCTAAACAGGCTGATGCTGTTTTCCCTGGAATGTCGGAGGCTGAGGGGTGACCTTATAAAAGTTTACAAAATTATGAGGGGCATGGATAGGATAAATAGACAAAGTCTTTTCCTGGTTGGGGGAGTCCACAACTAGAGGGCATAGGTTTAGAATGAGAGTGGAAAGATATAAAAGGGACCTAAGGGGCAACTGTTTCACACAGAGGGTGGTACATATATGGAATGAGTTACCAGAGGAAGTGGTGGAGGCTGGTACATTGCACATTTAAAAGGCATTTGGATGGGTATTTGAGTAGGAAGGGTTTGGAGGGATATGGGCCAGGTGCTGGCAGCTGGGACTAGATTGGGTTGAGATAACTGGTTGGCATGAACGTGGTGGACCAAAGGGTCTGTTTCCGTGCTGTACATCTCAATGTCTCTATGACTCTATGACAGTCAACATGGTTTTGTGAAGGGTAGGTTGTGCCTCACAAACCTTGTTGAGTTCTTTGAGATGGTGACCAAACAGATGGATGAGGGTAAAAAGGTTATTTGTTGTATATGGATTTCAGTATGGCGTTTGACAAAATTCCCCACGGTAGGCTATTGCACAAAATACAGAGGCATGATTGAGGGTGATTTAGTAGTTTGGATGAGAAATTAGCTACCTGGATGAAGACAGAGGGTGGTGGTGATGGGAAATGTTCATCCTTGAGTTCAGTTACTAGTGGTGTACCGCAAGGATCTGATTTGGGGCCACTGCTATTTGTCATTTTTATAAATGACCTGGATGAGGGCATGGAAGGATGGGTTAGTAAATTTGCGGATGACACTAAGCTAGGTGGAGTTGTAGACAGTGTGGAAGGATGTTCAGGTTACAGTGAGACATAGATAAGCTGCAGAGCTGGGCTGAGAAGTGGCAAGTGGAGTTTAATGTGGAAAAGTGTGAGGTGTTTCAATTTGGAAGAAGTAACAGGAATACAGAGTGCTGAGCTAATGGTAAAATTCTTGGTAGTGTTGCTGAGCAGAGAGATCTCAGTGTCCATGTGCATAGGTCCCTGAAAGTTGCCACCCAGGTTGGTAGGGTTTTATGACGGTGTACGATGTGTTAGCTTTCATTGGTAGAGGGATTAAGTTTCAGAGCCATGAGGTCATATTGCAGCTGTACAAAACTCTGGCCGGTTGCCCTTGGAATATTGCAGTTCTGGTCGCCACATTATAGGAAGGATGTGGAAGCGTTAAAAAGGCTGCAGAGGAGATTTACCAGGATGTTTCCTGGTATGGAGGAAAGGTCTTATGAGGAAAGGCTGAGGAACTTGAGGCTACTTTCATTAGAGAGAAGGTTAACAGATGACTTAATAGAGACATACAAGATGAACAGAGGATTAGATAGGGCGAGAGCCTTTTTCCTCGGATGGTGATGGCTGGCATGAGGGAGATATCTTTAAATTGAGGGGTGACAGATATAAGACAGATGTCAGAGGTAGGTTCTTTACTCAGAGAGTAGTAAGGGTGGGGAATGTCCTGCCTGCAACAGTAGTGGACTCACCATCATTAATGGCATTTAAATAGTCATTGGATAAATATATGGATGAAAATGGAATAGGTTAGATGGGCTTCAGTTGGTTTCACAGGATGGCAACATCACGGGCCAAAGGGTCTGTACTGTGTAGCAATGTTCTATGTTCCATCTGCAGTTAAAATTGCCAGTCATCAGCTCGTGGTGACTACAGTGTGGATAATTGATCTGTGTGATTAGAAATGCCCTTTGACCCAGTTTTTACTCAGTCAGTAGATTTAAAATTCCACACTGAAATTTTGACTTTGGTTCAGTCTTCAATTTTAATGAAGATTGTGTAACTTCCAACAGCTGATTTATTTTCTTTCTGAATCATAGCACTTCTGAATCAAATCACTTTAAAATATGATTTGTTGATAATTATTGGTCCAGCAGCATGGCATTTATTTTGAGATGTGAGGAGTCCATGGTAATAACCCAATCTTCTCCTGATGTTACCGATGGCAGACACACTGAAAACTTAGCATGCACACAGCCAGGTCGCAAAGGCTCAGGGGAGTAGTCCTTACTGAAAATCATGGAGGCACCCATAGTCAGGAGGTCCCAGCAAAGTAAGTCGAGGGCAGCCTCAGTTCCAAGTGCCTGGACTTGGCCTAGTCAGGCACCCTGTCACAGTTTTCTCAGTGTGTAGTCCCATGCCTCAGCAGTAAGTGAGTGGGTCACCATCTGTCCAATGGCTCAAAAGTGCCCAGTCAGCAGAGGTGAGCCGCAGGGTTAGTATGGTTGGGCAGATGTACAGCCATGAGGGGTAAGCCAAGGTCAGTCCATCCACAGAATCTGAGGCAAAGCGGCTTGGAGAGAGATAAGGAGGAGAAAGTGAGGTCTGCAGATGCTGGAGATCAGAGCTGAAAATGTGTTGCTGGAAAAGCGCAGCAGGTCAGGCAGCATCCAGGGAACAGGAAAATCGACGTTTCGGGCATAAGCCCTTCTTCAGGAATGAAGAAAGTGTGTCCAGCAGACTAAGATAAAAGGTAGGGAGGAGGGACTTGGGGGAGGGGCGTCGGATTTCCGACACCCCTCCCCCAAGTCCCTCCTCCCTACCTTTTATCTTAGCCTGAGAGATAAGGAGGCCTACTGCCCTGGAAAGGAGATTCACCAACCTATTCTTCTGGGGGCTCAATGCTGGAGGGGACAGGATGGCAATTGTTAAGGACCTACAGTATCTGCAAGGGCAGCTATACGATAAAGGGTGAATGGGAAGGAGGTAATGTGGGAGGGGGGTTTATTGGCTGTCAGGAGCACCTTAGTTTCAAGGGTGGGTGGGGACAGTGTTTGACCATACCATGGCATGATCAACTCATATGCCAGGCCTGGAGGGCAAGGTGGGTAGGGGCAGGCTCAGGTGGATGATTGGACTGGGACCTGGGGAGGTGCATGGCCGATGGGAATGGCAAACTGGAAGAGGATCTAGATATTCAGGGTTTTACCAACCTGTCTGTTGCTCCTGTTCCTCCCTGTGCCTGGGGGTCAGCTCTCTGATTACTGACACCACACAGGGCCCTCTCCTGCCTGAGCCTGAGCAGGTGCTTGGTCTCCAGTGAGCCTCCGAGTGCCAGCTGCCTGGAGCGTTCCTTCCTCAGCCAGCAGCAGAGCTGTCACGGTGAGGTGCTCACCAGATTGTGGACCCTCGCACTTTCTAATCCTAATGTTCACACCACGGGGGTCACTATCTGAGCTGGTGGCGGAGAAAGAGGTAGCCTTGCCAATGCTTCCTCAACACTCTAATCTTGAGAAGGAGGAAACTGGCCATTTCACCGCAGTGGTGCTGGAGATACTGGCAGCAACTACAAGACACAGGGGAGAGAAGGCATCTAAACAACTGGTGGAAATGGTTTGCAATGAGTGAGACTGACAGTGGGGTTAATGTAAGAACTGCAGTGGAATAAAGAGAGGTACTCACTGGGTTAGAGGGATATGGATGTATCAGCATTCCTACCCTGCAGAGTTTTCTTCTATTAGGAGTAAGGAGTCTGATGTCGGGCATTCCCCACTACTCATCAAGATCTTTCTGCCCTATTCTGGGCTGTCTTCACCTGGAATGAGAGAAAAGTACTGAGAACTAGAAGTGGGTGACGTAGCTGGTGCAGGTGGGAAATGTTGTTTTGGTAACTCAAAGGTATGGTGGCTCTATGGTTAGCACTGCTGCCTCACAACACCAGGAACCCAAGTTCAATTCCAGCCTTAGGTGACTGTGTGGAGTTTGCACATTCTCCCTGTGTCTGCGTGAGTTTCTTCCCATAGTCCAACAATGTGCAGCTTAGGTGGATTGGCCATGGGAAATGCAGGGTTATGGTGGGTCTGGGTGGGATACTCTTCAGAAGGTCATTGTGGACTTGACGGGCCAAATGGCCTTCTTCTACACTGTAGGGATTTTATTCTATGATCTATGAACTTGAGTGAGGAGATAGCGCACAGACCATGCAGAACTACTGGTGTGGGAAGTTGGCGGGTTGAGAGAGAGTGAGGAAGCATTGTTACAGGCAGCAGTGAGAGTGGCAGAAGATGAGTCTTGGTGGGAGCTGGATACAGTAACAGAGATAGATAGCAGGGAGAAGAATGTGGCATTTACCCTGGTGGAGTAGAGCAGGTCAATGATTTTCTCACAGCACTGATGACTGTTCCTCATCACCATGAAGGACAGTGACCTCAGACAGTGCTGCCAACATCTGGTAACATGGTCCCTCTGCCAGTCCTTTGGGAAGAGGATGCTCTTCCTCTGTGCCACTCCCTCCACCTCGACCTCAGATCTCCAACAGAGAAGTGTGGTGCCATCTTCCCCTTTCCAAACTTTTCTATTACTGTTTTTCACCGAGCAGACCAATTTCAGAATGCCAATGCTTGTCTGGGTGCAGTTTTAAAGATGGCGGGGGCACCAGGGATACTGGTCTCTTGGCAGTTTTTGGTAACTGATAAGTTGTTCTGGGAATGGCACATGCTAAGATGGAGGTAGAATTGGAACATGGGAATGGGGTAAATAGTTAATGAGGTGGGGTGGGAAAATACAGACAGAAATTCTGTAAGATCTCATGATGAAAATCTCTCCTAAAAATGCAAAGCAACACAGACTTGGCTAAAAAACATTAAATTCAGCCCACCGTATTTAATTATAATTTCTGTCCTTTGACCTGCAATCTCCCAACAGTTTAATAAATGCACTGGGGCAGGTTTAACCTTCTGTTGGAGAACTTTTGATTGGACATATTCTCTCTGAACCACATCACCCTTGGCCGTGTCCGCTCAAATTGATTGTCCTCATGGAGCCTGCCACACAGCTTTAAGAGTGTGGAAGACTGGGAAATGTACCAGTTGGCAAGCCAGGTACATTTCCATGGTATGATCACAGTGAATACTTCAGTTAATATTCAGGAAGAGCGCCATCATAAACAACTGACAGTTTGAGAACACCTACCTCAATTGACCTTTTCTGAATTCAAACCCTGTGAAGAAGGTTCAATAGATTACAAAGTAACGTATTTTGTGGAAGTGGAAGTAAAAATATTAGTATATTTTACCAACAATAATTGTTTCATCAAAGCTACTTCTGTACCCAAACATGTGCATTTGAAAAATAAATGCTGTGCACAGCCTTCGGCTGCCTCCCACCTCCTAAACCCCACCTTTAATATCCAAGGTGCTGGTCAACAACTGGCTGTGAAGCTGCACCATGAAAAGTTGTCTCAGGTTAATCGTGGACTATGCTGACTACCTGAAATGCAGGGGTTTTCTCTGCTCTCTTGATCAATGTTTGACTCTCAACCAGCCCTGAATTTCTGATCAATGTCACATTACTGAATGTGGCTGGCATATAGCCTGTGTTACAGCACAGATGACAGGCAGAGTTCTCTGGACGCGAAACAGATTGCTTGTTCTGCATCCCCACCCAGGATTTTCAGCAGCTAGATGACCATGTGGAAGTGCACTTCTGCCTGTTGTTAACACAATCTCTTCCCCTCGGGGGGAGAAAGCCCACCCTTTGAGGTGTCTAGTTGGACATGATCACCATAATAGGCACTGCTAGGACTGTGCCTAGCCCTGTGAAAAAGGTTCAATAGATTACAAAGTGAGGTATTTCAGGAATTGGGTGCAGAGGGTTTGGCTATCACAGGGAGGAGTTGAGGCATTTGGAGTGGGTGGTAGCGGAGTAGAGGAATGGTTTGGAGAGCAAGTGGTCAGGAAGAAAGGGTGTCATTATCTTCTATGCTCCCACTAGGGGTTGCGTGCAATTTGCAAAGCACATCCCGGTAAAGATGGTCACCCCTTTTCCCACCCACCTTTATGAAAACTGTTTTTTAGAAATGGTCTGCTCACTCCTGACCGGCTGCCCATGCCAATGGTAGTTTATTATTCAGGGCAATGGGCTTGTTAACGAGGCTCTTCGACCTTTAATAATTAGTTTAAACCTGTCAGTTTGGCTGCTGATGTTGGCACCAGTCCACTTAGCTGATTATAAGGGTGAAGCTCTGAGGTGAGTGGGAAGGTGGTGGGTTAATCACCTGACCCATTTAACATGTCCCCTGCCAATAACCCACCTGGTGGGGGTGGGGCACCTAAAAATCCAGCCCTACATTTCATATGTACTTTGTTGGCTGTGAAGCACAACAGGACATCTCAACTCCATGGTAAGAGGCGATATGAACACAAGACATTCTTTTTGTTTCTGATCTCTACTGGACTGGTGAATGTAAAGCTTGGTTTCTATAGTGAGAGAGCAACAGGAAATTGGGTTGGGTCTGGCATATGTCCTGCTTTCCAGCAGTACCCAGAGACCCCTGCTGGGAAAAAGAAAGACACAGCACAGATACTCCATTGGTTAAGAGATCTCAGCCAGAGATGATATGCACCCTCACCGGCAGGATTATTGATCAGGAACCCAGGTTTCTTTTCCTTTCCTCTGGTCCACAAGCATTGTGATCAACTGTAATTGCTGGATTAAACCCATTTAGCTTGACCTGTGATCGAAGTTGGGAATTTTTGGAAGCAAAGGAACTAAGTCTGTTATCTGTTTGAATGAGAAAACAGGACAATGCAAATCCTTCTTAGTAATTACAAATCGATAATCAAATCATAAAGATATGCAGCTTTGAAATATAGTTCATGGAAATAGGATTGCTGATGATCATGATTCCTGCAATAAAAGGATTTTTCTGTTTTTCGCTGAAGAAGAATTTTGGCTTCTAATTAGTTACTTCATTATTTTAAAGCTCATAAAAAATTGTGGTATTCACAGAGAAGTGTTGCATTTTTGCAGCTATATAAGAAAGTTTGATTTACTGTAGTCAATTAATGCTGCAATAGCACAGACTAGTGGGCAGTAAATGAACATGGAACAAATGGGAATAGACAATTTGGGGAAAATCGGACCAATATCAGGCACTGGGATCACAATGTGCAATTTGCTATGTCATGTGTCGTAGACAGCAAGTCAGTATATCCCTAAGAGACATGCTCAATCTATATCATACTATATGATCTTAGGGTATAAAAGTCACATACCCCATTTTAACCTGAGTCACTTGAAGTTTGACCTATTGGTGGAAGTATGCTGTCCCCTGTAACTGAACAGTTCATTATTTGTCCAGGCATGGATTTCCCTGTGAACGTAATATTGGCATCTGTATTAATGAGCTGTAATAAACATTCATTGGTTCTTTTAATACTATGTTACCCATGTCCCAGTTTCTTAAATTATGAGCGATAACATACGCATTGCTGCATCATGTAAAGGTATCCTCCTGGAGATAAAGTGCACATCACAATTAACCTGCATCCAATAATAGTGATGCAGGCAGCACACAAACTTCCCTGAGACTTACTAGTTCAAAAAATAGTCTTGTGCAACCCAGTATTCAATGGGGCTGCATTTCTCGTCAGGAGCCCCAAGCTTATGCGAGGTTAATATCAATTAAAGGCAAGAAGCACTATTTAAAGAAGAGTAAATATGGTGTCGTAGGGCAACAATGATACAGAGCTTTGAAATCTCCCACCCAGAGTACATTCTGCACCCTTGCCGCCCTCAGTGCTTCCTCCAAGTGATGTTTAGCATGGAGGAAGCACTAATTCATCAGCCTGGGGAAGACAAGACATGGTAATCAATGGGAGGTTTCCTTGTCCACGTTTAACCTGAAGCCATGAGACTCATGGGATCTGGAGTCAATATTGAGGACTCCAGAGCAAATCTCTCCTGACTGTATACCACTATGCCATCACCTCTGCTGGGTCTGAATTGCCAATGGGACAGGAGATATCCAGGGATAGTGATTAGATTAGATTCTCTACAGTATGGAAACAGGCCCTTTGGCCTGACAAGTCGACACCAACCCTCCGAAGAATAACCCACCCAGACCCATTTCCCTCTGACTAATGCACCTAACACTATGGGCAATTTAGCATGGCCAATCCACCTGACCTGCACATCTTTGTGGACTGTGGGAGGAAACCAGAGCACCAGGAGGAAACCCACGCTGACACAGAGAGAATGTATGAACTCCACACAGACAATCACCTGAGGCAGGAATTGAACCCATGTCCCTGGCACTGTGAGGCTCCAGTGCTAACCACTTAGCCATCGTGCCACCACTTCTCTCAATTCAAATGTATTTAATGCAATTCTTTTTCAAGAATTCATGTGACATGCACCATATTTTGTTTAAAGAATGTCGTTTTTCCTGTTAACTTTTGATTCCGTTCAATCTTGCATCAATACTCGATCATCCCACCGAAATTCACCCCTTTTCAATTTTGAGGTTCTACTTCAGATTGTTGCTTGCTTTCACATAGGACATCTGGCACAGGAGGATGATTCAAAGACTTACCTCACCTTCACAGACACCTATCAATCTTTGGCCAATCGATTACTTCTACTAACTGCTTTTACCAGTCACCACCAGTGAACATTGACATGAAGTACTCTTTAAATACTCTATCCTTGCTCTGCACCTCTTTTGTCACAAGAAGACCCAGGCCACCATTCAAGTTTGCTTACTTGTTACAAGCTGATATAAGAAGTTTGATATCCATTTTATGTTAATTGCTATTCTGCTCTCATATTCTCCCTGTGCCAGTGTTATTTTCTCTGCACTTCTCTCAACTTAAATGTATTTGGTGTGATTCTTTTTGAAGGATTTGCCTGACATGCACCATACAGCCTTATTTTGTTTAACGAATGCCTGTACTTTTGTTAGTTCTTCCTGTTAACTTTTGATTCCATTCTATCTTGCCTCAATACTCGTTCATCCCACTGAAATTCACCCTTTTTCAATCTTGAGGTTCTACTTCAGATTGTTCCTTGCTTTCACATAGGATATATGGCACAGAATTAAGCCATGTGGCTCAACCTGATGTTCTTGCTGCTGTTCATGTGCCACTCAAGGTTCCATTCATCTTCGCCTATCTAAATCTATTGTCTTTCTAACACATCTCTTACATCATTCTTGTAAATGCATCCTCTCCAGTGCCTCCAAATCTTTTTCTAACATGGTGAACAGAACTGTGTGCATATTCTGATGCAGAATTAGCTTAACTTCCTTACTTTTTGATTCAAGAATTAAACCATGTAAATTGGTGCAAATTTTAATGAAACTCATGTATGCTGCATTACTAGTCGGTATCTAATCCAGCAATACTTTCTTGCTAGTTGGACCAAGAACATAATAGTCAAGGAAGTTCTTTGGAATACATTTCAGACATTTCCCTATCCCCGCATACCTCCCCTTTCCCATCACTCTAATATCATCCCAATTGATATGTGGATAATTAAAGCCTTTCAATATCAATATCACCACTCTATAGTTCGTGCATATCTCTGTAATTTCCACATAGATTTGTTCCTCTATCTCTCACTCAATAGTGGAGAGACCATACAATTTTTGTTTTTCACTTCAAACCAAATGGAATCTATCATTATCCCCTCAGGAATCCACTCTTTCTAACACTGTCACTCAATCTCCCTTGTTCCTTCCTTGCCTGTTGAGTGCCCAATCCTCACCATTTTATTATTGCTATACTACATCATATCCTCACACGATGTTGGTGTTTGCAGTTCACCAATATTATTCACTGTATTTTGTACATTTACGTATATTCAATCTAAACTTGCCTTTGTATTCCACACACTTTTCTTAATGAGGGAACCCAATACACTCTTAGATCTGTCCAATTCAGCTCTTCCAGCCATTAGGAGAGGTACATGAGCAATTCCTGATGGCTTGAGTCCTCCAGTCAATATTCTCTACTATGCCCCACCAAATGTAAAATATTCATAGCCTACTTGATTAGCACCTACCTCATGCCCTTGGCTGATGTATTAATACTTCGCCGTGCTGAACATAAATTGAACAAACAGTGAGTGTGGCAACAGCACAGAATATATTCTGGGTAGGGAATTTGAAAGTCGCTCACCAAGAATAGCTCGGCAGCACCACCTACTGACCGAGCTGGCTGAGGTTTAAAGACATATTGCAAGATTGGGTCAGCAGCATATGGTGAAGGAAACAACAAGAGGGAAAAATCTACTTCACCTTGTTCTTACCAACCTACTCGGCATACATGTGTCTATCCATGACAATATCAATAGGAGTGACAACAGCACCATATTGTGAGGTTGAAATCTCCTCTCCACATTGAAGATACCCTTCTCCATTATATTGTATGGCACTACCACCACACTAAATGGACAGGTTTTGAATAGATACAGCCACACATAACTGTGGGTCAATAGCATCAACAGAATTGTACTCAACCACAATCTGTAACCTATAACCTAGCAAACCCACTCTACCATCAAATAAGGAAAACAATCATGGCTCAATGAAGAGGGCAGGAGGCCAGGCCAGGAGCAGCACCAGATATATGTAGAAATGAGGTGTCAACCTGGTGAAGCTACAACACAGCACGACTAACAGCAGAAGCAACAAGCAATGGACAGGGCTAGATGTTCCCACAACCAACAGATCAGACCTAAGCTCTGCTATCCTGCCACATTCAGTCATGAATATTGGTGAACAATTACAAAATTGTTCCACAAATATCCTGATCTTCAACAATAAAAGCATCCTCACATTAGTGAAAAACACAAGGATGAAGTATTTACATCCATTTTCAGTCAGATGTGCAGAGTGAATGATTCATGATGGTCTCTTCCCAAGGTACCCAGCATCACAGATGCCAATCTTCAAGCAAATCAATTTATGTCAGTTTGATTCAATTCACACAATATCAAGAAATGGTTGAAGACATGGGATACTGCAAAACTTATGGGCCCTGACAACATGCCAGAAATGTTCTGACACACATCTGGAGCAGATGAGACTTGAACCTAGGCCACCCAACTTTGGGGAAAGGACACTACCACTGCACCACTAAAGCCCCTGTTCCTCAGGACAATATCTTGGCCTAACAATCTTTAGCTGCTTCATCAAAGATATTCCCTTCATCACAAGACCAGATATAGAGATGTTCACTGATGATTGCACAATACTCGGCACCATTTACAGCTCCTGAAGCATTCTGTGTTCACAAGCAGCAAGAACTGGATAATATCCAGGCTTGGGGTGTTAAATGGCAAGTCACATTTGTGCCACACAAGTGCCAGGTAATGACCATCTCCAATAAGAGAGAATATATTGGGTGGACTGCAACAGTTCAAGGAGGCAACTCATTATCCCTTCTCAAGTGCAACTAGGGATGGGCAATAAATGCCAGCCAGCCAGTGACATCCCACAAATGAATTTTAAAAATAAACCTTGACATTCAATGGTATTATCATTGCTGAAACCTACACATAAATACAGTGGCCACAACAGCAGGCCAGCAGGTAGGCAAAAGGGGAAGTTGCCATGATCCTGCTTGCTCACTGGAGAGACTAGTGGTGGCTAAACCTGAAAATCACCACACCTCAGGTGAAGACAGAGGTTGAGAAGGAAAGTCCTTCAGGGTAACCTCAGGCAGTGCAGGAACTGACCCTATACTGTTGATATGACTTACCATCTATAAAGATTAGAGTGGTGCTGGAAAAGCACAGCAGGGCAGGTAGCATCCGAGCAACAGGCAAAATCGATGTTTTGGGCAAAAGCCCTTCATCACCATCTGTAGGTGGGTAGCAGAGCGATACAGATGCTTAGGAATTGGGCGACAGGTTTAGACAGTAGATTTGGATCAGCTCAGTCTTGGAGGGCCGAAGGCCCTGTTCCTGGGCTGTAAATTTTCTTTGTTCTTTGTAAAGCCAACTGAGCCAATAGGAAATTTATGGTGACTAACTCACCTCCTCACTCCCAAAACCTGTCCACCGTCTATAAGGCAGAAGTCAGGAGTGTGATGGAATACTTCCATTTTCCTGGGTGGGTGCAGCTCACTTTTTTATGGAGATTCTTTGGAGAATAAAAATGGAAATTGTTTTTCCTTCAAACATTTCAAAGAAAACAACTTGCCAATGATATCCGCATTTTCAGGCACTTCTCTGAGTTTCCATGTTTCCAGCAGAAAAAACAGTTTTGCCCTTTGTGGACTGCATTAGTAAACAGTGAGTACAACTTACCAAAGCAATCCAGAACCCATGGACCACTGAAGAACTTATTCCTGACCTTTTAAAAACATACTTCCTTCTTCAACAAGCATGCTAAAATAAAGAGGCAATCAAGATTAGAATTATCCATAGCTCCAAGTCCAACACATTTTCAAACAAGCAGGTGGTGAAAAGGAATTGTCAAAAATTTCCACAGCAGGCATTGCAATTGCATGGTAGCATGAGCAAAGTCACCCAGCTATCTATCAGTCAACTGCTCAACTTTTGATAGTTCCTGTAAAGCCCACACCAGTGCTTGTAATCTCACATGAACAGCAGAATCTACACGAAGATAAGTAGCTTTAGAGATGAGTATTTTTGAGATCTGATATTATTTTGACAGTATGATCTAGACTTTTAGTATAGGGCATGCTATTGGTGCATGGTTCTGGGTGCTAGCTTAGAGTGAATACTAATCCATTTCAATCCATTGCTATGCATTATTGTTGTTGAGTTGAAATCCTGTAACTACCTTCCACACTGTACTCTGAATGCACCTACACTATACAGACTGCGGTGGTTCAAGGGGTGGCCCAATTAGGGATGGGCACAAATCCTGGCCAGGCCATTGATGCTCAAATCAATACAGAATACAGCTCTATTGCTTTGTGTGTGACAGGCTTCCAAGCATCTGTCATCCTGAATATGACATGTACTGACACCTATTTGCTAACCTGAATATAACATGCTGTTATCCTTTATTGAAGTTCAGTTTGATTTAAATAATCCCTACAGTGCATATAGAGGCCATTCAGCTCGTCTGCTTTGCCCCTCCAAGCAGCATCCCATCCTATCTCAGTAACCTCATGTTTATCAGAGATAACTCACCTGCCCTGCACATTTCTGGACATGATGGGTAATTTAGCATGACCAATCCACCTAACCTGCACACCTTTGGACTGTGGGACAAAACTGGAGCACCAGGAGGAAACCCACACGGACATGTGGAGAAATTGCAAACTGCACACAGTCACCCAAAGCTGGAATCAAACCTGGGTACCTGGTGCTGTGAGGTAGCAGAGCTAACCACTGAGTGTTTCATGTAAAAGTCATCATATTCCTGTAGGGATGCTCTCTCTCATGAGAGAGACAACTGGTGGTGAGTTTACCCTGAGGCCCATCATGTCTCAGGCACTTTGAAGGGTGAGGTTGAGGAGATGGGCCTTTTATTGTGACCTAAGCCAGTATGGGAATTAAATCCACGCTGTTGGCATCACTTAAAACAGTCATCCAGCAAACTCAGCTAATTGACCACCTTATCCTTCATATTCATCTGTGCGATATATACCCCTAACTATTTGCTGTACACCTGTTCCCATTAACTTTTCCACAGCAATAAGCTGTATTTACATACATTTTCTAGCTATTAGCCTGTGCATAGATATTCCCAGTCACTATCTGGTAATATTCCTGGATCTTATCCACTGTAGAATGCATAACCAATTATGTTATCTTTGATATAGTATAAATACTTGCAAAACTCCCCCTCTATGTCTATGCCCTCCTTACAGCATATTATGCTATTGTTATCCTCTGCATGAAATGCTTTCATTCACCTGTCAGTTTAGCCAATGACTGATGAGCTGAGAGCTAAATGAGAAAGAAAACAACGTGAAGACTGGCAGGTGGTAAGCTGCTGACAGCACCTACGCTGTGACAGCCTTCTGCTCCTGATTCCCTGCAAGCAAACACAACAACTCACAAACAAATTCAGAATGTCAGATGCCTTCTAGAATCCATGGTGTACTTGTTCTGATAAAGAGCTTGTCGAGAGCAGGGTTACTGGTTCAATGCATATACAAAGCGTGCACTTTGTCTGCCTGTCAGCAAAGTACTGTGTGCTTAGCATCACTCAACACTGGCTTCATCACAACTCCACCTGCTACTCATAGTTGTTCAAATAATATCTTTTCACCAGTCAATTATACCAAACAAATGACCCGGTGTTCTGCAAATCTAATTTCTTACTGAAATTTCCTTCCTTTTTTGTCTCTTAAAGGTGTTGATCCTTGCTGGAAAACATATCCTAGGGAACTGTGCGTCTATTCCTCGCAAGCTGCACTGACCACTTTTTTTTATATGTGAGCTTTATAGTACTAATCTATTCCAATATTGAGATGTCATGAAAATTTTTAATTTCCTTGCATTTACTTCTATCCTTTACCCTGTCATTTTGATGATTCCTGATAATAGAACAGTTGATTCCTCAATGTTTTCCATCTCCCTCAGGAATGTTTTGTGACTTATTATTGATCATTCTGCATGTAGCACGGGCTCGCCTTTTTCCATTTTCTCTGGTCTTTTCTCTCTTTTCAGAGCATCTAATGTTTATAAAGTTTTCTTTCCCACAACGTCTTTTGGTCTGCCATGACAGATCCATCAGTGTAAATGTCGCTTTCCATCCACAGCACTCTTTGGTATTCTGGTTTCTCACCATAAGATTTCTCTCTGCTACCAGTCATTGCAAGGATTTGACCTGTTTCCTGATAACTGGATCCAGACTGTGGATGATACCATAGGACATCAATAATTTTTAAAATCAAAAATACAAAAAAGCAGATTTCTTGTATAACATAGCACAAGCTCTTTATCGATCACAGCACAGATACTGCTTACAATGGAGCCTGAGGAATCCATGTGCATGCTTGGGGCACTCAACAGCCAAAGGCAGTAGCACTCGACACATCAGACTGTACAGAATGATGGAGATGTAGAACCACACAGTACTGGTGCAAGGGTTGGAGGATCCACTTGGTGCAGATTAGCCACTTTGCAATTGGGATAGGGGAACCATTTGGTGCTTGACGCAAGGGAATAAATTTGTGGTAAATACAGAAGAAACTTTTGATTCATGCAGGGAAGGTGAGTCAGATAGGAAAATACATGAAAATGAATCTTGTGACATTCAATGAAACTTCATAGCCCATTAAATACATGACATTAAAGTGAAATGTTAATCAGGGAAATGTTAAATGAGGACTTATCATGCTCAGTTCCCTATATGACCTATTGAACCTATAAAGACCTCTATCAAAGATAGATGGAGGTAATGTTTCCCATTTGTTATACTGTTGACAAACTATTTAAAAAAAAATATTTCCAGTATAATTTGGTATACAAGTACGTTGTGGTCCAAGGAAGAATTGATTATTTTTTTCTGAAAATATGTAAGTAGGTCTGGAAGTTTGAAAAAAATTCATTAACATTGGGAGATAAAGTGAATTGACATTTTCTTGTAGAAAGTTGTGATTGTCTCAGCTGTCTCAATTTGCTTTTGGTGTCATGATATGTGCAGAGTTTTCAAAGCAGATTATTATGTGGGGGTTGAACTAAAGCTTCTTCTGTGAGATGGAAGCTTTTAATTAAAAAGATTTATTTTTTCAGCTTTGTCTTATAGAACCAGGTAGAGGAAAGTTTCAAGGAAGTGCTACAAAACTGTAACAGCATTGACTAAACACAGTATAGTAGAGATGTGCACTTCATATGGAATGCCCTTTTTACTTGTGTTCATGTTGCCAAATGTTAAAGTAAAACCACAGGCCACATCAAAGAAAAATGTGTCTGACCAACTTGCCAAATTTGCTTTTATACCACCACCATTTGTACAGAGTTGTGACAAACCTCTGCACAGTTTAAAAAGAACAGTTTTATTATTTTCCCTTATTGTCTTCCTTTATTGGGGCAGCATGATGGCTTAGTAATTAGCACTGCTGCCTCACAGCGCCAGGGACCTGGGTTCGATTCTACACTCAGGAGACTATCTGTGCGTTCTCCACGTGTCTGAGTGGGATTCCTCTGGGGGTTTCCTTCCACAGTCTAAAGATGTGCAGGTTAGGTGAATTGGCCACGCTAAATTACCCATAATGTCCAAGTATATGCAGGCTAGAAGATTAGCCAGAAGGAATGTAGGGTTACAGGGGTGGGTCTAGGTGGAATGGTCTTCAGAGAGTCCATCTGGAATTAATGGGCCGAATGGTCTGCTTCCACAATGAAGGGATTCTGTGATTCCCCAACTCTCCATCCAGTGCAGTTAATACTTCAATAATATTGATACCTCAGTACTGCTTGTCAGGCCATACCTTGACTCAGTTCCCTGTTTGGTGGAAAGTAGCTAAGTTTGAAAAGGTGAAGAGAAGAATATGAAAACAAGATACTGGAAATCTGAAATATAAACAAAATAAAACTCCAAATACTCAGTAGATGTAATTGGCAATAACAGAATTATGATCAACAGATGCTGCCTGAAAATATTGAAGCAAAGGTGATAATTGAAATTGTTGAACTCAGTGTTGAATCCTGAACAAGGTAAATTGTCTAACAAAAAGATGAGGCGCTGTTCTGTGAGTTTATGTTCCTTGAGCTTCATAGTGACAGTAAAGGTGAGACAGACAGATCAGAATGAGGATATGAAAGAGAATTAAAATGAAAGGCAACCAGAAGCTGAATAACACAATTTGCAGACTGAACACAGGAGTTTGGCAAAGCAATTGTAAAGTTGCCCCATGAGAGAAGGGACCACAATATGAACAGTGAGTACTATATACTAAATTCATATGTACAAGTTATTCACTCTTCCATCTGGAATGTTTATCAGTCTAAGTTCTTTCTTTTATGTAAAAGCTTATAAAACACCTTATTAGAAAAATATCCCAACATTCTACAGCATTCTAGATTTATGTGGTATGGATGATAGTTTCTCATGGTCTCTGTGTTCTTCGAATGAACGCTGTTCCCTCTAAAATTCTCACTTTTCCCATTAGCAATGATAGACTGAAATCACTCTTTAGTGTCCCATTATCTTATCACCTTCAATTTTCTCAAATGCCCTTTCCAAGTGGATATTGTCACATGTGAAGTATGGCAATAAGTAGAAGATGTCTTCTAAGCTGAGAATAATCTAATTCCCACTCAATATTCACTGTATGGTTTTCTGCAGGGGTTATTCAATAGTGATCACAGGCAGAGATCATGGCTGGATTTTAACTTTTCCCAGCCCGACTGTGCTGAAACCAATTGTAACTAAAATTTACTAATAGTGTAGTCATGGGATCTAACCTGTACCTACATTGCTGGCATAATTTCACTCTAATCAGTGCACTCATCAACTCTGTTTACAATGGAAGTGGATGTTTGTTGTATTTTTAATTTTTCTATCAGAATCAAATAAGACAAAAGTAGTTTTGTTCTATATTTATTTTGAGTTTGATTAATTGTCACATGTACCGAGGTAGAGTGAAAAGTTTTGTTTTGTGTACTGTACAGGCAGATCATACCATTCAAAGTGTATCAAGGTCGCAAAACAGAATACAGAATACAGTGTTACAGTCACAGAGAAGGTGCAGAGATATCAACATTGACATTTGAGAGGTCCATTCAAAAGTCTGATAACAGTGGGGAAGAAATTGCTTTTGAATCTGGTTGTATTCAAACTTTTACATCTTCTGCCCGATGGAAGAGGGTGGAAAAGAGTATAATCAGACTGGGAGGAGTCTTTGATTATGTTAGTTGCTTTCCCGAGGCAGTGAGAAGTATAGATGGAGTCAATGGATGGAAGGCTGATTTGCATGATGGAGTGGGCTGTGTTCACCACTCTCTATAGTTTCTTGTGATCTTGGAAAGAGCAGTTGCCATACCACTCTGATGCATCCATAAAAATTGGTCAGTGTCTTTGTGGACATGCTAAATTTCCAGAGACTCCTGAGGAAGTTGAGGTCCTGACAGTCGCATGGCTGGGTGTGGACCAGGAGAAATTGTTGTTAATCATCAGTCCAGGAACTTGACGCTTGCGATCATCCCCACCTCAGCACCATTTATGCAGACGGGTGTGTGCCCTCCACTCTGCTTCTTGAAGTTATTGACCGGTTCCTTGATTTTGCTGACTTTGATGGAGAGCTTGTTTTTTTGACACCATGCCACTAAGCACTCACTCTCTTTCCTGTACTCTCGTTTTTTGAAAAGTGACCTACAATGGTGGTGTCATTAGTAAACTTGTAAATGCAGTTTGGATGGAATTTGGCCAGAGTTGTGAGTGTATAAGGAGTGTAGGAGGGAGCTGAGTATGCAACATTGCGGGGCACTAGTGTTGAGGATTATTGTGGAGGAGGTGTTGTCGGCGATTCTTACCAATTGCAGTCTGTGGGTCAGGAAATCGAAGATCCAGTTACAGCCGAGCATAGGTTTCGGAGTTTAGAGATGAATTTGTTTGGAATTATGGTGTTGAAAGCAGAACTGTAGTTGATAAGTAGGAGCCTGACATAGGTATCTTTGTTATGTAGATGTTCCAGGGATGAGTTGAGGGTCAGGTAGATGGCATCTGCCATCGACCTATTGCGATGGTAGGCAAATTGCAAAGGATCAAGGCAATTTGGTTGGCTGGAGTTGATGTCGACCACAATTAATCTCTTGAAGCACTTCATAATTATGGAGGTGAGAGCCATCGGGCGGAAGGCTGTGCTGCATGATTTTTCTTTGGCACCGAGATGATGGTCGTCTTCTTGAAGCAGGTGGGTATTTCAAATCATAGTAAGGAGAGTCAGCCAATACTCTCACTAGCTGGTCCATACAGAATCTGAGTGCTCAGCCGGGGACTCCATCTGGGCCATTTGCTTTCTGTGGATTCGCTCTCAAGAAGCACGATCTAGCACCTGTGGTGGGGTCTGTGGGTACAGGTGCATCCAAGGCTGTTGGGACAGGTGACATTGTTTCACTGACCTTCTGAATGATATAATGTTGGGCAATTTAACATTATCGTACACAACTGTTGAATTTTCCAAGACCAAATAAATCTAAGAAATTTTGTTTCCAGTGTTGTCAATACTCACAAGCTCGGTTATTGTTAAGATTTTGTTAACGATTGTGATTCATTGTAATTTAAACATAGATTTCCAGATGTTTTCATTTCTCATCTAAATTGCAAGCTTTAAATAAATAGCACTCAAAATTGATTTTTAAATAGATCTGTTCAAACAGCAAGACTTAAATGTATTCGCAGATATCCTTTTGAAATATAGTGATTGTTGCAAACAACAAAGACTGTGCAACTCTTTGGAATTCTGAACCTGAAAATAATGTGGATGCTTGGTACTTAAATATATTCAAGGCTGTAATTGATAGATGTTTAGAGTTTTAAGGGCACTAAGGGAACGGGGAGCAGGAGTAAGTCATTTGGCCCTTTGAGTCAAGATTAGAATGGTGCTGGAAAAGCACAGCAGGTCAGGCAGCATCCGAGGAGCAGGAGAACTGATGTTTCGGGCAGGAGCCCTTCATCAGGAATGAGGCCAGGGTGGAGAAATAAATTGGGAGGGGGGTGGGGCTGGAGAGAAGGTAGCTAAGAGTGCAATAGGTGGTTGGAGGTGGGGATAAAGGTGATAGGTCGGAAAGGAGGGTGGAGCGGATAGGTGGGAAGAAAGATTGACAGGTAGAACAGGACATGAGGATGGTGCTGAGCTGGCAAGTTGGAACTGGGGTAAGGGGGGGGGGGGGGGAGGGGGGGGGGGGAAAATGAGGAAACTGGTGGAGTCCACTTTGGTGTTCTGAGGCAGAAGATGAGGCATTCACCTCATCACCTCAGGAGATTTCCCACCCACAGCTTCCAACCGCATAGTTTGGGAACCCTGCACCGCCCAATTCTACCTCCTTCCCAAGATCCACAAGCCTGACCACCCCAGCTGACCCATTGTCTCAGCTACTTCTGCCCCACCGAACTCATCTCCACACATTTTCCGCCTCAGAACACTTCAACCCCAGGGCATCAATGTGGACTTCACCAGTTCTCATTTCCCCTCCCCCACTTTACCCCAGTTCCAGCCTGCCAGCTCAGCACAATCCACATGAGCTGTCCTACCTCCCAATCTTCCTTCCCACCCTCCTCTCTAAACTATCACCTTTATTGTTACTTCCAACCACCTACTGCACTCTTAGCTACCTTGTCCCCAGTCCCACCCCCCTCCCATTTATCTTTCCACTCCGGAGGCTCCCAGCCTCATTCCTGACGAAGGGCTCCTGCCCGAAATGTTGATTTTCCTGCTATTCGGATGCTGCCTGACCTGCTGTGCTTTTTCAGCACCACTCTAATTTTAACTTTGATCTCCAGCAATCCTCACTTTTGCCCATTTGACCCTATGAACCTGCTCTGTCCGCTGAATATTCTTGTTCGCAACCCACGACCCTCAATTTCTGTGTCTGTTGAAAATCTATCTATTTCAGCCTTGAATAACTATAATGACCACATCAATCTCAACCACCCTTTGGGGAACCAAATTCGACACAATGACCCTTAACTATTTGGGATTCAGGCAGGAAAGCAGAGTTGAGGTTCAGGATCAGCCGTGATCTTATTAAATGGTGGAGTACGTTTGAAGGGCCATCTAGCCTATCCTTGTCCCTATGTCTGTGTCATATAAGGAATGAAATACAGCAGCTTTTGCACACAGCAAAGGTCCTATAAAAGCAACATGATAATGATGAGGGGGTTTACCCAGACCGATAACTGGAATGAATTGGTTGTCTTATGAGGTACAACTGGACAGGCCGAGCTTGTTTTCACTACAGTTTAGAAGGGTGAGCAGCGGCTTTGATTCAAGTTCATGGAATATTTTATTGGCAGTAGATTAATTTGAATATTTTAAGGGAGGAGTTAGGCAAGGAAATCAAAGGTTATCTGGCATGGTAGCATACAAAATAGATTGCTCATGATTTTTCTGATTGGCACGGTTGGTTTGAAGAGCCAAATGGCTTATTTCTAGTTCTAATTTATATACTTGTATAATCGAACAGTTTTTATTATATTGATTAAGGAATCAATACTGGCTAGCATACTGGGTAGAACCTCCCTGGTTATTGGAGTTCTTTGAGCTGTGGAATCTTTTGTCTATATGAGAGGGCAGACAAGACCTTGCCTTAACCTATCATGTGGAAGATGGCCCCAATGATAATGCCAGGCTATATTTTGTGATCAAGTCTCTAGGGTGGGACTTGAATCTACTTTTCTAGCTCAGTGGTGGGAATGTTATCAACTGAGTCAAGGTGATAGTCTAGTACATAAATGATACTCCGTTTCAACTTAGTTATCTGGAATGAGTTCAAAAACATCTGCTTGGGACAGGCAAAGGAAATAAGGAAGTTCAGGGTCATGCTATTCATCTAGCAGGGAACTAGGATGCCCTCCAGTCAAAAGGCAATGGAAGGAAGTAGTTGAAGTTGTCAAAGGTAGGACCCTAGCCCTGGTGACCTGAAAGCAGCAGCACAAAGCTCACACTAGTCAGTGAATGTACCTTCATACATTATACTTAATTTAGAGTTTAATTTAGATAAATGTGTGGTAATGCATTTTGGGAAAGCAAATCTTAGCAGGTCTTATACACTTAATGGTAAGATCCTCAGGAGTGTTGCTGAACAAAGAGACCTTGGAATGCAGGTTCATAGTTTGCAGAAAGTGGAGTCACAGGTAGATAGGATAGTGAAGAAGGCATTTGGTATGCTTTCCTTTATTCGCCAGAGTATTGAGTACAGGAGTTGGGAGGTCATGTTGCAGCTGTACAGGACATTGGTTAGGCCAGTGTTGGAATACTGGGTGCAATTCTGGTTTCCTTCCTATCGGAAAGATGTTGTGAAACTTGAAAGGGTTCAGAAAGGATTTACAAGGATGTTTCCAGGGTTGGAGGATTTGAACTATAGGGAGAGGTTGAATAGGCTGGGGCTGTTTTCCCTGCAGCGTTGGAGGCTGAGGGCTGACATTATAGAGGTTTACAAAATTATGAGGGGCATGGATAGGATAAATAGGCAAAGTCTTTTCCCTGGGGTCGGGGAGTCCAGAACTAGAGGGCATATGTTTAGGGTGAGAGTGGAAAGATATAAAAGAGACTTAAGGGGCAACGTTTTCACGTAGAGGGTGCTACATGTATGGAATGAGCTGCCAGAGGAAGTGTTGGAGGATGGTACAATTGCAACAATTAAAAGGCATCTGGTTGGGTATATGAATAGGTGGGGTTTGGAGGGATATGGGCCAGGTGCTGGCAGTTGGGACTAGATTGGGTTGGGATATCTGGTCGGCATAGACAAGTTGGACCGAAGGGTCTGCTTCTGTACTGTACATCTCTATGACTCTAATTCAACAACTGCACCACTAGCCTTGGCAACTCTTCAATTCACCATAGGCCTATCATATATCTACCGACAATTTGTAGAAATCAGGACTCATAGCCAACATTCACATAATCTAATGAATCCTCATATCCTTTGCAATGCTGCACACTTCATATCCACACCTCAGTTCTTGCATGCACTACCAACTGGTCAATCAAGACAGCTGCAACCAAACTAATGCCACAACATTCACTGACCCACTTCCCCTTTTCATGCAGTACAAAGTGATCTAGATAGTAAGTAGTAATAGTGAGGTGATATGTGTGTTTGCAGGCCCTAACCTTGTGGAGGAGATGACGGTGGTCACCATTCTTTTTCTTTTATTCGTTCATGGAAGATAGCCAATGCTGCTCAGTTTTCCCATAATTGCACTGAAGATAGGGATAGTAAGTTACCTTTTTGAAATTGGGAGTATAGGTACACAGACAGTGCTTTTAGGAAGGGAATTCTGGATTTTGACCCAACTATAATCAAGGAACAGCAATATAGTTCCGAGCTAGGATGATGTATGACTTGGAGAGGACTTGAGGAAGCTGCATTCATCGAGGCAAGTGGACACTCACTCAATGTTGTCCAGACCATGCAAATGGGCATGGGCTACCTCAATATCTGAGAAGTCATGATTATTATTGAACAACACAGACATCAGTGAACTTCTCCACCTCTATCCTCATGATGTAGGGAAAGTCATTGATGAAACAGCTGAAGGTAGTTGGGCCTAGCATGCTACCTTGGGAAACTCCTGCAAAGAGGTCCTAGGATAAGGATGATTGGTCTCCAACAGCTACAACCATCTTTCTTTCGCTAGGTATGATTTCAACAAGTGAAAATCTGGAATTAAAAAGCTGACATTATTATTGGTAACCATGAAACTACCACATTGATTTTAAAACCCTCTTGTTTACAGAAGGAAGTCTGCTGTCCTGACTTTGTCTGTTAACTATATGACACCCAAACAGAGCAATATGGTTGACTCTTAATTGCCTTTCAGTGGTCTGTCAAACAACTGTCATATTCAAAAAGGTGAAAGGTAATTACTATGGCGTACAGTGTCCAGAGGCATTGGATATTTATTTTTGATAATCTACTGTGGAAAACAGAATATAAAGAATTAGAAATAACCTTTTTGATGAGGATTTTTAATTGGTTTGAGTGCTAGGAAAAATAAAGTAAGGTTAAAATGTTCTTGGATTGCAATGATGTGTAAAGTTTTGTTTCCTCAAAGAACTGTACTTTAAGTTAGGAGTCAAAATAAGTTATTGGATAGAAGCATAATTTACATGGGAACACTATGAAATTAAGTAGTAGATGGGATTCAATGTTGGTAGTCTGTGGTCAATAACATTAGATAGAAGAAATTCAATACAGGCATTCCTAATGGTGAGAGAATTGGGTCTGTGAATATTGACCAATGGTAATAAATGAATTATGAAATATTTCTAGTGGCATTTCTATGTACCTATTTCTCTTGTCCTCCTTGGCGATGGAGATCATTGGTTTGTGAAGTTCAGTTGGAGATGCCTTCGCAAGTTCCTGCAATGCAACTTGTAGATGATACACAATCCAGCAACTGTGGGCAGTATGAATGCTTAAACTGGTGAATGGGCTGCCAAACAAGCATATTGTTTTATTATAGGTGATGTTGAATGTTGTTTAAAATTGAATCAATTTAGGCAAGTAGACTATTCCATCATACCTATCTGTGCTTTGCCAATTATGGAAAGGTTTGGGGAGTCATAAAGTTAGTCACTCACAATATCACAGAGATTGATAGATGTTTGTTAGGTAAGGGTACCAATCCACTTCCAGAAAGACAGCAGAGCAGATGGTGTTAAAATACAATTCAAACAAATAGACTGGTGCTGCACCCTTAAGCAGCTGGTTAAAATGACTCTTGGTCCCATCTTATCTGTCTTCAAACTTAAGTGAATAGTTGGGTGAAATATGTTGCTTACAGAAAACCTAAAATAAACAGTGTATAAAAAGCATTTTCCTCATACACTGCAGCTACATAAATCTGTTGGAAGTAAACTTACCAGCATCACATGCTCTGCCTCTATTTCTTCAAATGTTTTATGACGAAATGGGCTTTTACCATGGATGTTTATCAAGTACCACACTCATTCACAGTTAAACATTATAAAAGAGACTCAAACTATTTTCCTGTCTGTCAAGGGTACTTCAGAGTTCATGCTTTGTCGTGTTTAACCAAAAATAAACAAATTCAGTTTAATAAATCTTGAATGCTTAAGAATCACTTTGATAGTTTTCTACTGTTAATACAGCATATACACAACAAGCCAAGATAGACAATGAATGGCCATCTTGCTACACATCATTAAATGTAACTGTACTCAATTTTGTCTAACAATTGCAGAGTAACACATTGACCTACTACATATCTAGTACCCTTTTTTCATTTAACTCACAATGTATTACTTTTGAAAGCCAATTAACTTCAAATAGGAAGTTTGTGCTTGGGAATTAAAGGTAAAACAAAATCTGTTAGTAATATTTCAAGCACAGAAAAGGCAACCATGTAGATAATTTTACAATTTTGTGAATTATGCATTTTAAATGCAATTATGTTAGGAACCTCATTTTCAATTCTATGCAATCAGTTACTGAGGAGGTAAAGTTGTAGGAATGGCTGTTAACATATTGAGCAGCTTTATTTCTCTTGTTCCTACTTATTTTACTGATAGCTAGTCACTCAGCATTTACCTGTTGAACCACAGTCACTCTCAATCCCATGACTGATATCCTTTGCCTGAAATGTAACCTCAATCTGCTGAGTTGTTCTTTTCTGAAGATGAAACACTGAGGAAATCAGGTGCAAATATTACTGTTATTTGAACGTGTAACAAGATAGATACCTGAAGTGTCTTGAACAGTGATGCTATCACAGCAATCACTCAGGAAGTAATAATAGCTTTAACAACTTGCAAGTTAACACTTTTTTTCCCACTCTTAAGGATTGTTGAAGTGACTGGGACCACCTAGGTTTTGTTTTTATTTTAGCCTACAATGCAGAAAGAATTTATCCATGTGTATAAATCTTTGAATCATACAAGAATACATTAACAATTTGTGCTTAGTACATCGTTTTATTTGTAATACATAAGATAAATCATGATCAAATGCATCGTTGCATAGCTAAGTGTGGCTGAGAATACACAAGTTCTTGCTCAATCATCTCAGCGACCTGACTAGTTAGCTAGGGACGGAGCTGAGGATGGTCTTTGACACATTACCTGGTTCTACAAAGTTGGTTGATCTCAGCTCTATCACCACCTAAAGGGATGTTACAATAGGCTTCAGTGCTGTTTGAAGTGACCAGGGCTGGAAAGGGAACCCATTCAGACGATGGCTCCCCGGTAGAATGTCCTATCAGCGCTCATCCGTAAAGAAGAGGGTCGGAGGGCGGAGATATCAGATCCTGAGCTCCAGCGAGGGCAGAAAGGGTTAACAGCAGATTTTTTAAAAAAGAGAGAGAAAGAATGAAAACACATACGGTTCTCCGGGCAGAATGTGAAAAAAGTTTGTCGGGTGGGTGAATCTGGAAGGAGTTTGTGGGCCGTGGGCTGGGATGGAGTTGATTGCCGGTGGAGGTGAGTGGCTGACCCGGGGCCGGGTCCTGATGGAGAGGAGGTATGTGTGTGTGAGAGAGGGGGGGAGAGTCCGCCAGGGCGCCGCTGCCGCCGCCACTACCACCGGTCCCGACGCCATCTTGCACGGGGCCGGAGCCGGAGCCGCTTTGCCGAGGAAGCGGCCGAGCACACCACAACCCGCCTCTTACCTCAGCTTTCTCACCGGCCTGGGCCACCGCTCGCCGTTAACTCCCGCCCCCACTCCCCAACCTTTCGGTCCTTTCGGCCCGCCTTCCCGGTATCTGTCACTCTTCGGAAGTGAAGTGTTTGTTTGTTTGTGAGTGAGATCCATCCATCCGTCCGTCCCTCTCCGCACGCCGGGAGTGACAGCGGCTCTCCAAGAGTGCATTCGAATCCAGTTTGGGGCTGATCTCACTCCCGGTTCTGGGTCGATCCGGCTCCGAGCTCGCGCCCGCCCCCAAAACAGAGTCAACTTTAACCCCGCGCGCCCAACGGTCTGGTGCTGATCCGGAGCAGAGTGTCCAAGCAGCCGCTCGGAGCCGTGGCCGCCTCCCAACAGGTAACACAGCATCATTGCACAATATTCGCGCAAGATGTACTTTTATTTTCCTTTTCTTCTAAACCTACACATCCCCTTTTGTCCTCCACTTCAAACAATGACTGCCCTCGGATTGATATTTCACATTATTTGTCAAATTTTTTTTTGACACCCCCACCCCCCCCCCCCCCCAAACGTTTTCCCACATAAAACTTGGTCCGATTTTTGAAAGTTGGAAACGTTGACTCTTCCCGTTTTCACAACGAAACAAATAAATCCGATCTGTTTCATCGACTTTTAATCGCGAGGAGGGCGGCCATAAAAAAAAGAATTCTTAAATTCCATTTCGACGGGGAGAAAATTATGTTTAGGAGGCGGGGTTGGGATTTAAATCGATTATTTTTATGTTGGTCTCTTCAGATTTCCAGTTTTGTTCGGTCGTTTATAATTGCATTGCGAATTTGCCCCAAATTAGGCATTTTATTTGGGTTAAGAGAGAAATAAACAAATTATGTATTGTCTGAACAAATGAATAATTCAGATGAGTGTTACAGAAACAAGAATTACACTTTTCTCGTTGTTATCTATATAATATTCATTTGTCACATTCAGGTGAATTATGGCTTGTTAAAGTTAAAATATAGTTTTAGTGCTTGTAAGCGGAAATTTGCTTTGAAATCTATTCAAAGCTTTTGTGAGAATAAGTGTTTGGATAATTTGCTTTCTAATCTGGAAGCTGATGGCTTGTTAAGTGCTAATAAAATATATTTATTTAGTACTGTGAATAAAAATAAGTTGCTATGATAAATATGGGTATTATAGCAAAAAAAATTGGAAACAATTTGTTTTGCACAATCCTGGTCTTAAAGATTTTTACAATTAGTGGTAGAAATCAGACCTCAGGAACAAGATAGTATTAGGCTTTGTTTGTGCTGATTGTTAATACGACTACTTGATATATAAAGGAGTACTCTAAATTTTATGCCATCTTTGAGTCTGGAGTCTTTAAGCAACTTCATAGTCATCAAGGAGCCATTGCTGTAAGTTAACCCCTGAGAAATCCAATAGAGAATTTAGACAAAATCAGTTGTAAAAATCAGTAATGGTTGAAGCAGTTAGTATAAATGCATTTAAGGGGAAGGGGGGAGAATGAAAGAATGAAGGTGAAGGGAATGGAGGGTTATTGTAATGGATTTAGTTTTTTAAAACTTGAATGGTACGTAATCATTAGTTAGGTTGAATGGCCACTTTCTGTGCTGTATATCCGACAGTGTGTAATATCAATAAACATCTGCAAATGCAAATTACTCAACAGCTAATGGATTATCCAGTATTCAATTATTTTCTGACTTCTACCCCATTTGTTTAAGAAATGGTTTGCAGTTGATTTATCTGGGTCCAAAATTCTATTTCAAAATTTGTTGTGAGTTTGTAGGTAATTTTGAGGAATGCTTTGAATTGGTTTTCTAAAAAAAAATTGAACTGATTGTTTAGCAAAAAAAGTTTAAAATATAATACTAGTTGAGAAATTCCTATCTTGTTGATTTGATAAGAAATGCCTATCTGACAAGTTTATCTTGCATTTTTATTGTGCACTTCATAGATTTGCCATTGTCACTTAATTGGATATATGACTTACTGGAATTACCTGGTGTATTTTTGGATGTGTTGTGTTTCAATTGCACATCTAAGTGGCTTATGTTAGCAGTATTTAATAGTTATGTTTCTACAAAATGTATGTTCTGCACCAGAAGAACATTAACTTGTAGGACAGCTACAATGATCACCTTGCGCTTGCCCTATGGAGGGGAAAAATCAAAAGGATATTGGGGACGTCAGATGTTTGGCACGGACAGACTCAATCTTGTCTTAGTCTTCGCTAACATTCCTTTTATTTTTGAAAAGCTTATCAGTCTTACTTAATATAGTCATGATTTGGAGGCTGGTGTTGGACTGGGGTGGATAAAGTTTAAAAACCACACAACACCAGGTTATGGTCCAACAGGTTTATTTGGAATCATTAGCTTTTGAAGCGCTGCTTCTTTTTCATGTGGTTGTGGAGCAGAATCAGAAGACACAGACTTTATAGCAACAGGATTGTAGTGTCATGGAATGTAATATTAAACAAATTTAGCTTAAGTCTTTTATCTTCTAGAATGACCATGTGAGTTTCTGTTCCTTCGTTTGTAAATCCCAGAACTTTTTAAAGCTACATTCTCAAGACAGCTTTTAACAATATGTCTTCTCAGCTCAGATAATGCATTAGGTATGAAGTTAAAGTCTGTCTGTATCCCAATATTAGGTAAGACTGATTCTATTTCTAAAGTGGAAATTACAGAATCTTGCATGGATTTATGCAGCTTTTGAGCAAAATTAAAATATAATTCTCCAAGTACAAATTCACCTCAACCACCTGATGAAGAAGCAGCGCTCCGAAAGCTAATGATTCCAAATAAACCTGTTGGACTATAACCTGATCTTGTGATTTTTAACTTACTTAATATATTCAGAATAGTAAACTGTATGGGTTATTGTAAGGTAACTGGTGTCCATGAAACCTTAAACCTTTCAGGAGAGGAAGAACGAAATTATCAAGGTAGTAGCAGGCAAATGTAAAAATGTAATAATGGGATTGGAAGCTGTTAGGTCAGCTTTTCCACAGGACAGTTAATCTAATCGCACTTGCACCTTCACTTGTTGCATTAGCCTATCAACAAATACCTTCCTTGTAATATCCCTGTTTTTGTAAGTCACAAAGAAAACTATTCTCTTTAAAGGTTGTGAAACATAAGGAGTTGTGTATAAATTGTGCAAGGAAAGCAGTTGATTTTTGGCAGCTCTTCCCACAAAATAATGGACTTGTGTCAAAGGGCCATTGTCTTCGAGACAATATTTGAAGTCCTTTAATCTGTATCTTTAAATATAACAGGAAAGTGTATTATACACTATTATTATCTTGGATCATGCCAGTGTTTTAACACATTTAAATCCATGTACTATTTAAAAACTCTCAAGCTAATATACTTTAATGCTGTGAGGTTACTCTTTATTCTCATTCTCTTGATTCACAACTTCAAGTTGTTCTTTTCATTACCACACTAGTACATTGAACTACTGATATCTAGTCCTCTCCTTAAGCATGACCCTGGCTTGGAAGGACAAATGTTATAAACTAAAGCTGTTTTCATGTGTTTAGCAGCTTTTAGTGACACTGACTCTGTGTGGGCCTTGCTCAGCTGTTGGCAACCCTTAAAGTAACCTTACAGTATTCTTTATGGGATTTGCCAAGAATTCCCTGTTAAACCAAGTCTTTCTAAGGCTGACTTTCAGTGAATCAAGTGTTTTCTTTAACATTTGGGATTATTAGCAGTGTAACATCTGTGCCTTAGAAGCTAGTACAGTTACCCTTGTTATGTAGTGAAACATGGCATCCACAGAACATAGTAAGAACCTACACCAATGAGATCAATGACCAGTTAACCTCAGAAAAACAGAATTGTTAGAGTGCGGGATGAGGTTATTTGGCATGAGAAAGTATTATGTCATGTTGCCTTTAATTTTTTTATAATCAGTTACTTTAAATCTATGCTCCCCTTGTTCTTGAACCCTTCACATATGTGAACAGTTTCTCTCTGTCTGCTGGGTCTGAACTCTGTTTTTGTTAAATAGAAACTGAAAGAAATGTGGATGCTGGAAATCAGATGCTGGCAGACCTGCTGAGCTTTTCCAGCAACTTCTGCCTCTGTTTTTTTTTGTTAGGCTAGGGACTAAGATAAACAGCTCTTCCTACAGTACCAAGGGAATTTTTATGATTTTTTTTATTTGAAAAAACAGATGGGGCCTCATGATGTATCACACAGTCCCTCTGTTCTAGTTTAGTCTAGATTATTTGTTCAAGGCCTGGAGTGGAACTTGAATCCAATCTTTTGACTCAAATGTCAGAATGCTACCGTTGATCCCAGCTAATGTAAGATTTATTTGACCATGCCCAGGTTTTTGTATTTGTAAGCTCAAGCCATAAAGTGGGATTGTATCCAGAGCTTAATGATTCCAAGCCCAGATTAGATTCCCTACAGTATGGAAACAGGCCCTTCAGTCCAACAAGTCCACATCAAACCTCTAGGTTTTCCTAATGAAGGGCTTTTGCTCAAAACATCGATTTTACTGCTCATCGGATGCTGCCTGAACTGCTGTGCTTTTCCAGCACCACTAATCCACACCAAACCTCTGAAGAGTCACCCACCCAGATCCATTCCCCGACCCTGCATTTACTAATGCACCTAACACTATGGGGCAATTTAGCATGGCCAATTCACCTGACCTGCACATCTTTGGATTGTGGGAAGAAACCAGAGCACCCAGAGGAAACCCATGCAGATGTGGAGAGAATGTGCAAACTCCACACAGATGGTCACCCAAGCATGGAATCGAACCTGGGTCCCTGGCGCTGTAAGGCTTGAGTGCTAACCACTGAGCCACCATGCCACCCTAACCAAACAGGTGGAAGAGGGAAAGCGTTGATGTGGTGTATATGATTTCATTAAGGTGTTTGATAAGGCTCCCCATGGTAGGCTATTGCACAAAATACAGTGGCATGGGATTAAGGGTGATTTATCGGTTTGGATCAGAAGTCAGAGATGAAAGAAGTCAGAGAGTGGTGGTTGATAGGAAATATTCTTCATCTTAGAGTTCAGTTACTAGTGATGTACCTCAAAGATCTGTTTTTGGTCCATTGTTGTTTGTCATTTATATAAATGACCTGGATGAGGGCATAGAAGGATGGGTTAGTAAATTTACGGATGACACTAAGGTTGGGAGAGTTGTGGATATTGACGATGGATGTTGTGGGTTACAGAGCGACAAAGATAAGCTGCAGAGCTGAGTTGAGAGGTGGCAAATGGAGTTTAATGCGGCAGAAGTTGAGGTGTTTCACTTTGGAAGGAGTAACAACAGGCATGCAGAGCACTGGGCTAATGGTATGATTCTTGGTAGTGTGGATGAGCAGAGGGATCTGTGTCCAGATACATAGATCCTTGAAAGTTGCCACCCAGGTTGATAGGGTTGTTAAGAAGGCATATAGTATATTAGCTTTTATTGGTAGAGGGATTGAGTTTTGGAACCATGACATAGATCATGCTGCAGCTGTACAAAACTCTGGTGCGTCCACGTTTTGGAGTATTGCGCACAGTTTTGGTCACCAAATTATGGGAAGGATGTGTAAGCTTTGGAAAGAGTTCAGAGGAGAATTACTAGGATGTTGCCTGGTATGGAAGGAAGGTCTTATAAGGAAAGGTTGAGGGACTTGAGGCTGTTTTTCGTGAGAAGAAGGTTGAGAGGTAACTTAATTGAGATATATAATCAGAGGGTTCGGTAGGCTGGACAGAGAGAGCCTTTTTCCTCAGATGGCAATTGCCAGCATGAGGGGACATAGCTTTATACTGAGGGGTAATAGATATAGGACAGATCTCTGAGATCTCAGAGTAGTAGGGGTGTGGAGCGCACTGCCTGTAACAGTAATAGATTTGCCAACTTTAGGGCACTTAAATGGTCATTGGATAGGCATATGGATGAGAATGGAATAGTGTAGATCAGACATACTTCAGATTGGTTCCACAGGTCAGCACAATTTCGAAGGCTGAAGGGCCTGTACTGCGCTGTTAGGTTTTATGTATTTGTGCCATAGCTGACCCTTTGACTGTGTCCATCAATTGTGTACATATTTCAGTCAGCCGATGCTAATTGATCTTGTTTAGTTTGGGGAGCTTATCTATCAATAAGGAAAAGCTTGAAAACCTTTTTAGTTTTATGAAATTCAAATGAGAGAAACAAGTGAGTATTGAGTGTGAATATAAATAGATTCTCTGAGCTTCGGTTAGATTGTCAAGCTCTGTAGAATATATGTAGTTTACAGTCTGTAATTTAAACACACCTGCATTAAAGTATAGAGTTTTTCTGTACCATGTGAAATGGAGCAATGTTTGGAAAAATATCTTTTTACACCAAGAGAGAGTGAGCTGGTGTAGAAAATTATGCTGTCTTAATTTTCTCATAGATGGAAGGAAGAATGACTAATCACCGGCCCATATCCCTCCAAACCCTTTCTATTCATATACCCATCTAAATGCCTCTTAAATGTCGCAATTGTACCAGCCTCCACCACATCGTCTGGCAGCTCATTCCATGTACCACCCTCTGCATGAAAAAGTTGCCCCTTAGGTCTCTTTTATATCTTTCCCCTCTCGCCCTAAAACCATGCCTTCTAGTTCTGGACTCCCTGACACCAGGGAAAAGACTTTGTCTATTTATCCTATCCATGCCCTTCATAATTTTGTAAACCTCTCTAAGGTCACCCCTCAACCTCTGACGCTCCAGGGAAAACAGCCCCAGCCTGTTCACCCTCTCCCTGTAGCTCAGATCCTCCAACCCTGGCAACATCCTTGTAAAACTTTTCTGAACCCTTTCAAGTTTCACAACATCTTTCCGTTGGGAAGGAGACCAGAATTGCACGCAATATTCAGACAGTGGCCTAATCAATGTCCTGTATAGCTGCAACATGGAGTTGGGAGGTCTCCTGTACTCAATACTCTGACCAATAAAGGAAAGCATACCAAACGCCTTCTTCACTATCCTATCTACCTGCGACTCCACTTTCAAGGAGCTATGAATCTGCACTTCAAGGTCTCTTTGTTCAGCAACACTCCCTAGGACCTTACCATTAAGTGTATAAGTCCTGCTAAGATTTGCTTTCCCAAAATGCAGCACCTCGCATTTATCTGAATTAAACTCTATCTGCCACTTCTCAGCCCATTGGCCCATCTGGTCCAGCTCCTGTTGTAATCTGAGGTAACCCTCTTCGCTGTCCACTACACCTCCAATTTTGGTGTCATCTGCAAACTTACTAACTGTACCTCTTATGCTCACATCCAAATCATTTATGTAAATGACAAAAAGTAGAGGGCCCAGCACCGATCCTTGTGGCACTCCACTGGTCACAGGCCTCCAGTCTGAAAAATAACCCTCCACCACCACTCTCTGTCTTCCAACTTTGAGCCAGTTTTGTGTCCAAATGGCTAGTTCTCATTGTATTCCATGAGATCTAACCTTGCTAATCAGTCTCCCATGGGGGACCTTGTCGAACGCCTTACTGAAGTCCATATAGATCACATCTACTGCTCTGCCCTCATCAATCTTCTTTGTTACTTCTTCAAAAAATTCAATCAAGTTTGTGAGACATGATTTCCCACGCACAAAGCCATGTTGACTATCCCTAATCAGTCCGTGCCTTTCCAAATACACGTACATCCTGTCCCTCAGGATTCCCTCCAACAACTTGCCCACCACCGAGGTCATGCTCACCGGTCTATAATTCCCTGGCTTGTCTTTACCGCTCTTCTTAAAAAGTGGCACCATGTTTGCCAACCTCCAGTCTTCCGGCATCTCACCTATGACTATCGATGATACAAGTATCTCAGCAAGAGGCCCAGCAATCACTTCTCTAGCTTCCCTGTACACCTGATCAGGTCCTGGGGATTTACCTTTAACCATTTCAAGACACCCAGCACCTCCTCCTCTGTAATCTGGATATTTTGCAAGATGTCACCATCTATTTCCCTACAGTCCAAATCTTCCATATCCTTTTCCACAGTAAATACTGATGCAAAATATTCATTTAGTATCTCCCCCATTTTCTGTGGCTCCACACAAAGGCCACCTTGCTGATTTTTGAGGGGCCCTATTCTCTCCCTAGTTACCCTTTTGTCCTTAAAAGATTTGTAAAACCTCTTTGGATTCTCCTAAATTCTATTTGCCAAAGCTATCTCATGTCCCTGTTTTGCCCTCCTGATTTCCCTCTTAAGTATACTTCTACTTTCTTGATACTATTCTAAGGATTCACTCGATCTATCCTGTCTATACCTGACATATGCTTCCTTCTTTTTCTTAACCAAACCCTCAATTTCTTTAGTCATTCAGCATTCCCTATAGCTACCAGCCTTCCCTTTCACCCTGACAGGAATATACTTTCTCTGGATTCTTGTTATCTCATTTCTGAAGGCTTCCCATTTTCCAGCTGTCCCTTTACCTGTGAACATCTGCCTCCAATCAGCTTTCGAAAGTTCTTGCCTAATACCGTCAAAATTGGCCTTTCTCCAATTTAGAACTTCAACTTTTCGATCTGGTCTCTCCTTTTCCATCAATATTTTAAAACGAATAGAATTGTGGTTGCTGGCCCCAAAGTGCTCTCTCACTGACACCTCAATCACCTGCCCTGCCTTATTTCCCAAGAGTATGTCAAGTTTTGCACCTTCTCTAGTAGGTACATCCACATACTGAATCAGAAAATTGTCTTGTACACACTTAAGAAATTCCTCTCCATCTAAACCTTTAACACTATGGCAGTCCCAGTCGATGTTTGGAAAGTTAAAATCCCCTACCATAACTACCCTATTATTCTTACAGATAGCTGAGATCTCCTTACAAGTTTGTTTCTCAATTTCCCTCTGACTACTGGGGGGTCTACAATACAATCCCAATAAGGAGGTGATCCCTTTCTTATTTCTCAGTTCCACCCAAATAACTTGCCTGGATGTATTTCCAGGAATCTCCTCCCTCAGCACAGCTGTAATGCTATCTCTTATCAAAAATGCCACTCCCTCTCCTCTCTTGCCTCCTTTTCTATCCTTCCTGTAGCATTTGTATCCTGTTGGTACTAATTAACAAATATTTCAATGAAGCATTGACCATGGTCTACTGTTACAGGAGAAAAATGAAGACCAGCTTCGCATCAATGTATGACGTTTCATTTGAGAAAGTGATGTTTGACCAAACCCTATGTCAAATTTCCCTTAACTGCAGCCATTTCAAGTACATGAAGAAACTTAATTGCCATATGATAAAATATTATTCAAGGTTACAGGCCAAGTAGTAGAATGTGGAATTAGTGCAGATAGGTTGGTGCAGATTTGATGGGCTGAAGGGTCTTTTCTGTGCTCTGTAATCCTTTCATACTTCGGAAATAAAAGTTGTAATGTGAAGTAGAGAATTTTTGTAAAGATAAGTGGCTGAAAAATATCGGTTAAAAATTGGAAGTATAGTGAACTGTAAAGAAGGTGATCTCAGTTCAAAAAGGATCTTGTCACCCATTGCACCATCTGATCAAGTGGCAAATGGAGTTTAATTTAGATAAATGTGAAGTGCTGCATTATGGAAAGGCAAATCAGGACAGGACTTAATGGAAACATCTTGGGGAATGTGGCTGAACAAAGAGACCTTAGAGTACATGTTTATAATTCCATGAAAGTGGAGTTACAGATAGATAAGATAGTGAAGAAAGTGTTTGGTATGCTTGCCTTTATTTTGGTCAGTGAATTGAGTATAGGAGTTGGGAGGTCATGTTGCAGAATGTTGGTTAGGCCACTATTGGAATATGGTGGGCAATTCCCCTAGTACAGGAAGGATGTTGTGAAATCTGAAAGGGTTCAGAATAGATTTACAAGGATTTTGCCAGGATTGGAGGGTTTGAGCTATAGAGAAAGGCTGAATAGGCTGGGGCTATTTTCCTTGGAGCATCAGAGGCTGAGAGGTGACCTTTATAGAGGCTTATAAAATCGTGAAGGGCATGGATAGGGTGAATTGCCAAGGTCTTTTCCTTGGGGTGGGGGAGTACATAACCAGTGGACGTAGGTTGAAGATGAGGGAGGAAAGATTTAAAATAGACCTAAGGACAACGTTTTCATTGCAGAGGGTACTGCATGTATGGAGTGAGCTGCCAGAGGAAGTGGTGGAGGATGGTATAACTGCAACATTTAAAAAGCATCTGGATGGATATATCATTAGAAAGGATTAGAGGGATATGGGCCAAATGCTGGCAAATGGGACTAGATTAATTTAGGATATCTGGTCCTCATGAACGAGTTAGAACGAAGAGTTTGTTTCAGTGTTGTATACCTCTATGACTGTATAATTATGATAGTGAAACCATGGGGAAACTTGAAACGAAGAAGGATTGTTTCTTGTTTTTCCAGGAGGAGCAATACAGTGGGAATATACAAAGGATAATGATTCTTTTGAGCATGTTATGCGAATATGCTATGGAATAATGAGTTCTGCATCAGCTGAAATTCATGGAGGGTGGAGAACGGTGAGGTAGAGTGTTAGAATTGCTAATTTCTGATTTGATTGAAGGTATAGATTAAGTTCTGTGAGAGTTAGTAGGGGATAAAATAAATGGTGTCTCAAGTGGAAGAAAGAAATGGAAGAATATGGCAAAACTACTGACAACTTTGAACCAAAGACAGGCTGGAAAGTCAAAAGTTAATTACATGATTAAGATAGCAGGTGGAAAACTTCATAGCGTAGATGAGTTGATGTGGGACTAAATTGAGGAGGGAAGTGGAGGATCAGTTGTGCAGGTTTCCCCGGTTTTAGGTGGAAATAAGTCAGGCCTAATTTAATATTTAAGGTGAAAGTCGATGGTGGAATGGGAGATGAGAGAAGAACTTTCATAGTTTGGTAGAAGGGTTTGATTTTTGGGGTACAGCATTGTAACAATTAATAATCTCACCAAATTGCCAATGATTCACCATATGCACTTTAATCCAAGCTCCTTTACTTGCATTTGATATGCTGCACTTAGTCATATAGGAAACAGACCCTTCAGTCCAACTTGTCCATGCTGACCAGGTTTCCCAAATTAAACTAGTCACAATTGCCTGAGTTTAGCTAAAACCTTTCCTATTCATGTACCTGTCCAAATGTCTTTTAAATGTTGTAATTGTACCTGCCTGTACTGCTTCCTCTGGCAGTTTGTTCCATATATGCGCCACCCTCTGTGAAAACGTTGCCCCTCAGGTCTGTTTTTAATCTTCCCCTCTCACCTTAAATTGAGAATGGGAAATGAATAGAATCTGAAGGGTATTGAAGCTACAAAAATAATTCAGCAATGGCTGTGATGCAGATCAAGTGAAAGTATTGCATTTATGATGGCAAGTCAAAGGATGATACAGCTGCTAATCAAAGAGATTACTTCCAATGGGATTAATAGGCTATGTCTTTTTTTTCCTAGTGATTAAAGTATGTGGTTGGATTGGATAGATGAAAGATATATTGAAGGAATAATGTTAATTGTAAAAAAAAATTGTACATAGAAAAGGTACTAAAACTGTCTTACAGTCTTTGCAGAGGGGGAAAAAAACAAACACGTTGGAATTTGACATTCCTTCGGGCTTTTCTGCAGTTGCAAGCAAGGCATTTCCTACTTGTGCAGGACACTATTTACATTCATTTTGAGGTAGCAAGAGGTCTAACAACTGAATGGACCTATGTGATGCTTTAGCAGTGGACACTAGACAGCCTTCTTTCTTTACTGCGTCTTGGCATCAGCTGTCCCAAACTTTAGCGTGTCCCTCAGAACATAGTCCGGGCCCTTGGAATGTGCCATTCTGTAATACTCCATCTGGTTCTCACCACCGGACATGCTATAGTTTGGCGCTTGTTGGAAAGTTCTGATGATGACACATTCTTCTAAATGACTTTGACAGTCTCCACAGGGAACCATATGACAGAGCTTTGTACATGTTGTCCCTATAGCCTCAGTCCATCTTTGACCACAAGATGAAGTGGAAGGTGGTTCAGGCGACTGCTGAAGCACAGGCTCAGGGAACAGGACAGACCTATGTCATGTGCAGCAACACTGATAGGACCTTGCACCTAATGGCCAAGCTTTTACCTGCAAAGAAGCATGGCCTCTCTTTTTGTCTCAATTTATTTGGCTCCCAAGGCCAGTTTGAACTGGTCATATGTACTCATGGTTGATAGCAGATCCAAGCAGAAAATGGTGATGTCACCTATGTAAGTGGAGACTTTGAGCTGTAGGCCTCTGCTACCTGGAATAGTCACCCCTCTTGGGCTGAAGGGAATGAAAATTAAACCAGAAACAAAAGCAAATTGGTGGAGAAACTTGGCAGGACTGACAGCTTCTGTGGAGAGAAAGCCAAATTTACATTTGGAGTTCAGTGGCCCTCCTTCAGCTAAGCAGGGAAAGTATGTGTGTGTATATAATGATGATAGTGGAAGAGGTGGTGAAGATAGTAAAGAATTAAGTGGTTGAATGTGGAGAAAGCTCTCAGGACTGTTTAACAGTTTCACATGAACATATTAAACAGAGTGCTCAAAAAGAGTGAGAATAATATGCTCCCCAGTGTGTATTGATCAGATTAACCTCTCCACGTAGCCGAAAGCACTATCATTCATATGAATGGAAATAAAAGGGCATATAGTGGGAATTCATTTAGATATCTAACTGGTGAGGCAGATGAACTCTGCATGGTTGGGAACATGGGACTGGGACAGCATAGTGATTGCAGAGACATGGCTCAGGGATGGACAGGAATGGCAGCTTTATATTTAAGGGTAAAGGTGCTATAGGAAGGATAGAAAGAGGGGTAAGAGGGGCATTTTAATTAAGTATAACATTACAGCTGTACTTAGGATATTCCTGGGAGAATGTCCAGGGAAGGTTTGAGTGGAACTAAGAAATAACAAAGGGATAATTACCTTTATTGAAATTGTACTAAGAACCCCCCCCCCCAAAACACAGTCAATGGAAAATTGAGAAACAAATTTGTAAGGAGACCTCACATATCTGTAAGAACAATAGAGTACTAATGGTAGGGGATTTTAACCTTCCAAACATAGACTGGGACTACCATAATGGATGGAGAGAAATTTGTGTGTATAAGAACATTTTTTGATTCAATATGTGGGAGGACCTGCTACAGAAGGAGCAAAATTTGACCTACTCTAAAGAAATAAGATAGAGCAGGTGACTGAAGTTTCAGTAGGACTGTGAGGCCAGTGATCATAATTCTATTAGTTTTAAAATAGTGATGGAAAAGGATAGACCGGATCTAAAAGTTGAAGTTCTAAGTTGGAGGAAGGCCAATTTTGCCAGTATTAGGCAAAAACTTTCAAAAGTTGATTGGCAGCAGATGTTCGCAGTTAAAGAACTGGAAAATGCAAGCTTTCAAAAATGAGATGGTGAGAGTCCAGATACATTATGTTCCTGTTAGGGTGAAAGGCGAGCCTGGGAGGTGTAGGGAATGCTGATGACTAGTGAAATTGAGGTTTTGGTCAAGGAAAAGGAGGTATAGACTGCAGGGATTGAGTGAATCCTTAGCGTATAAAGGCAGTAGCAGTATACTTGAGGGAAATCTGAAGGGCAAAAAGGGGACATGAGCTACCTTTGGCAAATAGGATTAAGGAGAATCCAAAGGGGTTCTACAAATATATTTAAGGACAAGAGAGTATCTATGGAGAGAATTGGATCCCTTAAAGATCAGCAAGGCTACCTATGTGTGGAGCCTTGGGAGATCCGAGGCGATTATTTTGCATCAGTGTTTACTGTGGAGAAGAATATGGAAGCTAGCGAACTTGGGGAAATAAATAGTGACATCTTGAAAAATGTCCATATTACAGAGGAGAACGTAATGGAAGTCCTAAAAATGCTAAAGCTGGATTAATCTCCGGGACCTGATCAGGTGAATCCTAGAATTCTGTGGGAAGCTAGGGAAGTGATTGTTGGGCACCTTTCTGAGATCTATGTATCGTCGATAGCCACAGATGAGATGCTGGAAAACTTTGGTTAATGTGATGCCACTATTTAAGAAAGGTGATAGGGAAAAGCCAGGGAACTATAGGCCAGTGAGCCTGACATCAGTGGAGGGCAACTTTTCGGAGGGGAACCTGAGGGACAGGATTCACATGTATTTGGAAAGGCAAGGACTGATTAGGGATAGTCAGCATGGCTTTGTGCATGGGAAATAGTGTCTTACTAACTTGATTGCGTTTTCTTTGAAGAAGTAACAAAGCGGATTTCTGAAGGAAGAGTGGTGGACGTGATCTATATGGACTTCAGTAAGGCATTCAACAGGGTTCCTCTTAGTAGCCTGGTTAGCAAGGTTAGATCACATGGAATGCATGGAGAACTACCCATTTGGCAACAGAACAGGCTGAAAGGTAGAAGACAGAGGATGATTGCTTTTCAGACTGGAGGCCTGGGACCAGTGGAGTGCCGCATGGATCGGTGCTGGTCCACTGCTTTCTGTCACTTCTATAAATGATTTGGATGTGAACATAGGAGGTATAGTTAGTAAGTTTGCAAATGACGCCAAAATTGGAGGTTCAGTGGACAGTGAAGAAGGCGTTTTTCAGAGTAGATTGGGACTTGACGAGATGGGGCAAAGGACTGAGGAGTGGCAGATAGAGTTTAACTTCGATAAGTGTGAGGTGCTGCATTTTGGAAAGGCAAATTAGGGCAGGAATTATACACTTTATGGTAAGGTCCTGGGAGTGTTGCTGAACAAAGAAACCTTGGAGTGCAGGATGATAGTTCCTTGAAAGTGGAGTTGCAAGTAGATAAAAATAGTGAAGAAGGTGATTTCATATGCTTGCCTTTGGTCAGTACATTGAGTATAGGAGTTGGGAGGTCATGCTGCAACTGTACAGGACATGGGTTAGGCCACTATTGCAATACTGTGTGCAATTCTGGTTTCCCTTGTACAGGAAGCATGTTGTGAAATTTGAAGGGGTTTGAAAAGATTTATAAGGATGTTGCCAGGATTGGAGGGTTTGAGCTATAGAGAGAGGTCGAATAGGCTGAGGCTATTTACCCGGAGAGTCGGAGGCTGCAGGGTGTCCATTATAGAGGTGTACAAAATAGTGAGGGGCGTGGATAGGGTGAATCGCCGAGTCTTTTCCTTGGGGTGGAAGTGTACAAAGCTAGAGGGCATAGGTTTAAGATGGAGGAAAGATTTAAAATGGACCGAAGGGAGAATGTTTTCATGCAGTGGGTGGTGCATGAATGGAATGAGCTGCCAGAAGATGTGGTGGAAGATAGTACAATAACAACGTTTAAAAAGCATCTAGATGGATATATAAATAGGAAGAGTTTAGAGGGATACAGGCTAAATGCTAATAAATGGGACTAGATTAATTTCAGATATCTGGTCCTCGTGGACAAGTTAGACCGAAGGGTTTGTTTCCATGCTGTACAGCTCTTTGGCTCTGTGATGCTTCTTAGAAGGACCAAGCAAAACGTGCATATGACGTTCATTCATGTTCAATTGTAATGCTTACTAGCTTGAAGCAATTCATCGGATTTAACAGAAAGCAGAATTGCTGCAGATAAAGATGTACTATTAGATTAGATTAGATTAGATTAGATTACAGTGTGGAAACAGGCCCTTCGGCCCAACAAGTCCACACCGACCCGCCGAAGCCCAACCCACCCATACCCCTACATTTACACCTTACCTAACACTATGGGCAATTTAGCATGGCCAATTCACCTGACCCGCACATCTTTGGACTGTGGAAGGAAACCGGAGCACCCGGAGGAAACCCACGCAGAGACGGGGAGAATGTGCAAACTCCACGCAGTCAGTCGCCTGAGGCGGGAATTGAACCCAGGTCTCTGGCGCTGTGAGGCAGCAGTGCTAACCACTGTGCCACCGTAAATCATTTGGGTAGTGCATGATGTACCATATTATTCACAGTTCATTTTGCTAGTTCGAAGTACAGATTCTATTGCTGTTAATTTTTAAATGCTTTCATTAGGTTGTTTGTAGTTTGTGTTTTCTTACTGGAGCATTTGTTTAGTTTGTGTTTTTTCTTTATATGCTCTATATTAAGAGAAAATGCATTTGCTTGGGAAAATCCCCCCCACGCTTAAACCAAACAAAGATCAGAAAGCAAAGATTGCGTGTTATTTCTAAAAAGTCATGCCCTTACTAATTCACCATAAGGTAATGTTATTGAGAACTCCTTTTTGGTATAGTAGCCCACTGCTTATAGTGACACGGCTATTCCTCTGTTTGAATGCAACTTATTAGGTAAGTTCCTGCTCAATCAGTAAATGATGTAAATTGATTTTTATACATAAAATTCAACATTTGTAGCTATCATCTATTGTTTTCATCTTGATGGTGTATATATAACTGCTTTCACAGTAAGACTTTGTAGTTTTGCTTATCAGTTTTGCTTGAAATGTTTAGTCAACTCAAATTGGAAATGGGAATACAAATTGTTCTGTTTAAATAACCTGTTTATTGTAGTGTATTGCATGTACGGTCTATTGCTGTTTTGAGTAAGTGGGTTTAATTTTCTGTAAGTTGTGCCATTAACCCTTCTCTGTCTCCAACCTATTGGCCTAGATAGTGGAGTTCAGTAGTTGGCAGTGATGGTGTTAGTTTCATAATTTTTTCATTCTTTAGATCAGGGGAATAGTGAGGGAGGACTTAGTCTACTTTTTTCAAAAAAGATCCCTCAAAAATAATTCCAAACAGTTTACCTAGATTGAGTTTCGTTACAATGCAATGATGGGCAGCTGTTTTACAAACTTGAATATGTCACATATCAATGAGATGACTAACTGTTTGAATTTGTTTGCATGTGTTAGTGATAAACCAGACAAAACAGTGTGCAGCACGTGGCACAGTGGTTAGCACTGCTGCCTCACAGCGCCAGAGACCCGGGTTCAATTCCCGACTCATGCGACTGACTGTGTGGAGTTTGCACATTCTCCCCGTGTCTGTGTGAGTTTCCTCCGGGTGCTCCGGTTTCCTCCCACAGTCCAAAGATGTGCGGGTCAGGTGAATTGGCCATGCTAAATTGCCCGTAGTGTTAGGTTAAAGGGGTAAATGTAGGGGTATGGGTGGGTTGCGCTTCGGCGGGTCGGTGTGGACTTGTTGGGTCGAAGGGCCTGTTTCCACACTGTAAGTAATCTAATCTAACCCTTGTTTTTCTATGAATATATCATAAGAAATGGGAACAGGAGTATGTCATGGAGTCCCTGCTCCACCGTATTCTTCCTTTTTAAATATGAAAATTGAAACTGTGAACTCTGTTTCAGATGTGGTCACAGCAAAACTCTATAATTGTAACAAAGCTTCTTTAATTTTGCATTCTACTCCCCTAATGATAGACCAATTTATAATTTGCCTTTTCCATTGCTTTGTGTTTTCCTGCTAACTTTGTAGTGTCCTCTATGTGTATGCCCAAATCTTTGAATGCCAACATTTACATACTTCATGTCTTTTAAAACAAAAGTTTCCTTTTTTTTCAATCTGATGACCAAAATGAAGAATTTCACAATTTCCCATTTTGTTACTTCATCCACCACCTTGTTGCCCATTCAGTTAAATCTGTTTATATTTCTTTGCAGCGTCCTTGTGTCCTCCTCCATGGCTGTGTTCCCATTTAGGTTTCATTGTCAGCAAATGTAGGTATATTACTCTTGGTCTCTTTTTATATGTCATTAATATAGGCTGTAGCACCAATCCTTGTGGCACTCCACTAGTTACAGACTTCCAGCCTGAAAATTTACTTCCTTTTACTTCCTGTCCATTGACATTCTCTATTCATGCTAATATCATCACACTCCACTCTGTGAGCCCTTGTCTTGTGTATCAGAATTATTTGACATGTCACCTTTATTGCATGCTTTTTTGGAAATCTAACCATACTCTATCTGCTGGATTACATTTGCCTAGTGTACAAGTTGCATCTTCAAAAAGCTTCTAATTGTCATATAGAATTTTCTTCTATCAAAACCACATGGATGATACTGAGTAGCATTGTCCATACATTACTTTAGAAAGGGTTAAATTCATAATTGTCTGAAAGGCCAATTCAAATTCAAGGTCTGACAGTTTTCTCTGACAAAACTGTCATGCTGCATTGTGTTGGTTTGTTTCAGATTTCTTTAATGAATATGTTTGGGTAAGGGAATCCGTTGAAACGGCTTTATGACATCACAAGTCACACCAATTTAAATAATCAAATTTCTTGTGGAAACAGCATTAACTGTTTTCTCGGACATGGAAAGCTCCTGTGTGAGGTTGAGGGAGAATGAGCTAAGTGATTGATTGTGAATAATTAAGTTGCTGTTTTTAGAGCCTCATTGGTAAAGATACAGTACCTCGGCTATCTATGCATTATTCCTTTATTCATTGACATTACAAGGCAACTGCTGTGTTCAGAGAGCTGAGTTTTGTTTTGTTGGTTTAGCATGATCATACAAAACTACTGTAAAGTTTGAAAAGTACAGCAATGAGGAAATATTGGCAAATTGTATACAATTTTAGAAATAAAACTAGAGTTATGAGTTGAAACAGAAGTCTGTACGTCTGTGCAAACATGTGATATTTAGAAGAAATGATTAAATACCTAACAGTTGGTTATGCAAGTTGTTAAGGAAATGGGATGTTGTTTTGTAGATTTTTTTAATCTTATAAAGTGTACCGGTGTTGAAGGTAAACTTGCCATTGTCCTACTGAACCAAAGGTTTTCTATCTCTTTAAAGAGAGATGATTGATATTGGTTTTTAATCTGAGAGTCACCATGCCTCAGGAAGGGGGAAAGTTTGAAGAGTAGAGTCCATTATCGTAACTTCAGCCGGTATTGGAATGGAGTTCACTCTGTTGGCATCCCTTTTTATCACTAACCAACTCCCTAACTGATTTAGGCATGGCAGATCTCCCTTATTTACCGAGAAGTGATGTGCGATTTTCATAGTAAACCGTTCAGTTTCTACTGTTGTGTTTACAATGTCACTTCAAACCTCTGAGAGATCATAGTGGTGCTGGAAAAGTACTGCAGGTCAGGCAGCATCCGAGGAGCAGGAAAATCGACGTTTCGGGCAAAAGCCCTTCATCAGGAATAGAGGCAGGGAGCTTGCAGGGTGGAGAGATAAATGAGAGGGGGGTGGGGGTGGGGAGAGAGTAGCATAGACTACAATAGGTGAATGGGGGTGGGGATGGAGATGATAGGTCAGAGAGGAGGGTCATAAGGGCTAGAAGGCTGGAACTGGGCTGAGGTGGGGGAAGGGGAAATGAGGAAACTGGTGAAATCCACATTGATGAGCGAGTCTGTTTCAGGACATGGTTGAAGAGCTTCAGGGCAGAGGAGATGACCTGGGGGTTGCAGTGAGAGAGAGACTCACTGAGATTTTTGTAGAGAGAGGAAGAAAACTTCTTCAAGGCAGGCATCCTTGCAAGAGGATTCGCAGTAGGGTTAAAATCAACTCGGTAAAAACAAGGACTGCAGATGCTGGAAACCAGAGATTAGATTAGAGTGGTGCTGGAAAAGTACAGCAGGTCAGGCAGCATCCGAGGAGCAGGAAAATCGATGTTTCGGGCAAAAGCCCTTCATCAGGCATAGAGGCAGGGAGCCTGCAGGGTGGAGACAGAAATGAGAGGGTGTGGGGGTGGGGAGAGATAAATGAGAGGGAGGGTGGAGGTGGGGCCTGCCTTGAAGAAGTTAGGTTAGGTTGTCCTTCGTTTTATTAAGAGCTTTTGCCCGAAACATCGATTTTCCTGCTCCTCGAATGCTGCCTGACCTGTTGTGCTTTTCCAGCACCACTCTAATCTAGACTCTGGTTTCCAGCATCTGCAAACCTTGTTTTTACCCTCTGAGAGATGATGTTGACTGTCACACATTTCATTTGTCATTGTGTCTTCTATTGGTTAATGTAATGGAATGATCATGATGTATGGATTAAAAAAAAGTGAAGGCAACATAGTTACAACATTTCAAGTTTAGATGTGAAGCAAAGACTGGATCACCAGACAAGTTTGTGACGATAAGTCAAAATTATTCTCATTCTTTGTGGTGACTCCATTACTAGGATATGGTGTAAGGTGTTCTTTTTCTATAGTGGTCTGAAGGAATGCCTGAGACTGAATGGGATGAGGAAATGTGATGGAATTTAATCAGTCTGTTAAAGTGGTTCTTGAACCCAGGCCCTCTGCTGAGAGGTAGGGACACTGCTGCTGCACCACAAGAGCCCCAGATAATGGAATGTATTTAGACAGGGTTAATTGAGTTTGAATTGAGTATATAGATGTGGAGATTTAGTAATCAGTGGTGGGGCCTTTAATGGAAGGTGGTGAATTGAAATAAAGATCTCACTACAATTTTGGTTTAGACAGTTATCTTTAGTATTTAATATTGGTAGCAGAGAATGATTCAAAATGTAAGGTTTTGGGGTATGACAGATTTGAATGGACATCTGTGTGGCCACCAGGAAACCATTTGGATGCATTATTCCAATGCAGTCTTAAACCTGGAAACATTAAGAGCCTATGATCTATCTGATGAGGAAATGTCATATATTATATTTCTCGTATACTTTGTCACACTTAAAGTTTTCAGACTTTTGTTTCTGTAGAGATTTTTGTGTAATCTTATTAGAGTCATCACTCAAATACAAATGGCATTATAGACTGTGGGAAAATCAGGATATACAAATGTTCTTTGGTCCTCCGCTTTGGGCTTATTTCAGTAAGTACGGCTTTATAAACAGCTGATGTTATGATGCTCTGTATGCTTTTACATAGATAAATTCTGTTATAAATATGGGTAAAATTTATGATGGAAGGAATAAACAGGGAGTGTTTTGAGCAGGAAGAGATTAACCTAATGACAATAATAGTATTATTTATTTTCTAAGGTTAGCATTAAAATCACCCTTTGGATTCTAATGCGGGGAGGAGGTAAATATTGTTAGTGGTAGAGATCCAAATTGTTCAAATCCAGTGGTTGATGGCCATTTTCACCTCTCTCCAAATGTGTATACTTACCTCTGCCTGATAAACATATATAGGGCTTTTTGCCCGAAATGTCGATTTTCCTGCTTCTCGGATGCTGCCTGACCTGCTGTGCTTTTTCAGCACCACTCTAATCTAGAGCCCAAAATTAGAGTGTTGTCTTTCGGTAGTGTTTGAAAACAGTTCTACTCCAAAAGGGTGTTTGAAGCTTAGAAGTGTCTCGCCAATTGTAGCTGATGCTGGGTTAATTATCGATTTTTTAAATTTGAAATTGTTAAATATTAAGCAGGGACGAAATCAAGTATATGGAGTTGGCCACAAATTGGCCATGAATGACTAAGCAGGCTTGAGGACTCTACTTCTGTACCTGTGTTCTAAATTCTCAGGATTTCCTGTTGAAATTTTCAAAACAATTTTCCATTTATGTTGTTTGCAGAAGAAATGGTGCTCCAGTTTCCTCCCACAGTCCAAATATGTGCAGGTTAGGTGAATTGGCCATGCTAAATTGCCTGTAGTGTTAGGTGAAAGGGTAAATGTAGGGAATGGGTCTAGGTGGGTTGCTCTTCGGAGGGTCGGTGTGGACTTGTTGGGCCGAAGGGCCTGTTTCCACACTGTAAGTAATCTAATCTAATCTAATTCATGCAGTTTGTTTCAATGATCATCTGATATTTACAGAAATAAATCATTAATACAAATTTGTTAAAATGTTAAGTCCAAGCTTAGATTCAAGAACATTGGGTCTTGGGTTAATAAAAATCTTACTTTATTTTGAAAAGAAGTTCAAGAGCAAGGCTATCTACTTAAAAACAAAATAGATCCCTATTTGATTTCTTTGATAATCTCCAGAAATTAAGTGAAGCCAACCTAGGAAAGAAATGTTCTTGCTGTGTCCACTTGAATTGGGAAGAGCAGCAATGTTGGGTCATGCCGAAATATATGAACTGGGATGAAGTACTTGACTGCAGGTTGTTTCTTGCTGGTAGTGGGAGGAACAATTTGAGGTGACAAATTAAAGTTATTTTATAATGTAAAACGCAAACAGATAGTGCTGGAAATACTGTTCTGGCAGTATCTGTGGATAGAAAAACAGATTTAACACTTTGTATTGAGTATGACTTCTTCAGAAAATGACTGTTGTATATTCGTTTACTGATGCTCGTGGCATTGCCCCTAATAAATTGGGCCTTGGTGAATCTGGTTCGGTTTGCTTCATTTCTACAAGCTACAAGCCAATCAAAGTTGGATCATATGTCACTTTCCTTCTAACTTACAGATATTAGTGCACTCATGAAAATTTTTAATTTATGTATGGCAGTGAGAACTGGATACTGAACTCTGAGGTTGATAAACCATATGCTAACTTGTACTTTTAAAAGTTCATTCATGGGCCTTGGCATTTAACCATCATTTATCACCCATCCCTAAATGACCTTGAAAAAGGTGTTGGTGATTGCTTTCTTGAGCTGAAGCAGTCCATATGAGAGAAATGCAGCCATAGTACTGTTAGGAAAATTCCAATAATTTAATCCAACAACAGCGAAGGATTAGTGATATATTTTTCCAAGTCAGGGTGGTGTTTGGCTCAGAGGAGAACTTGCAGGTGGTATTCTCATGTGTCTGTAGTATTTTCGAGCTCCTCCAAGTATTTTGTTTCAGTAAAATAATTTCTTATCCTTCTAAAAAGTGTTGAGTTTTTTTGTGACTTGCTGAAGCAGAAAGGTCAGAAAAATTCTAAACAGTGTTTCATACAAAGTTGCTTCTCATTTTATTGTTTCAGCACTTGCTGTTAAGCTGATTGAGATCAGTTCAATTCCTTCTTATTTGTCTCCTCCCTCCCCATAAAAAAATGTCTTCTCAAGTCTCCCACTGGAGATGATCAAAAACTGTAGAAGGTAGAGTGAAAAGTGTTACAGAAACAAACTATCAGAAACTAACACTGAATGAAAATCAAAGCAGAAAGGAGTTTGTTTTGCAGACTTTCGATTGTTTGTCTAAAGTGATGCAGGAATTTCTCATGGGTACCATTCCAAAAAGGGTTGAAAACCATACACTTGAACAAAGGTGTGTGCATATGTGTGGCATATCTTTTTATGATCAATTTGTTATTAACTATCTGCTAAAATGAATTCCCCTTTTACTCTGAACTGGTACAATTCAGATGAAAATGATTGTCTCAAAACCTGAACTTGCTACTCCTACTCCTTCTACTACTGCTACTACTACTCTTGGTGAACAACCTATGAACACATTCTAATTCCTCCATATTTTCCGATTGCCACGTGGTGTCAGCAACTCTAAACTAATTTCTTCAGTACTATCATCAGCATTCTGAAATGTTATTTTCTTATTTTTCTTTACCCTTTTTAACTATAGGTTGAGGACTGTTGCCCCAGACTCTGAAAGTGCAATTTTAAGTGACCCACAGAACATTCTTCAGAATTAAAACTAATTAGGATTTATAACTACATTCAGAACCTAGAAAATAGTTTGCAATATATTCCACCAAGGAAGGGAAAGGAGAGAAGTTGCAAATTGTTCAAAATCAAAAATATTAGAAGTAAAACAAAACACCCAATGCAGATAAAAAAAACTAAAGATCTGCAGATGCTGGAAATCAGAAATAAAAAGTGTTGAATCCGAAACATTAACTCTGATTTCTCTTCATAGATGCTGCCAGATCTGCTGAGCCTTTTCAGCAATTTCTATTTTCATCTCTAGCAGAGGCTAGAGGTCTGAAACAAACAAAACCAGAAATTGCTGGAGCAACTCTTCAGGTCTGATAGTATCTGTGGAGAGAAAACAATGGGAACACTTCAACTCCTGTGACCCTTCCAGACCTGAAGAGTTGCTCCAGCAATTTCTGGTTTTGTTTGTTTCAGATGTCTAGCCTCTGCTAGAGATGAAAATAGAAATTGCTGAAAAGGCTCAACAGATCTGGCAGCATCTGTGAAGAGAAATCAGAGTTAACGTTTCAGATTTAGTACTTTTTATTTCTGATTTTCCTGTTATGTTTCTCCAGCAATTTTTGTTCTTGTTTGTATTGGAAGAAGCCTGTCTAAATTTGAGAATCCAGAAAATTTAGTCCAAAAAGTCAATGTTCAGTTGAAGTCTTTCACTTGACTATGCACAAAGTCTTTTCCCTGGAGATGAGTTACCATCAATTTGCTGGAGAAAATGTAGTCATCTTAAGCTGGGAATTAGTTAATTTCTTAGTGAAATACAAATTTCCTTCCAGAAATCAAACTTTCCTAAGATATTTCCTAAGATAAGGTAGGCATTTAGCTAAACCTGGAGCTGGTTATGATGTTTCCTTTTGATGTTACAAGGAAACTGGCACCATCTTTAATTCAAAAGATAAAGGTGATTCAAACAAGCCAACAGACACAGTCAGGCAACTGGTGCTTTGGATCAAAATACTCAGCTAATGTATTGGATTTCATATCATGACTGAAACCTGTTGTGTTTTAGGGCAACTGATTGTGGTGTCGGTATCACCCTGTCAAGTCATTTATGGGTTCTGATGGTGTATTTTCTCTCGAAATGGCTGAGGTAGACATTTAAACTACTATTCCTTTATGTTGGCTTGAACATACATACAATGAAATTTTAGAGTCTCTCTCTCTCTTCCTGCCCTCTGGGCATTACAAATAAATATGCCCTAACTGAATTTAATTTAAAAATCACACTACACCATGTTATAGTCCAACAGGTTTATTGGAAGTCCTAGCTTTTAGAACGCTGTTCCTTCAACAGGTAGCTGTTTAGTTTAGTTTAAATTGCAGACTGGAATTTTTGTTATTTGCTCGTTGTCTCTCCTACAAGTGGGTATTCTGGAGACTAGTTGATTGGAGCAAATCATTTTCTCACAAATCTAAGTTTTTGCTAATAGTGAAGAAAAACTGTAGGCAATACACAGTATATCTTGGCATATACAATTTTATCTTTACAATCCTATCTACACAACGTCACATTGCGTAGAATCTTCTAGGGCCCTGAACATATGGGCTATGGTGAGAAATTCTTAGAATCATGTGAGAGGGCCATTTTTGACATCTGGAGCAATTAACTGTATTTTCCAATGAAGTTCTGGGCAGTAAGATGAGATTCTCACAGCAGCGAGAGACACATTAAGGGAGACTCTTGCTTGCTTTCTGCCTCATTAATGGCACATGTTGCCGAATTATTATGTAGCTTCCTATCCTGCCACCCAGGTGAGTAAAACAGATGGCAAAAATCCCCCACAAGAAAGTCAGAGCAGGTATCTAGCAACTCCAACTCTGCTTGCTCCACTGAGCTACCTTTTTGACCATCCGGCAAAAGGATATGCTTCATGGGCACTGGCTGGCTGCATGCACCCCTTTTTCAACAGAAGCTGCCAGCTGCTTAGGACTCTCATGGCACCTGCCTGATCCACTTGCAGGATGCATCTATAATTTAAAGCTACAGTTTGGACAGACTGACATGGCAGAAATTGCAATGCATGTTGAAGACACTTCAGCATCAGGCACTGAACTCTCGGATTGGACTAGGCTACTGCAGTTTACATATGAAAGAACTGAAACCAACCTGTTCAAACTAAAAGATGAGAGACCATACAAACAAACCAGATCTTTTTCAATATATAATTTCAGTCACATCACACTGTAAACATTTGCAATAAATTCTGTTGTATGATCTTGTACTTCACAACCATCTGATGAAGGAGCAACGCTCCAAAAGCTAGTGCTTACAAATAAACCTGTTGGACAATAACCTGGTGTTGTGTGATTTTTAACTTTGTACGCCCCAGTCCAACACCGGCATCTTCAAATCATGATGATATCAGTTCGGGACAGTGTTCATACACATTCCCAGGTCTTGACTCTGGTCAGTTTTCAGTTTGGGGCGGTCATGGTCATGGGATAAATCTGACTACATTCGGAGTGGGCCATGATCAGTCCTGTAGGGACATCACAAGCTATCAAGTAGTGTCAGTCAGGGAGCTGCAAGCAGCATGGTCAGTTATTACCTAGGGCTGTCTGTCAGAGTTGGTCAGTGGGCTGGACAACAATCAGTCTTGGGGGTCCATATCTTACAGGGCTTAGAGTTTAAAGGGGGGCTGTGTGGGAAGGAGTACTTTGTGATGATAGTGAGTGGGTGCTAGGTGAGGAAGAGGAAAGAAGCGTGGATTAAGGTGGGGACAAGGATGGTGATGCAGTTCTGGGGGAAGCTCATAGTAAGGGGAGTGAAGTGTGTTCTGAAGAAGAGGACAATTATCAGGCCTCTTCAAATAGGAGATGAAAAGCAATGCTGTGGAAGCACTCACTGTTCTAATTACGACCAGATGAAAACACAAGTGTTTAATGATAACTGAGATAGTGAAAGCTTAAAAGGTACAATTTGTGTAACGGGCAAGAATGTATGACTCTTTGACTCTACTTACCTTCTACTGAACCTGAGATAGAAATGAATGTGTGTTTGTCCATTTGTGATTTTAAATTCATCAATCTGGTTGGTAATGTGGGAAACGAGGGACATGCTGTACAGCTGCAGCTGTGACTGTATTCCTCACGTTGACATTAGTGAAGTTTATCCTGTTGTTGCTTTGAGCAATACCTTGTTCGATTCATTGTATATTATTAGTATGATTGTATTGCTATTCCATTATAAATGGGATCAAGTGAATCTCTTGGAGTATAAGGGGAGGAGAGGCATTCTTAAGAGGGAAATCAGGAGGGCAAAAATAAGACATGGACTCAAATGATAAAGTTAGAGATAATCCAAAGACTTTCTAAAATACATTAAGAGCAACTGGGGAGAGAACATGGCAGGTGAATTGGCAATATCAAATTGCCCATAGTGTTAGTGTCAGAGGGAAATGGGTCTGGGTGGGTCACACTGTAGGGAATATATTCTAATCTAATCAGGACTAGAGGATTTGAATTATAAGGAGAGTCTACATAAACTGGGACTTATATCACTGGAGCACAGGAAATTTAGGGGTGACAATACAGAGGTTTATGAAATCATGAGCTTGGATAAAGTGAATAGCAATGTTATTCTTCCTTCCCTTCCCCCTCTCACATTTTTAAGGTGAGAGGAGGAAGATTTAAAAGGGACCAGAGGGCCAATTTTTTTCAGAGGGTGGTTCATATGAAATGAACAGCCAGAGAAAGTGGTAAATGCAAGTACAGTTAGAACATTTAAATGACATTTGGACACGTATATCAATAGGATAGGTTGAGAGGGAGATGGACCAAATGCAGGTAGTGTGACATGGCGGTGAGCCCTTCGGGTAATTAAACCAAACACCCAGAAAAACTCACCTTTCCTTGTAATATGCTAAAGGATGAGTGACAGAGAACTCCCAACTTATACTATTTAAAAATCAATTTATTCTTTAACACATGAACATTAAATAACAACTCTTTACAACTCTAAGCCTCCTTTCTTTTAACTGCCTATTATCTGCCTCCAACTCCATAACAATATACGGTTCCAATAAAAACACAAGTTATTAAAATTATATTAGCTTAATTTCAAAGCCACACATTGGCTGTCATCGGTGTCTGTCTCCCTCTGGCTGAGGATTTCCCTGGGTCATCTTCAGTCTGTGCAAGATCATGTTGGTTCATTTCATTTCTCTATGAGAAGGTCAAATCCTACAATCTGGCTGTAGGATTTGGAAAAGTAGTTGGTTTCCTCAGGTGCAGAGTATGGTTGACTGCATACATGTCACATTGACAGGGCCATATTGCAGCGCAGTGGAGTTGAACAATAGAAAGGCTTTCATTCCATTAAAGTTCATTCTTAGCACCATTTCGACTTTTTGGAGATATAATTCAGTATTCTGGCAGCTGCCGTGACTCCTACATCCTGGAGCACTCATGTTCCAGTTGCATTTGATGGTCCAGGTTTCCTACAAGACTGGTTACTAGGGGGCAAGGACTGCTATAGGGGGCACGATTGCACAACCTCCTGACTGATATGAAGAACCAATACATTGCCCCCTTATATGTTGTGTCAACTTTGCCTGCTCCAACTGGAGAGGGTACAGCACACTATGTGCTCCAAAACTGGGAGAGTGGGAACAGTCATCTAAGAAAGTGGTTCCTTCAGTGTCACTGGGTCACAGTCGAGTTGTTTGAGGGGTATGTGTGAACACTGTTGGGGATGAAGGCGCACAGCCACAAAGTGAATGTTGTTGGGAGATGAGGGAGCAAGGTGAATGCAAAACAAAGGAATGCTGGCTGCGTGATAATGAAAAATTGTTGATATAATTTGTGAAATAATTTTGCAATACAATAGCTGAAAACAATAATATACAGAAGCTTGTATGAATTTTTAAACTGAGCACAGTGACTGCTACTGTGAAAAAATGCTGCTGTTTGACTTGCCCCGGTTACTATGCGCTGTGAGATAACTGTTGGATTTCAGGTTTGCTCTATATTTCTGAACGAACTGAGATTGGAAGTCTTGGACAGAAGTGCAGAGTTTGGTCCTAGTATGAAAAGTAATCATGAGCGGCAATCCCGTAGTCATTTAGGGCATTGTTTCAGACGAGTGATCTTCTGTCATAACTGTTCAAATTGACAGGTCACACGTGAAATTTTTAAAAAATGTTTATTTTATTAAAAAATGTATTGATTCTTATCATGGTCTAAATGTGAAAAGTTAGCAATCCCACATAGTGACAAAAGATTTACAAAAGCAGTTTGCAAAAAATTGGTATTAACTGTCTGACAAAAAAAAACCTGACTATCTCTTACCATTGAAACTTCCACACAAAACATTAATTGTGCGAGAACATTCCATCACTCTGGAATTCCTCTCTTTTTGAAAAACAAATCCGTTAACACATAATTAAAGCAGTTCAGGGCCTGGTTATGCAGTGTAAAAATACAGTACTAACTATACATAATCAAAAAGTGCGGTGCTGAAAAAACACAGCAGGTCAGGCAGCATCCAAGGAGGAGAGTCAACGGAAGAGCTATGCTCGACATTTCGACTCTCCTGCTCCTTGGATGCTGCCTGACCTGCTGTGCTTTTCCAGCGCTGCACTTTTTGACTCTGATCTCCAGCATCACTTTCCACTAACCATACATAGTTTTGTGCAGTTAGCTAGTGGTCCAAATTTCAAATAAATTTACATTTCCTTTCTTTGCAAGAAAAATAGATCAAGCCTTAGACAAAGATTTGTTTTACATCTGGATTTATTTAATTGGCTTCCTTATCCTGTTCCTCCTCCTCTGCAACCTGATCTGGCTTGGCAGCTGGTTTCTTACCATAATTGCCCTTGCATTTGGTGTGATAGGCTGCAAGTTCCTTTCCTACTTCTCCTTTAACTTGGAAGCTTTCTCATATGGTAGAGTATCCTTGTGTTGTACAGTGGACCACATTTCTCAGCTTCTTTGCAACATCTCCAGTGGACATTCCAGGAAATTCACTCCTGATCTTTGAGCACTTCTCAGAGTAGAAAATTAAAAAATGCTGATGTGGTCTCTTGGGGCATTTGGATCCTCCTTCTTATCCCCCTTTTTGAGGGGCACAGTTCTTCTCCCTATCTTAATGGACCTTGTCATTAACCAGGTGTTCAAACTTCAGACTTCTCTTTGCTTGACATGGTCTTCCACTTTATTAACTTTTTCTGTTTATTCACAGATGCTGCTAGACCCTGGGTATCTCCAACAGTTTCCGTGTTTTTTAATTTAAAATTTTTAGTTCCAGCAATGTTTTGCATTTCTACAGCTAAATGCTGTGCACAGAATTGCTTTCTTTCCTGTTTATTTTCATCAAGTTATTAAAATATTATAAATTTGCTTGGATTGGGTTTGCACCTGGTGTGATTTAGTATCATGAAAGTGGTACAGTTCTGGTCGCCCCATTACAGGAAGGATGTGGAAAAGGTGCAGAGGAGATTTACCAGGATGTTGCCTGGTCTGGAGGGAAGGTCTTATGAGGAAAGGCTGAGAGACTTGGGTCTGTTCTCATTGGAGAGAAGAAGGCTAAGGGGGATTTGATAGAGACATACAAGATGAGCAGAGGACTAGATAGGGTAGACGGGGAGAGTCTTTTTCCTAGGATGAAGACGTCAGCTTGTATGAGGGGGGTATAACTACAAATTGAGGGGTGATAGATTTAAGATAGATGTCAGAGGCAGACTCTTTATGCAGAGAGTGGTAAGGGCGTGGAATGCCCTGCCTGCTAATGTAGTCAACTCAGCCACATTAGGGAGATTTAAACAATCCTTAGATAAGCACGTGGATGATGATGGGATAGTGTAGGGGGTCGAGCTGAGAATAGTTCACAGGTCGGCGCAACATCGAGGGCCGACGGGCCTGTTCTGCGCTGGATTGTTCTATGTTCTATGTTCTGTTTTTGTCCTCTGTAATATCTGCTCAAAATTTAAAATTAATTCTCAAGCCTGCCATTCAGTAGCATATTATATAGTTAAAATGTGTGTATATATCCTTTAGGTCTATAAGAGAGTACGGCATACTTTTTAATGTCTTTCTTTTGACAAGTCATTTTAAAAATCATTTGTGCACATGTTAAAATTTGTATTGAAGTAACTACCTGTATCCCTGTAGATATCATTGGTACTGCTACAATTAAGAGCTAGTTGTCCTTGGATCTAAAAGGAATTGGTGCTACAATGTGGAGCCTTTTTTGTAATGAGTATAGGAGATAGATTCAGGTAGGAAAATGATTCAAAATGAAAAATATTTTACATTGTGTATAGGATCTATTTTGCTCCAGCAATCTATTGCAGTTAAAACTAGGAAGAACATTTTTGTTATCCAGAAAATGAAATTGAAGTTGATGAACGGTTTGAACAAATTGGGTTAAATGAACAGTAAGAACAAAGTCAAATGAAAACATATCTTTATTCTCAAATTTCTTTTCATATTTTGAGTGAAAAAACAATGATATAGACTTGTCCAAATTTCATTTTTCCAATTCTGATGATAAAGGCTCTTACCCAAGTAAAAAGATGGAAATATTGACAAACAGAATGAATCAACAATAAGAAATATTAATACAGATAATACAGAAATTAAATCATTTCAAAGAATAAAGGGTAGAATGTCAATAGTAAATTAAATCAACATTTTAACAGAGGATTTTGTAATCAGAGTAGATGATAAAAGTGAATTTATAACATTTCAAGATGAGGAAAGAAACCTTCAATAAGGTAATTAGGAGCAAAAAGGGCAAAAATAATGAAATTGGCAACTACAGATAAGTGTCTAAATTTGTAAAAAGTCAACAATGTCCAAAAACTAGACATTTGAACTACCATGCATGATTTTTTAAATATTACTAGTTAAGTAAAATAAATGCTTCTTGGGTTAGATGTTGCATTGGCACACTGACTAGCTATTGGCTTTGAGCGCAAAACTTTTTCCTGTGTAAAGAGTGACCTGACCATTGTGACCTCAACCATCCTATTCAAATATCAGTATTCTCCAAAATCTGGCATGGATTTATTCTTGGGATTGCTGATTTTTGAGACACTGCACTTATATATTCACTTCAAGACAAAAACGTAATTACAACTTTTCCTTCTAATGCAAGGAAAGGGCTGTTAACAGATGGTGGCAAGCTTTTGAAATGAAAGGCATTATTTTAGCATTTTGCCTCAACTTTCAAAGAGGATGCTGCTATTGGAAGTTTTTTAAAATCAGAAAAAGAATAAAACCGTAACTGGAGATTAGCATTCAGAAGATAAATTATTCCAAAGAAGTTACTAAAATTTAAGCTAGTGAATGACAGCATCAGAGGGCTTATAGCTCTACCTAAAGGAAATTTGAGCAAAAAGCAGCAGTTACACTGACTATAGTTGTCCAATGTTTCGATAAGGAAGATTTATGCCAAAAGCATGGATGGATGGCTTGTGTGATATTGTTTGGAAAGGCTGTTAGAACAAACTAGGAAATTATTGATTAATCACCCTTCTTTGGAGGTAGGTGGCCAATGGAAATGATGTAGGACAAAATTACTGAGTACCTTCTATTCAGAATTCTGCGTATTTTTTATTCACTTGTGGGAGGTGGACGTTGCTGGCTGGTCAGCAATTATTGCCCATTCCCAGTTGCCCTTGAAGTGGCAATGAGCTGCCTTTTTGAACTGCTGCAGTTCATGTGCCGTACCTTGACCCAAACTGTCCTTAAGGGGAGAATTCCAAGATTTTGACCCAGCGACATTGAAGGAATGGCGATATATTCCAAGTCAGGATGGTGAATGACTTGGAGAACTTGCAGGTGGTGGTGTTCCCATTTATCAGCTGCCCTTGTCCTTCTAGGTGGAAGTGGTTGTGGATTTGGAAGGTACTGTCTAAGGATCTTTGGTGAATTTCTGCAGAGCTTCCTGTAGTTAATGCACACTGCAGCCACTGAGTGTTGATGGTAGAGTAAGTGGATGTTTGGAAATGTTGCGAATCAAGTGGGCTGCTTTCTTCTGAATGCTGTTGAGCGTTGTTGGAACTGAACCCATCCAGGCAAGTGGAGAGTATTATATCACATTCCTTTCTGTGTCTTGTAGATATTAACAGGTTTTAGATAGTGAGGAGGTGAGTTACCTGCCGCAGTACTCCTAGCCTCTAACCTATTCTTGTAGCTGTTGTATTTATGTGGTAAGTCTACTTGAGTTTCAGGTCAATGGTAAGCCCAGGATGTTGATAATGAGGGTAGCAACATAAAATGACCAGGGGTAGTTTTGATTTTCCTTGTTGGAGATGGGCATTGCCTGGCATTTGTAATGGGAATGTGATTTGCCACTTGTCAGTCCAAACTGGATATTGTCCAAACTTTGTTACATTTGAATGTGGACTGCTTCAATATCTGAAGTCACGAATGATGCTGAACATTGTGCAATCATTGGCGAATATGCTCACTTCTAACCGTATGATGGAGGGGAGGTTACTGATGAAGTAGTTGAAGATATTATCCTGAGGAGTGCCTGCAGACATGTCTTGGAGCTGAGATGACTAACCTCTAACAACGATCTTCCCAGGTATAACCCCAGCCAGCAAGAGTTTGTCCCCCGAAGATCATTGATTCCAGTTTTGCTAGGGCTCCTTGATGCCACACACTGTTGAATGCAGCTTTGATTTGATGGTATTTCAATCTCCCCACGCATCTAGAATTCAGCTGTTTTGACAATGTTTGAACGAAGGTTGTAATGAGATCAGGAGCTGAGTGGCTTCAGCAGAACCCAAACTGGGCATCTTTGAACAGATCATTGCTGAGCAGCTGCTGCTTGAAAGCACGGTTGATGACCCCTTCCATCACTTTACTGATGATTGAGAATAAACTGATAGAGCAGTAATTCGCCAGGTTGCATTTATCCTGCTTTTTGTGTGCAATTTTCCACATTGTTGGCAATATGCCAGTTTTGTAACTCTACTGGGCTTGCTTGGCTAAAGGAGTGTCAAGTTCTGGAGCACAAGCCTTCGTTATTGTTGCTGGAATGTTTTCAGATCTCATAGCCTTTGCAGTATCCAGTGCCTCCAACTATTTCTTAATGTTACATGTAATGAATTGAATTGGATGCAGACTGGTATCAGTGATACTGAGGACCACTTTAGGAGTCCGAGATAGCAATCCTCAGCCAGAAGTTCTGATCTATGAATGCTTTAGCCTTATCTTTGCACTGATGTGCTGGACTCTTGCATCATTGACAAAGGGGATATTTGTGGAGTTGCCACCTCAGAGTTTTTAAATTGTCTACTGCCATTCAAAACTTTGCTGAACCTAATCTCTGGTGTAGACTGCAGAGCTGAGATCTGATCTGTTGGTTGTGGATCCACTTATCTCTGTCTGTCACTTGCTGCTTATGCTGTTTGGCATGTAAGTAGTCCTGTTTGGTAGCTTCACCAGGTTGACACCTCATTTTTCGGTGTGCCAGCTACTGCTTCTGGAATGAACTCCTGCACACTCTATTGAATCATGGTTGATTCCCCCGGCTTGATGTTAATTGTTGAATGGGGTATATGCTGGGCTGCACCAAGGTTTCAGATTGTGTTGGAGTGCAATTCTTCTGCTTTTGATGACCCACAGCACTTCATGAATGTCCAGTCTTGAGTTGCTAGATCTATTTAAAGTCTGTCCTATTTAGCATGGTGATAGTCTAACACGATACAATGGAGGGTATTCTCAATGTGAAAGCACAATGTCAAAACACTCCTTTGTCTCCACTAGGTCACTTTTACTGATACTGTCATGAACAGATGCATCTGCAGCCAGCAGATTGGTAAGGATGAGGTCAAGTATGTTTTTCCTTTTTTATTGGTGTCCTCAACCAATCGGAGACCCAATCTAGCAGCTATATCCTTTCGGACCCAACCAGCTAGATCAGTAGTGCTGCTGCCAAGTTACTCTTGGTGATGGACATTGAAATCCCAGAATATATTTTGCGTCCTTGCCACCTTCACTGCTTCTTCCAAGTGTTGTTCAGCATGCAGGAGTACTGATTCATCAACCAAGGGCGGATGGTACATGGTAATCAGCAAAAGGTTTCTTTGACCATGTTTAACCTGAAGCCATGAGACTTTGTGGAGTTTGAAGTCAATGTTGAGGATTCCCTGAACAACTCCCTCCTGACTATATACTGCTGTGCCACCACCTCTTTTGGGTCTGTCCTGTCAGTCAGGCTGTTGCTTGACTAGCCTGTGTGACAGCTATCCCAATTTTAGCCTGCACCCTCAGATGTTAGTAAGGAGCACTATGCAGGGTCAACAAGGCTGTTTCTATCATTGTTTTTTTTCCAGTGCCTATTTTGATGCCATGTGGTCTGTTTGGTTTAACTTCTTTATTCGACTTGGTAGTGATTGATACAACCGAGTGGCTTGCTAGGTCATTTCACAAGACAGTTGAGAGTCAACCACATTGCTCTAGCTCTGGGGTTAAATTGATTAACCGGGTGATGATTGATTTCCTTACCTGAAGGATATTAGTAAGTTAGATGGGTTTTCCTGACAATTGACAATCGTTTCAGGATTATTAGTAGATTTTTTTTAATTGAACTCCACTTCCACCATCTGCTCTGGCAGGATTCAAACCTAGAACACGCGAGTTCCTGGATCAGTAGTCTAGCGATAATACTACTAGGTCATCATCTCCCTGTATCTGAGCCAAATTGATAAGATGCAACTTTGTCTCCGCAAGGACCACATAGTGATTGCTGCCAGTGAGACTGTCATGGACAGTTGAATCTGCTGCGGGCAGATTGGTGAGGATAGGTCAAGTATGGTTTACCTTCTTAATCATTTCCTTAGTACCTGTCTACTGCAGACCCAGTGTAGCAGCTATAACTTTAGGACATAATCAACCGGGTCAGTAGTGGTGCATCTGAGTCACTTTTGGTGAGGGATGTTGAAGTAACTTATCCAGAGTATATTCTACATGCTTGCCACCTCAACTGCTTTCTCCAAGTGATGCTCAACATGGAGGACTGATTCAGCAACCATATTTGGTTATCAGCAGAGGTTTTCTTGCCCATGTTTGACACAGTGCCATGAGATTTCATGGGGTCCTGCTTCAGTATTGATGACTTCCAGGGCAACTCCCTCCTGACTGTATATGACTGGCGCCACTTCTGCTGAGTCTGACCTGCCAGTTGGCCATGTCATACCTAGGCTTGTCCAGGGTATAGTCATATTCATGGAATCGTACCTTAGAAATTGTCAGTCTGTTGCTTGACTAGTCTGTGAAGTAACTCTCTCAGCTTTGGTACTAGTTCCCAGATATTGGTGGGGAGGACTTTGCAGGGTCAACAGGCCTGTATTTTCCATTACCATTCCTGGTGCCTAGGTCGATTTCAGATGGTCTCTGCTGTATCATTCCTTTTTGAGATTTTTTTTGTGGTTTGATACAACCAAGTGGCTTTCTAGCCAATTAAGAGGATGATGACAAGTCAACTAGAGAAAGTGAGGAATGCAGATGCTGGACAATCAGAGTAGAGTGTGTGGTGCTGGAAAAGCACAGCAGGTCAGGCAGCATCCGAGGAGTAGACGAATCGCTGTTTCGGGCATAAGCTCTTGACTAGTGACAAGTCAACTACACTTCCGTAGGATTGGCCAGACCAGGTAAGAAGGGAAGATTTCCTTCCCTAAAATACGTTGATGAACTGGGTGGGTATTTAAATATTTTTAAAAAAACAAACTACACCATTTGCCATGGTGGAATTTGAGCCCAGGCCCCTAGAACATTCCCTGGATTTCTGGATTGCGCATCAAAAAATGTAATTTTGTTTGTGTGGTGCATAATCAGATTCCATATAATTAATCCGATCAGATGGCATCTACGGAAATATAATATCCAAGCTTGCAAATGTATCTGGGATTTCAACTGTTTTGTATGCGCACCTCAACAAGCCATTCAAGGATTATGTTTACAATGAGTAGAATAGGTGGTTGGTGATGCACAGCAAACGTTCACAAAGACCAGGAATGCGTGTGCTGCCTACTTTGTGTTTTGTGCAGTTTTAAATCATAAAATCTGAGAATGCTATTTCTGCGTAAACTGTTATCAGATCATTCAACAAATGTGAAGCATCCTATTCAGTAACTGGAGAAGATGACTTCTTTGTGAAGGGATGACTTTGAAAATAAGGCTTTAGAGTGGGATTTGGCCAAAGTAACTAAATGAAATTCATTTAACTTTCTGGGTCAAATGCTTGGATGATGATGAGCTTGTATAATAAAATGAACAAATCCTCGTTCATGGTTTGTGTTTTAGGATATGGCTTTTAGTTTCAAGTCTTCAAATTTTAACTGTAGATTAGTAGGGCAATCAATTGAGAAAGTAATGAACAATTCTGATCTAAATGCAAGTCAAACAAGCTGGGTTTATTACAGTTAAAAGGTATCCTATGTTTGTCTTAGGTGTTACAAATCCAGCTCGAGTTAATTGAATGAGCCAGATTTCAGAGTGAAATGTGGCATGATAGGAGGTAAGCTTTTTGTTTTTACAATTTAATTTGGTGGTCACTCACTGAAAATATTCACATTTAAACAAAGGACCATGTGTTTATTACACAAAGAAAAACAAAAATTAAAGTTATTTTCAAATTGTCGTAAGGATCTTGACTCTTTTCACCAGCAATATTCTTTACGGAACTTCAATTACACTCAAACGTCACGCCTATCTTTGCTTCAACATTTCTTGCTCAATTGTTGAGAATGTTAATACTCCAGCAGTTGTTTTAGTAGGCAATTTGTCTAGTCATTTAGCTTAAGTTACATAATTTCTTGAAAATGCTACTTTGACCCATTAAATTTTTTTTTAAAAATAGTTTTTCTGAGCCATGTCTGGCCTAAAACACAAGTTTTCAAACAATATCATTTCATAAACAGTGATCACTAAGGCCGGAATAAATAGTGAAAACAAAACTTGGATAAATGAATCGTTTGTCTCTAAGCTTATATTGTAAATTGGGAGTCTAGAGAAGGAATCGTGAATCTTCCATTAATTTATACTTACGAATGGGGGTTTCGGAATAGGAGTTATGCTGTAGGCAAAGTAGTTAGTTTACATTTCTGGGTAAAAGCATTACTTTGCATTTTTCTATGAATGACTTCACATTATGTCATAGTGAATTAGGGTGGAGCCTTTGTTAGAAGGTCCTTTTTGTTTAATTTGTATGTTATTGGGGACAAGTGGGCAGTTAAGGTTGGGTTTCATCTGTGAAAAACAGCTGAAAAAGGTTGGTTCTAGCTTCCAACAAATGGATAAACTTCAGTACTCTTCACAGACTCATGGCACAAAGCTATCAATGTGGAAGGAACTGTACAGAAGATTGGGGAAATAGCTGTCTGTGTTTCCAAAGCTAGGACAAATAGCTGAGGAGTCTATCATTGTGAGGTCTTGAAAGAAACTGCAGGATTGCTTAGCCTTAAGCTAGTGGCATTATCCCCATGTAATTCGTACCTTGAGTATCTGGAATATCAAGGAGAGTTAAGATAAATTATAGAGGGCTATGGCATACCTATTTGGGTTGGACTCTTGAATCAAGTTGTGGTTCTTTGTTTGCTTTTTTTTTAAAAAGCATGAAATCCCATGACCGCGTTCTGTTGGCTAATTGCATGTGTTTGGATTTCTTCTTTAAACATTGTAAATTCCCAAAAGGATTGCAAGTTTTTTTAAAAAATGTGTTAAAGGTATCGCTGTAAAGTTCGTTCAATCAATAAAGCATGTCACATTGATTTTAATTTGAAAAATTGGTGTTATTTTCTTTCACATATTAAAATAGCCACCTCAGCACAGTGGTTCACATGCTTTGCAAAAATGTTGACCTCATTTTTGGAAGGCTGATTTTAAGGGTAGTATGAAATTGGAGAGGGTTCAGAAAAGACTTACCAGGATGTTATCAGGATTAAAGTGTTTTGAGTTATAAGGAGAGGCTGGATAGAATGAGACTTTTTTCACTGGAGCCTAGAAGGTTGGGGGTGACTTTATAGAGGTTTATAACTTCATAAGAGGTATAGATAAAGTGAAGAGCAAAGGTCTTTTCTCTCAGGTGGGGAGTTCAAAACGAGGAGGCATATTTTTAAGGTGACAGGAGAAAAATCTAAAAGTGACCTGAGGGACAACTGTTTCACACAAAGGGTGGTTTGTATGTAGAATGAACTGTCGGAGGAAGTGCTAAATGCAGGTACGGTTACAACATTTAAAAGCTATTTGGATAGGTACATGAATAGGCATGGTTTAGAGGGATATGGCAAATGCAGGCAAGTAGGACAAGTTTAGCTTGGGAAATCTCGTCAGCTTGGATGAGTTGGACTGAAGGGTCTGTTACTGTGCTATGTGACACTATGACTCTAGATTTAGCGGTCCTGTGACAAAAACAAATGCTGGAGAAACTTAGCAGGTCTGGCAGCATCAGTAGAGAGAAAAACAGTTAATATTTTGAGTCCAATAACTCTTCATGGGTCCAGATCTGCTGAGTTTCTCCTTCACTCTGAGCTTTTACTCCAGCTTTCTAGCATTCATGATTCTGTGTTTTATTTTACTGGCCTATATGTGATTCTCATCCTTGTCAAGATAAAAGAATTAAGCATCTTTAGATTTAACTGCAAAGTGTCCACTTAATCTTTGCAAAGGTCTGTGGCCTCTTTGCATTTTGATGACCAACAGGTAGATTTCATGGACAAACAAATCCTCATGTAGCATGCGCTTGAATGATATAGATTGCAAGGTTCCAGGTTTGATTTCTGGTTTGTTCTGAATTACTAATTGTTTAAAGTTGCTTTGTTACAAGCAAACTACCTTTATTGTTTAACAGCAATAATACCAATTGTTGTACAACAGTGTGGCTTGCATGGATGCTGTAAAGGGCTTTAAGGCCACTTATACCTCTAAAAATCAATTATATATTAGGCAGACTAGGTAAAGCTGGTATATTCCCTGCCATGAAGGGCTTAAAGTGAGTAATTTTTATGTTTTTATGACATCCTACAGATCTTGCTTTCTAGTTCTAATCAACAAACAACCTCATTTGTTGAAATCTTTGTTTAAATTGCCCTGACGGAATTTGAACACCAACCTAGGTGGTTAACTTAAGACCTAATGTGTGGGTCTCCTGGGGCCACAAATAACTTCGACAGATTATGCTTGCAACTGTCAGGAAGACACAGTTTCAATTTTTAAAAGAAATGGTGTTTCTAGATGCCAGTTAGTGTAAATAGTACCTTTTATTAAAATCAGCAAAGAAGCATCTAAAGATGGAACAGTTATCTTTTATGTATCATGCGTACAACAGAACAAGATAGTTGCAGACTGGATTGGAAAGGTCCTTGAAACAACTCTGCAAGCCTGAATTCTTGATCAAGTTTTGTATTCCTTCTACATCTTGAAACCTGCATATTTTCCACATGGTTTTGAAAGTGGTGCAACACATTTGTGTCAATGGAAAATAGTTCATTTTGTGCAAATTGTTATATTAAAATATAGTTTAGATTATTGTAATTAAGAGTTTACGCTTTGACTACAGAGAAATGTATGAACAGGAAAGCTGACCTGAATATTTACAGTATTTTCTGTTTTTGTTTATTCCTATTCCATGCTACCAGTTCCCAAAATGTTTCTTTTTTTTTGGCTCTGGTATCGATCTGTGAGACTGCACCATGCACCCTCCAAGGCCAGTATGTCTTTCCTGAGGATAGGTGTCCAGAATTTATTGCACATTAGTTTACCTGAAATAGTATATTAGTTATTTTTATAACAGTTATACAAGTAAAAGCACACAGTGTACTACAACATGTCCTACACTTTTTTTTTCAAGGAAAAACTTTTCTGACGTGCCATCTTGTCTACCTTAACTCTTCTGGGAAATGCAGGTTGGTTTGCTATCTATGAGCTGATTAATTCAGCACAGATGATCATTGCTCTATAATTTTTGTCAGATTTCAGTATTATTGGACTTGTGCAACTGTGTGATGTAATAAATTGGGTATTCAGCCATTAGATTCCATTAAAATTTTAATAAATGTATGTTTTTGTTATGTTCTGTGTTGCCATGCATCTTTTTACTTTAGGTTAAAAACTACAAATATATTCTGTATCAATGCAATAATATAATTGCTCTCATCCTTGTCCTTACCTGAATTAGTGCACCTCCTCTGGATTTCTGAGAATCCTGCTTTTTTTTCTTTTATTTTGTTCTGTATATTGTGGGTGATGTTTCAGTAATGAAAATAAACATTATGCACTAATGCAGGGTGTCTATTTGAAATTATTTGCCTCCTGTTTCAGACGAACATGGGCCATAGAACCTTGGAAACCATATGTAACCATACATGTTCCATATATTTCCGGTTGCTGATAGATGTTGTTTTTCTTTTAGATGTATCTAAAATGAGGAGTGATGAAACTGTCATATCCTTAGCCTCCACCCCTTTCAATTAATTTAGGTTGTGTTCCTCCAATCTCTTACGGGGAAGTGAATGATCTGCCACCAACCTTAGTCCATTCTGTTTTTTTTTGCTCTCGTCAGGTGGTGTTCTACTCTTTGAGATCCTTCTTTTAAATGTACCTTACCAGATTGTCTTTGGCTAGATGCTTCATCATCTTTGGCCTTGTGGTGTCCATTCTTCTGCCACTTTGGCAGGATGTATGTCCTGAGGGGAATAAATATGTTCTGCCGGTATCAGTTATGTTGTCTTCATGATGTACTACAGGTACCCTGACCATTCCTCTCCATGAGGTGCCCAGGGTTGTAAGTAGGCAATGCTGACAAAAGACATTCAATTAATGTCAGTTTTACTGTTGGCGTAGGTTGCATTCGCTACATGTAGATTTCATAGCTCAGTTGATGCTTTTGAATGTACAGACCGTGTGAAGCTGCCAGAAGATTGCTGCTTTACAGGTTTTGTGTGGAAGTCAAGCTCTATGTCATTGTCCCTGGAGATATAACTCCTGAGGTAGGGCAAGTGGTTGACATTCTCGGTCATATTGCCCTTTTGTGAGTTCTCACTGTCTTCGTCTTCTCATGGCTGATAGTCCCAGGCCACCTTGTAAAAAGAGGAGGATTGGCTGTGGAATGAGCATTCTCACTATGTAAGAAATCATCACTGCTGTGGAAAGATGATGATGTAACCATGCCAGTAAAGTCCAACAAAGTAAAGACCGCATGTCTTATGATGGGACTGGATAAAATCTGGAAGAAAATCCTCTCAAAAATACCCACACAGAAGAATAGCAAACAATGTAAGTGCTAGTTGAATTAAGTATTATGTACCAGGTGGAGCATTAAAGCTGTGAGTTGGATGTGACTACATTAATGGTTTGATTTTTATCCTATATGTGATTTAGGCAACAGCTGTCATAATCCCTCTTTAAATTAATTAGATTCTTTATTGAGTGGAGTGTGTGTGGGACTGCAATTGCAGAAAGTCTAAGCAGCGCCATGCTAGACTAAGGATAAGGATACAAATTGCTGTGCACCTGCAAGTTATCAGTTTATCTGTTAGTAAACCTGTTTCAGATTCTCAAGTAAATTTGAAGCTACACTCTGTACCATTCCGGTATGAGTGATAATTCTGTTAAGGAAAACACATGAATATGACATAGTGATCAGTGGGGGGGTTTTCGTTTTTAAAAAAATGAAGGCAGCGATGCAAATTGGAATGCGCAGGAACAAGCCTTGACCAACATTTGAAGCAGTGCAGAAGTTACATTTACACTAGATAATGACATTGATTTGTGAGCTAGCCAGACAAGTGGTGAATCAGTTCCAGTTTGGACTGCAAGCCGACATTGGAAGATCTTCTGATAAAAAAGAGAGCACATGCAATACAGGGAAGTTTGAGCTGCAACTGAGAACAGCTTTGGGAAGCATAAAAAAGATTTGAAAAAGCAAAGCAACACAGCAGCTTGTGATGAAATCTTCATTTGCATCCAAACAAGATATCCAAGTCTGCTCTATAAATGTTAATCAATGTTCCAAGAGTTGTTAGGTGGCAATATTCAATTCAGTTCAGCAATAGAGGAGTGGCTTACTGCAGGGCTTTCAGCAGATCACCTCAGTACAGTTCATGGGTCATAGGTTGCAGACAGCGAGTAAGGATCCGGGAGGGAGATCGACAGAAGCAGATTCTGTAACACCTCATCTTCTACCTAAAGTACATTACAGCCCTCAAACTCCCTACCTGAATCACCCCTGAACACTCTCTCTCTCTCTCTCTCTCTCTCTCTCTCTCTCTCTCTCTCTCTCTCTCTCTCTCTCTCTCCTTCCCTTCCCCCTCCCCACTTCTAAATACTGCTAGGAAGAAATTGAACAACACATTTTTCTGTGTAGCGGATCTGGTGAAACTCTATTACAGTTTGATGTTTCTGTTGTTTGAACTTTGGGCAAGTTCTTCTAGGAATGAATACATAGCTAAGTGTTGGAATCAGGATTCATAAGTCTTGAGTAGAAAGAACAGGAGATTCATTGACTATAAGCTGGATGAGCCTTCGGTGTTCAGAAGAACCTACAAGCATTATTACCTGTAGCTGAAAGAGTGGGCTTTGGAAATTGCACAAGTAGTATTTGTTTGATGCAACTAAGCTGCATCGGAGTTAAGGAAATACCTTGGGGCAGTACTTGCTTGAACATGCTCAGTATCAGCTGATGTCATACCTGTGAATGAGTGTTTGAGTGTAGTTTTTGGACTTTCGGGGAACGTAGACCTCAAAGAGAGGATCATCGACCATCATGGGAGTAGTCATGAAACTGTTCACAATGCAGCAATTCTTGAAAGGGTGTTTTGAGGCCAGATCTGAAATGTGAAGAATTGCAATTTTTTGTAAAGACGAATGAGGATGGATGACCTACCATGCTATTAATATTTAGGATGAAATGCTGAGAAATCTGTGAATCGATCTTGATTGCACTTGCTATTTGATATGCTGTAGGGTGTTCAAGCAGTCTATTATCCACATTAACCACATATTAAATCTGGGAGTTCAAAATAAGTTGTTTTGTGGTGCGTGATTTAATGTGACTTCTGATCTTGTCCACCCCAGTCCAACACTGGCACCTCCACATCAAACATGCATTATCAGCAGAGGCTTTGTGTCCTACAATACTGTGACCTTGGAAGAAGTATGTCAATGCATCTCAGAAACATCTAGGAGCATACACCATGCAAAATTCTATTAAAATGGATCAAAATGTCTATCATAAGTGCAATTTAATTATTCCAATGTAGAACATGAAAAATGTGTTTGTGTTCAGTATTGCAGGATTCTATTTATGCCTGTTAGGTAAGCAATTCACTGTTTAAACCAAATGCAAAACAATTGAAAATGATTTAGTAAAACCCACTGACAAATGCCTTGTTTGCACAAGGATTTCTTGTGAAGGTAACCATTTTGGGTTCAGATCTGTAGCAGGCATCAAAGTCATACTCTTGAACTTTGAGTGTGACTTTGATGCCTGCTACAGATCTGAACCCAAAATGGTTACCTTCGACATTCTGAATAGGTAACCAATTTCGAATAAAAATGTTGAAATTCCATTAGATTTACAAATAGAATTTATGGAAAGCAAGGTGGGAGATGTGCCAATTTTGATTTAAAATTAATCATCATAAATGCACCCAGCTTCAGAAAGAAGCAGCTAATGATCCACAACCAACAGAAGGATGGTCGGACACTCTCGGGCATTTTTTGACAATGCAGAGATGTAGTAGGTATCTCGAGGCATGAATTTAATGGGAATTTTGCTTGTACATGCAGCTATTTGCTGAGACGTACATGTCTCATGTAGTTGTGACCATGGCCATAGAGTGAACAAGAAGGCCTGGCACAGGATACTCTAGTGTCAGCCTCACCAAGGTTCATTTGATCAGTGCATTTAACCTGGAGTGCAGAGCAACCAAACAGGATCTTTGTATTGCTATGCAGCACCTAAGATCTACAGCATTTAATGTGAGTTTACCGTCACCCAGCAGAAATCACCTTTGGAAGGCAAATAGGACTACCCTGCCAAGTCATGATTTGTCAAGTTCTGAGGAATACAAGACAAACTCCTTGAAAACAAGGGAATATGAAGATGGTACATGATTGACATGTGGTTACAGAACTGCCTAATCCACACTTTCCTCATTCCTGAAGAAGGGCTTATGCCCGGAGCGTCGATTCTCCTGTTCCCTGGATGCTGCCTGACCTGCTGCGCTGTTCCAGCAACACATTTTCAGCACAGGGTACTCTATATTGTTCAAGGATCAAGAATGATATGTTGACAGGATAGGTGGTGCAAGGTATGCTAACCACAGCAACACAAAGAACCAATTCTAGCAATTCTTTAGTCCAAGATCATAATAGATTTATTCATCATACATGGCAATGATTCTATCCTGTCACTGACTGCTTTTGCAGATTTCCAATCATCAGACTATTAAAGGATGTTTCAAGTCCATCCGTGGCAGACTCAGTGAGTGTCTGTTCAAAACACCTGAATTGATCATGTCTGTCAAGGAGCCACAATGCAGGCAGTATTTTAAAAGTTTATGTCAAATGGATCATTAAACCATGTGTCAGCCTCACCAAGGTTCATTTGATCAGTGCATTTAACCTGGAGTGCAGAGCAACCAAACAGGATATTTGTATTGCTTTGCAGCACCTAAGATCTACAGCATTTAATGTGAGTTTACCGTCACCCAGCAGAAATCACCTTTGGAAGGCAAATTAGGACTACCCTGCCAAGTCATGATTTGTCAAGTTCTGAGGAATACAAGACATACTCCTTGAAAACAAGGGAATATGAAGATGGTACATGATTGACATGTGGTTACAGAACTGCCTAATCCACATATAGGATAGAAAGTAGGATGCAGAGTACCTATCCTACCCAAGGACCCTTGTTACTTGGAGTGGTTTCCAAAGTCTACAGTGAGTCCTTATTTTTCAAAGTAGAACACCTAATGGAGAAACAGAAGCCAACTTGGGGAATTCTACAATATCTAACAAAACTTCGTGTGGTCTATATACAGTTGGAGTAATGAAAGGTATAAAAGGTCATTATGGCAAATGCAACATGCACCAAGCCAGTGCATATACACTTGGCTAGTCTCAACTTGAGAAGCCCAAGTCTCTGGAACGCTATACCATCCCAAGATCCAGAAGTTTGTCATGCTATCCAAATGTTGCAGACTCTTAGACACTCTAAACTCAGAAATCGTACTATTACTATTTTGTGTGAGGAGCCTTGCAGTTACCTAACGTATGTGTTTTTGCTCAGTGTATATAATTCTATCATGGACAGGAAAGCACAGGGATTTTCTTTCGCTTTATGAGCTCAGTTTTCCAGCGTTCATCAGGGTGATAACCATATGACCAACAACCATGAGGAGCCTGTCTATTTTTATCAGCATGCTAAATTAAGGGTGTAGATATAAATTGCTCTGTAACTATAAATTTCTGTCAAAAATATCTGTTTGAGATTCTCTGCATTGCTTATCAATCTAATACAAGAGAGGTCATTGTCATTTGAAGGAAAACAGCACAAGAATATGAAAAGGAGGGGCTGGATGTAGTTATTTTGTTTGGGTAATAATAAAATAAATATTAAAATGCTTACAACAAAACAAAGTTTCATTATGAAAAGATAGCAGTGAAAGGGTTAAACTTTCTGCACTGTAACAAAGGAGGTGGTTAAACTTCCTGTGTAGCCTGATGAATCGGGCAGACGGAGAAACAGGATGGTTTTGTATAAAGAATAGGTTGGCACCGTACTGTGTGCACTGGGGTATAAAATAACAGGCTTGCATAGATTGTTTTCTACAAAATCTTGTGTCTCCCATCTAATTACAGGTACTTAAGCACGCTTTGTTTCTGTCATTGTAAACTGCATTGTCTGTCTTTCTGTAGTCTAAAGCTAAGCATAGTCAGAAAAAATTACATTTTGCTTGAGGCTTGGCATTGCCTGCAGTAAGTAGGACAGGATGCCTACTTGTGATGAATATTTACTAACTTCTACCATGTGCAAATAACTATCAAATAATCTTATATAAACTGTCCAGTGAGAAGCTGAGCTATGCAAATCCGAAATGTCTCAATGTGTGGTGGTAGCCTGTCTCAGCAAGAGCAACAATGGATAGTACCATTGATTTCTGTATCCTTGGATGAAGAAAAGTAAAATTTAGAGCTGTCATTTCTAATTGCTATCCAGCCACTCTTGCTTGAGGCATTGGATGAGGACAGGATAGGCTCAGCAAGGTGATAGTTTCTTTGAATAGGTTAGCAATGCTTACTGTCAAAGCCTGTATATGTGATCATGACAGCTTTGCACCGTTCACTTTACACTTGCAGAATGGAGTCTATTGAACCATACGTGAACAAAGGAAAACTTTTGTTTCAAAATTTATGCAAATGTGTTTTGCTGATTCAGAAGTGAAGTTATAAGTTGCATTTCCACCTTTAGATGGAAGCTTAATTGTTTTAATGTAATCATTTTAAGTCTGTTCCTGAGCTAGAAGTCATTTTTCAATTTAATGTGCTTATTAGTATATGATGTACTGTAGCATAGCAGTAACTTGAGATCTATTTGATAGCCTGTAGTTACAACAATAAAGTTTATTTCTGAAATATCCTCTGATGAACAGATCATTTTCGGGAGGTGTTGGTTTATATCACTGCGATTGTGTTTGCATGCAATTCTTTTAGTACTTTACCTGGTATTTGGTATGTTGACTAATACCACACTGATAGTTTAATTTTGATTTTTGCAGTGAAGTGAAACATCCTGCATTATAGGATTTATCAGTACCTCACCGGGGAAAAAATACTTTAACTGATAGCTTGATTTATGTTCAATATAGAAATTGTGTAATGGACCAGATCAAGCCCCCTCAAAATATATCTAGGAGATAGCCTAGACCCTAACTTTTTATCTTTATAGGCAAGTATAAGGCACTGTGTTCTAAGTGTGATTCAATTGGTCCAGTATAAGGCTTTAAGGAAAACGTGCTTTGTTCTTACAACACAGTTAACATCCAACCAAAATAAGAATTGGCGTAACTTCAACTGTATTGAAATATTTAATAAAATATTATTTAACTACTAATCATCAACTGTTCCAATATAGCGATATCCTATTAATATACCCATGGCAAAGGCAAATTCAGCAAAACAGATTTTCCTCACCTGCTATCTCTCTTCTCATCCAACAGAAAAGAACACCAAAAGAAACAGCCTAGCAGCCGTTAAAGAGCTGTATATATCAGCTTTAACAGCCAACTTGAAATCTCAATTGAAAGCAAAACTAAAACCCTGGGTCTGTATGAGCCTGACTCCACCCGTTAGCACTTTTGTCTAATTTTGAAGACAACAGTCTGGGAGCACGAACCCACTGCTTCTGAAGCAGACATTCCTCCACCACTGTGGCAACACCTGTCTACAAGAGAAGCAGCATGGAACAAATTTCTCTTGAAGGCACAGTAATGTCTCAATTGAGATAGTATTTTTATATTGTGTATCAATCTCTTGCCTCATTCAATTCCTTACATTTTTCTTCCAATTATTTAATGTCTGTTGAAAGCTAAAAAAAAATTGATCGTTACCAACCATTCTTTTACCTCACTTCACCTGTGTCATCATTTGTGAACCATGGCAATGAGTGTTGGCAAGACAATTACACTGTGGTGACATTACTGACAGGCCTGATCTTATCATCACTTCTTTTTAAAATGAAAGCCATTTGTGAGATTTGGTGTCAGTAGCAATTAGAGTATTTGCTAATCATGCCTAATTTCCTTGAAGGTGCTGGGCTACTGCTTTGAGTTACTGAAGTCTATACTTTCGCTGCAGCATATGTTTCTGTGGGTATATTGGTACACCCATGGTGCTAATAGGTAAGAAGTCCTGAAATTTTAAGTAATGACCAAGAAGGAGGAGTCATGTATTTCCAAGTTAAGGTGATGTTTGACTGGATGGTGTTTCTATGTGTCAGCTATTATGTGGATCTTCTAGGTGGTAGAGGTTACGGTTTTGGAAGGTTATTCAGTGAATGTTTAGAGTTGCTGTAGTGCATTTTGTAGATGGTTCGTACTGCTGAAAATATGAATCTGAGAACATGATTTGTTTTCTGTGGAATCTTTATAACTATGAATTAAGATTGTATTAAATCTAAAAAAAACTTAAATCTGCTTACACTGTTTCACATCATACTTTGAACATGTTCACATTTTGTGCTTCATTCACTTCACTAATAGAGGATTTCAATTTCCCCAATATCAACTGGGGGATAGACAAAGTGTGAAAAGCTTAGAAGTGAGAGAATTCTTAAAATGTGACACTGGACTTAATTTTGGGGAACAAACCTGGATCAGTCAGGAGGGAAGTAATTTGGTGATAGTGACCAAAATTTGTCCTTTTCCATAACCATCTTAAATTTTGCAAAGTTGGATTGAAAAGAAAGGCTGATTTTGATATGATAAGACAGGATCTGGTAAAAATGGATTGGGAGTAGCTTGTTTCAGGAAAATCTGCATCAGAGCAATGGGAATCATTTTCAATGAGACAGTGAGAGTGAATGGGCAACATGTTCCTGTAAAAGTGAAATGGGGAGCAAATAAATCCAGGGATCCCTGGATATAGAGAGATGTACACGATTAGAGAAAGAAAGAAAGAAATGCTTCTAACAGATATTGAGGGCTGAAAACCGTGGGTGCTAGAGAAGTTTTGAAAGTGTAGAAGGTTACTTAAAAAGCTACTAGGAAAGTAAAAAGTGGGCACAAAAAGCTGCTTAGTGGGTAAAATAAAGGCTAATCCAAAGCAATTTTATAAACATATTAGAGGTAAGATGATAACCAAGGAACAAATTAGGCCCATTAGGAACAAAGGTGACAATCTGTGTGGGGAACTAGAAGACAGTTGAGATTTTAAATGATTACTTTGCATCTGTATCCACTAATGCGAAGAATAATGTAAGTTTGAAAATCATAATGGGGCAACTTTGATAACCTTGAACAAATTAACATACAGTGGACGGAGGTATTAATGATTTAAATGGACTTAAAATTGAATAAATTCCCAAGCCCAGATGAGATGTATCCTGGCTGCTATCAGATGCAAGGGAGGAGATTGCAGGGGCCTTAACATAGATGTTCACATCCTCTCTGGACATTGGAGAGGTGCCAGAGGATTGAAATCCAGATAATATAATACCATTATTATAGAAGGACGGTAGATAAACCAAGGAGCACCAGGCCAGTCAGTGTGACGTCAGTAGTAAGGAAATATTTGGGGGGTGGTGTGGAGAAATTCTGAGGGACAGAATTTTTTTCTCCTGAGATTGATTGATTAATTGTACTACTGTCTCTGACTTTTTTTTTGGTGCTTATTCTTGTTGTCTTGTTAACTCCTAAAATGATCTTCCCTACTGGAAACAAATTGACTCAGCATGGCTTTGTTAGAGGGAGGTAGTGTCTGAAAAATTTAATTTTTTGAGGAGGTGACAAGGTGTGTTGATGAGGGTAGTGCGTTGATGGGCTTCAGTATGGCTTTTGACAAGGTGTCACGTGGAAGTCTTTTCAAAAATTAAGAGCCATTTGGATCCACAGCAAATTGGATCCAAAATTATCTTTGTGTAGGAGGCAGAGACTGCTAATCGAAGTTTATTTTTGTGACTGAAAGCTTGTGCCTGGTGATTGTTATAGCGTGCATATTGATTAGACAAATATAGGGAGGTTTGATCAGTAAGTTCATAGACATCAATTTTAGCACTCTGGTAAGTGGTGTGGTGGAATGTTTTAGACCATAGGAAGACAAAAACAGGCTGGTCAGCTGCCCAGAACAATGGCAAATGTAGTTTAATCCTGAAAATTACGAAGTGATGCATTTTGGGTGGACTGACAGGGTAAGGGAGTACATTATGAATGTCCCTGGACAGTACTGAAAATTCGTGGGACATTGGTATACATATGCATAGGTCCTTGAAGGTAACATGATAGGTGGATATGGTGGTTAAGAAGGCAAATGGGATATTTGCCATAGTCTGCAAGGACAAGGGTGTTACAATCGAGCTGTATGGGACGTTGGTTAGGCCACTGCTAGAGCACTCTGCATTTTTGGTCACCACACTTCAGTGTGTGATTTGCTCTGGAGAGAGTGCAGAGGAAATTGACTAGAGTGTTGCCCATGCTAGAACATTTCACTGAGTAGAGACTACATAGGCTGGGTTGTTCTGAGAGAAGACAAGGCTGAGGGAGGACTGATTGAAGTCTTCAAAATTGTGAAGGGCATAGATAGAATCATTGGGAATAAGCTTTTTCCTTTAGTGAAGTCAATTACTGGGGGGAATAGATTTAAGTAAGGTGATTGAAGGATAATGTTTTCAGAGGATGGTGGTTATTAGGAATTCTCAAATGGGATGGGTGAGAGAGCTGGAACCATTACAACACTTAAGAAGTACATGCAGTCCCTGCGAAAGGGTTCCATTCTGGAGTTTGTTTGCAAGTCAATTTATACGCAAGTCAGAACACAATGTAGAGCGATATCAAATAGACATTCATAAGTATAGGAAACGTTTATATGTTGGCTCTTTAAAATTACATCCCTGTATGGAATCGTATTCATAAAAATGAGTATTTGTAAATTGGATATTTGTAAATCCGGGACCCCGTGTATTTCGATGAACAACTGAAGTACAATAGCACACATGGCTATGGACCAAGTGCTGGGAAATGAAAGTAGAGTCGATAGCTGCATCATGCCTGGCGTGACATGCTGTACTACTGTCTGGCTATTTTTTTTGGTGCTTATTCTTGTTGTCTTGTTAACTCCTAAAATGATCTTCCTTGCTGGAAACAAATTGACTCAGTATTGATGTATACTTCAATCCTCCTGCTTTATGTGGGTCAAAAATCTATCTCTGTAACTTGTCGTTTCATAGCCAGCAGGACCCCTGAGAAAACTCTCCATGTTGTCTCCTGTTATAGCATCTATGTATGCTGCCAGAGTGCAGTTTTATTTGAACAGGCATGTTCATATTTAATAAAGTTCTGTGTGAATCTTGAAACCCTCTCTGAATCTTGTCTTTAATAAGACCAACTAACTTATTCTTCAAAACTAATGAGTATAGACCCAATCTGCTCAATCTTTCTTCATAGGCCAACTGTTCATCCAGGAGTCAGTGATCTTTTTATAAAATTCTTCTTCCTCTTATGTTCCTCCTTTAAATATGGGGATCAAAACATGGTACTTACTCAAGGAAAAGCAGCATCAATGCCTTCTAATGTTAACGTAAGACTTCCCTAAGTTTATATTTCATCCCCCTTGTAATTAAGATCTGCAATCCATTTGGCTTCTTAATTACTTACTAGAATTACTAGCACCTCAAGGAACAACATCTGCTTTTAGGTTGAGTATCCTCTGGGAAGAGGACATGTTTCCTTCTAAGTACACATGGGGAAGGCAATGGGAAACCACATTGTAGATTCTTTTTCTCCATTACATTGCTCATTGAAATTAAAATAGGAGATTCCTACAAGCGATTAAGTTAAAAGTTCAAGATTGTAAGATGTGAAGAAAGGAGCACAGGACTTTTTATTAGGCAGGCCACAATTGCAACTAAAGTAAGCACCGGGTGTCAGATAGGAAAGGGCAACCCTGTGCAGGTTAGATCTGTATGAACTTTAATTTTACTCCACTTGTAGTGCATGGACACTGTATGTACCAAAGTTAATTCTGCTGGAAAGGAAGACATGAAAGTCAATTTCCTGAAAGGTTAAAGAAATACCAACTCCAGCTGACCAGGAAATGGGTCAGCTTCGCTGTCTTCCAATTTCTTCCTTTTTTTATATCAATTACTAACTCTTTGTGAAATGTATTTCCAAAAGTTGACAATTTTCTGAAAAATGCACACAGTAGTGTATAAACCTGGATACGGAGTTATACAATTTTCAATTTCCAAGTTCTACATCAACTCGGGATAGAAAGTTCCACTGTCCCTTCCGTTTTCTAACTACCATATTTATCATGAGAAACTGTCCACCTATATCCAGTGGGTGAACAGCAGGTACAAATAAATAAGGAAAATAAAACCTGTAGCTTGCTTTAGACACTTGCATTCTCATAGTCCCTTTCATGACCAGGACTACAAAATGCTCCCCCAGCAATGATATGTATTTGAATTGTAATCACTGCTATAAAGTAGGGAAATATTTAAGTCAATTTGCACAACACAAACTTTCACAAACCAATGACATTAGTAATAGGATGTTTGAAGGGATATTGGTCAGAAATTAAATGTGGGACTAAAATAAAACAACAGGAGATCTGAAACACACAAAGACAGAAATTGCTAGAAAACTCCGGTTTGGCAGCACCTGGGGATAGAAACCAGAGTTAATGTTGCTAGTTCTGTGACCCTTTGTTAACTCAGTTTTCCCTCCACTGATGCTGAGTTTCTCCAGCAATTTATGTATGATGGGTTAAATTTTGGCTTGGCCACAGAACTCTTCCCGAGTTTTCAACCAATACGATTGACCGAATATTTAAATCTACCTGAGATCTGGTTATCAGTCATACTTTGCCTTTGAGTAAACAGTCAAAAGTAAGTCTATGTGATCATGTGAGACTTCCTCATTGTGCAATAATACAATCTTGTTTAAAAGTTGGATCACTTATAGTTGAATGTCATGACTGTCCATGAATATACAAAACTGTTTTGTTCCCTCACCAGGACAAGCTTTATCAATGTATCAACAATCATGAGCAGGAAAAGGCATTAACCCTTTCTATTGCAACTGTGATGCATTATACATCACAATATATGCATTCCTACCGATGATCCTTTGGAAGTTCATTTTGTGTGTCATCTGTTTGTTTCACCAAGCTATACATCTATAGCCAGTAAGATGTCTGTGCAGCATCTTCACAATTATTATACTTACGAGGAACAATACTCAACACAGAACCTATATAATCACCTGAGAGAGGTGAAAATGATGCATTGGAACCTAGTCCAGGAGACCACCCTGATTTGTGCCATGGTGAGATGGAATTCTGCCTGAATTTGTTGTTTTCTTTCCATCTCCACCTCCCTTTGTCAACAACATTAACAACAAGAGCTTGCAGCTATATGGCAGCTTTAACGGAGTAAAATCATTCCAGACCTTTTGTACTTGAGTCCTTGAGAGGAGCTGTCTACCTTTCATTTGTTTAAAGTCTTCCAAATATGGTTTTGATTTATACTACTTTTAAGTTTCTATTCTGCATTTACTGCTTTCTGAGTTGCTGTATGGCACTGATTAAGAAATAAGTGTTTACTTATATAAAATTTGCTTGAAACTATGAATATTATGGTATCAGCTGACAGGATGAGGGTTTTGCTGAGAAACAATTGCATATCCATATATGGAATGACCTTTTCATCATGCATCGTCACAACCCCAACCAGTCTGTTCCATTAACATTAATAGAAACTCTTAGCATGCTTTCAAGTTTTTAAAAGTAATTTATTTACATTTTTATCCATGCATATAGTTGTGTAAAGCAGTGGCATGACTAAAATCAGTACTTTTTCTGAATATATTCATTTTTAAATTGTAATGTCTGAATTTTGAATGTTGTGTTGTGTACAGGCCTGGGGTACTGAAATGTTACTGGAATTTGGCTTTTTATAGTTATGCTGAGTTTGTTTGTAGTGTTTTTCTGTTGGCTAGCTTTAGCCTGCTGTTTGCTGGATAGTCGGGGGAAGGGTGAGCACCTGCTGGCTTCTGGATAGAGTTCTTAGTTGCCTGTGGTTTTTCCGTCTGTGACATATGGCAGTTTGTTTCTCTTGTGTCTAAAAGACAATGACATTGGCTTGAATGGAAAGCGTCGGTGGAATGAATTAACCCCTCCCATGAATGTGGTTAGACTTTGTTCTCTGCTTCGTTATGCCAAAATAATCGGATTGGTTATGTTCGCTTGTGTTAGATATGAATATGTGTAATTGTGTGGTGATATTTTTGTTTGAATTCAGTTTAAAAGTTTTTTTTTTAATATTGTCAGGACATATTTGTTAGAGAATTAATTTGTTCCACTACCTCCAGTATTGCTGAATGATTGGTTGTTAAGGGACATACATGACTGGACCAACGTTTTACTGCTCTTTTTCCATTTATTTCCTCTAGAGTGGTTCAGGAACTGCCAGACATCAAATTGTACCCCCTCATTAACTGTAAACTATTTGGAAGCCAATCTAAAATTGTGTGTTCTTGAATGATCCTAAAAATATTCAGTAATAACTTAATTGGATGATACTGGTCTTACAAACTGGTTAGGTTCTTAAATATCAAACCAAGTTTTGTTTTTAGTATTTCTATATTCTTGAAATTTACTTTGACTTCCTACTTGGCTTAAGTTAAAATAGTTTGGTACAAGCAAAGCTGTTGAGTAGAATAGCAGCACCAGATTTCCAGGTAGTCTTGCCTGCTGGCTGCTGCGTTAACCATTATGACATGTTCTTTGGCCCAATTCATGCTCTCTGCATATAAAGTACACACCTTGGTAAAGTATGTTTTTATTCAATGTTCACACATTTACAACACCAGCTCATGGTGAGGATAGATGGTACTTGTGCCTGTATAAAATCTGTATTTTAATTTCCACTTCAACACACAGTGCAGGACAGTGGCACATGTGCACCATTATCCAAATCATTCTCCTATTAGATTGGATCTCCAAGGTAGCCTGTTGGTTTACTGTTATATAGTTGATAGATTGCCGGAAAGATTGGTATCTCATTCCTGAACTCGTTTAGACCAAAGCCATTACAATCAATCCACTTCATGAACATTAAACAGGACCAGTGTTGTGGAATATCTGTCCTCTACATTGCTTACCTTAGTTATGATTATACACACCAATAGTTCTGATTCTCACTGACTGCACATTCCATTGAGGTATTAGAGCTAGAGGCACCTAAACAGTCATACCTGAGCACTCTTCAGTTTCTTCAGAGGAAAGGAACACCTTTATGATCGACAAGAGAGGCAAAGCTTTTCAGATTTTTAATTTAAATTACAATTACAAACTTCTGTTTTTAGTATCTCTCTCAACATTTTAAAATTTACTGAATATAACTTTTACTGTAAAAACAAAATGAAACAATGCATTTGCAGCTTAGCATGTGAAGAACACCAATGATCAATCAGAGATTCTTGTCACTGCTAATTATTCCATTCTGGGGGGAAAACTGTTTTTGTTTCCATGCTATACTCAAAGGAAAACTGGTTTGTAGTTCAAGGATATAAAATCCAAATTGCAGGGCTGTTGGTTTGGCTTCTTATGCAACGAACAAGGACCAGTTAGCAACAGGAGAGTTAAACTACATTAGATATGTGAGGAGTGAGAGGTCAGGAAATGAAATCTGAAGAAGAGCCACTTGTTTTGAGTGCTCCTTGAGCAGATGTGGTCTGGGACAGTCCCAAAGTGCACAGTATTTTTAATTGGCATTTAGTGCAGCTATAAGGATTCAGGTTTAAAAAGTTTCCTTTGGAAATCTGTTTACTGTACAGAATATTAGACTTAGCATCATTCATGTGGACACGAGCTAATTAGTTTTACTCTGGGAAGTACATCATGTGGAGTATAGTAATCATTTGGATAAGTGTATTGTTCACAGCTGTTGAGTTGAATACACAACTGTGAGTTGAATTGCCAATCTAATATGGGTGGAAAGAGAATTTTTTTTTTTTTTGCTTTTCCCATGGTTTATTAATGAAAATTTTGTGCATGTCATATCCGAAGAAAAATGGCTCACTAAGTACTTAATGTTGAATTGAAGCTGAGATTAGGCATTTAAGTGGAAACCATGTAATCTTCACATTATCACATCCTTATGAACAAACAGTCCCTTCAATTTGGACTGTCAGAAATATGAAGGGAAACCCCAATTTCATGTGCCTTCAAATGACTTTTAGAGTAACCCACCTTTTATTTAGGTAGTGTTCATTCAGTGATAATAGAACTGCATTCCTGCCTCTAACTCCACAGCATCCTTTTTTTTAAAAAGTTGCAGCCTTTGAATAATACACAAGATTGTATCATTATCTAGAGCTTGCAGTTTGAAGAAATGGGTCTGCCTAAGGTATCCTAGTTGGTCTTGAGGATCTTGAATGAAGTATGAGCATCGCTTTTCTCTTCCAGGGTTAGCACCTCCAACAGTTGTATGACAGCTCACATTAAGAATCAATCTATTAAAAAAGAACAACATTAGAGGATGCTTTCTCATGGAAGTGCAGGCAAAGATGATTAAAGAAGAAACACAGTGTGCGCTAAATTGTGAGGTTTGAAGAGCTTAGAGATAACGGAGATGAAGTGTTTAAGGAAGTACAAGATAGGAAATAGTGAGGAGCCAATTAAGGATTTGAAACACGATTGAGAATTTTAATGTGGTGACATTGCAAGACTGGGAGCCAAAGTGCATCAGTGATGAGTACGAGCAGCAGAGTTTTGGATGAACTTGCCTTCATAGAGGGTAGAAGATGGGATATGAACTTGCCTTCATAGAGGGTAGAAGATGGGATATTAATCCACATGAGGTTGGAATAGTTCAGTCTTGCGGTGACAATGGAATGAATGAGGACTTTGCAGCAAATGAACAGTGAGGCAGGTATCATTTGGAGAGAACAAAAACAACAAAGTATTTTTAACTTGGTGCTTTAAAATAATTTTTTAAAAAATTAATTGAATATGTTTTCTTTAAAACAAAATGTGTTTGGATCTCTCCCTTCCAGACTTGTGGTATACAGTGTTACTTTGACAGTTGCATGCTTTCCCAGGGTACTAACATTGGATTATCTTGGTGAATTGATTGGCATACAGAAATGCAAATAACTTTTCAACACCATTGGCATTTCTGTAGCAGTTAAATCAAAAAGTACATTCCTTTTTATCAGGGAATTTGTCATTTTTGGGTTTTTTTTCCAGTTATTGAAGGATTCCTTAGTCATGTTGGGATAAGCTGAGAAACAGCTGATTATTACTTGTCCTTCTTCTTTGTACATTCATTACATCACATATGTGCATACTCTTCAATAGAGTGTAATCAAAAATAAGAATCCTTGAGCATATTTATTTTCTTTGGTTCGCTTTTCTCTGTTCTCTTCTCACCTGGGTGTTTAAGTTCCAAAAGTGTAGGCTAGGAATCGAAGACGTGACTTTGTATATCTCAGTTATCTGGTTGGAAAGATAAGTTGGAGTTACAAATAGAGACTGTACTTGATTTTCTTTGGGATATTATCTTACTTTTGACTTTTGGTCTGAACAGTCATTCCTTTTAATGAACCTAATTTGTTGGCAGATTATTCATTTGTGAATGGGACAAAGCCCCACTGTTAACCAGAGTAAATTGTTGAATTCAACCAGCAAAAGCTAGGACTTTTCAGATCTGTCTGGTTGAGTACCACATCACACAGTGCTGCTACTCACTGTCACCAAGGAGACCTCTAATTTGGTCTTTGAAATGGTTAACATCGGTGGACAACATCTGTCTGTTGGCCTCTTCACCTCGTTTATTCTTTTCATCTTTTAAGGCTGTTGCAAACCTTGTGTTGCTGTGAAAGCAGCATTTTCAAATTATTACTGTGTTAGGTAAAGCCTATGAAGTTTGAAGGCAGCTCATTAAAATAGTAAATGTTGACATTTGATAGTATTTTATTCTCTTGAGCTTTTAACTCCAGATGCATTTCATTTTTGCATTCTCCCTATTCTATGCATTGTTTGTTCATAATAATCTGTACCAGAGCTGCATGTGGGCCCAGGACAAAATACACACAATTAGGAAATGGCAGAACAGTCAGTAAGTAGAAGTTTTGTCCTTTTTTTGTGGAGAATATTTGTTAATATTAAATTAACTGTACAGCATTGTAACATAAACATTTTAGCATTTTAATTAAAGCAATTAATAGACATCCTGGAGAGTGTTTATTAACTCTGTTTTAAATAGTTTTTCTTTGTCAAGTATATCAAAGTAATATATATCTGGTAATTTGAGCAGCCCTGTCATTGCCTTGTACTGATTTTTGGATCTCAGCAGGTCACAATGACTAGTTTGCTCAGCAATCGACCTCGCATGTGCATTCGTGTAGAATTTATTCTGAATAGTTATTCACTTTGGAGAAACCTTCACTCTGCACTTGTGATTTGCAAATAACAGATGTGCCCATCAGTTGCTAGATACAGTTCATGTCTACTCTAGTGTCTGCTTAACCTAATGTTTGAAAGCTCCATTTACACAGTATCTTCTAGACTTGTGCGACTCTACAATAGGGAAGCAATTTTTCAGAACCACATAGCAATTGTTTTCCTGTCACTTTATTTTATATTTGCATTTTTCAATAAAATATCAGGAAACAGTAATGTGAGATTTGGTATATAATGGATTATAATGATCTAAAACATTCACAAATCAAGTGCTGTGAACTGGTGAGGAAAATTTTCACAAGTTTGAAATGTTCAGAGTCAGAAAATCTGAAAACTTTTGTTATTTTCTGAACCATAAAGGCTAAATGGCCTTGGAGGGAGTTTAATGTAGATTTGCAAGAATGATACCTGGGGTTATGTTATGAAGAGAGATTATACAAACTGGGTCTCTTTCCTTTAGAATTTAGAAGGTCAGGAGATGGTCTGATTGAAGTCTTAAAGATATTAATATGAAGAGTTAGGGAGCTAAAGGTAAACTATTTCCACTGGTTGGAAATTCTAGAATTAAGAGACATAGTCTGAAAATTACAGCCAAATGGCTCAGGAAAGATGACTGGAAGCACATCTACACATAAAGGGTAGTAGGTGTTTGGAACTCTTCCATAAATGGCAGTGGATGCTGGATTAGTTGTTAATTCTAAACCTGAGATAAATTTTTGTTAAGCAAATATATTAAGAGGTATGGACCAAAGTTAGGTATGTGGAATTAGGCCACAGATCACCAGTGGCCTCGTTAATGGAATACATTCTGGGGCTGAATGGCCACCTCCAGTGATCTGAGTGTATGTGCACCCAGGTCCCTCCGCTCCTGTACCTCCCTTTAGAGTCATGTCCTCTAATTTTTAATGTCTTTCAATGTTCTTCCAAAATACACTTCTCAATATTGAACCTCATTTGCCATTTATCTGCCCGCTGCACCAACTTCTTTATGCCCTTTGAGTTCTCCACCATCTTCCTCACAGTTTACAATGCTTCCAAATTTTGTCACCTCCAGGCAAGATCTAGACTATTAGGTAAAACAAGGATCCCAAATCCTGACCTTTGAGGAACTCCACAAATCTTTCTCTAGTCTGAAAATATCCATTGACCAGAGCTTTATTTCCTGTTCTCAGCTAATTTTGTATCTGTGTTGTTACCAACACTGTTATTCCATGACTTGGAACTTTTCTCTCAAGTCTATTGTGTGGTACTGTATCATACATCTTCTGAAAGTTCATGTACACCACATTGCCAATGAGCCTTCTTATCTGTTCAGAAAAATCTCCAAGTTAGCTGAATATAATTTCCCCCTTTAGAAATCCATGCTGACTTATCATAATTAACTCACCTTTTTCCATGCAACTGCTAATTATGTACTGAATAACTCTCCAGAAGCAACCCATCAGTTAAATTCAACTGACTGGCCGACATTTGCTAGGCTCATCCTTGTAACTTTTCTCATAAAGCTGTAATGTTTGCAATTTTTCATTCTTCTGGCATCATATCAGAGTCTAGGGAAGACTGAAAGATTGTGGCCTATGCACCTACAATTTCCACTTTCTCTTCCTTCAAAATCATTGGCTGCATCTCATCTGGTCTTGGTGCCCTGTCAACTTTAGGCATAACAGTTTGTCTAGCTTTTCTGAATTTTCAATTTTGAACCCTTCCAGTGATTGAGTTCCTTCCTATGTCACCTGGGTAGCACTTTTCTCTTTGTTAAAAACAGATGAAAAGTATTCATTTAACACCTCAACCACTTCTTCCTGCTTCCAGATGTAAATCCCCTTTTATTATCCCTAATGTCCCTACTCCTCCTCTTACTACCCTTTTTAATATTTATATGGCCAAAGAAGACTTTGGGACATCTCCTATGTTTCCTGACAGTCTTTTCTCGTAATTCCTTTTCAGAACGTAAGAATGAGGAGCAGGAATAGGCCATTTTGTCCTTCGAGCCTGCTCCACCATTAAATAAGATCATGGCTGATCTTTTCGTGGCCTCAGTTCCACTTACCCGCCCTCTCACCATAACCCTTAAGTCCTTTATTGTTAAAAAAAAATCTGTCTTAGCTTTAAAAACATTTACTGAAGTAGCATCAACTACTTCACTGGGCAGGGAATTTCATAGATTCACAACCCTTAGGGTGAAGAAATTCCTTCTCAATTCAGTCCTAAATGTGCTCTCTCTAACTTCGAGGCTATGTCCTCTTGTCCTTGTTTCACCTGACATTGGAAGCATCTTCTCTACGTCTATCTTATCTGTTCCCTTCATAATTTTATGTTTCTATAAGATTCCCCCCATACTCTTTTAAATTCCAATGAATATAATCCCAATCTACTTGGTCTCTCCTCGTAAGCCAACACCCTCAAGTCTGGAATCACCTAGTGAACCTCCTCTGCACCTCCTCTAGAGTCAGTACATCCTTTCTCAAGTAAGGAGACCAAAAATGGATGCAGTACTTCAAAGTTTGTGAGAAGATTTGTAGCTCGTAGGATGCAGTACTCCTGGTGAGGCCTCACTAGTACTCTAAACAGCTGCAACATAACCTCCTTGCTTTTAAACCCAATCCCTTTAACAATGAGGGATAAAATTCCATTTGCCTTCCTAATTACCTGTTGGACCTGCAGACCAACCTCCTGTGTTTCATGCAAAAGGACACCCAGGTCCCTCTGCACAGCAGCATGCTATAATTTTTTACCATTTAAGTAATAGTTCTTTTCACTATTATATCTACCAAAATGGATGACTTCACCTTTATCAACATTGTACTCCAACTGCCAGACCTTTGTCCACTCACTTTAAACTATCTATATCCCTCTGCAGACTTTCATAGTCCTCTGCACTTGTCTGAGTGTCATCCGCAAACTTTGACACATGTGTGGTCCCCAATTCCAAATCATTTATGTAAATTTTGAATATTTGCAATCCCAACACTGGTCCCTGAGGCACACCACTATTTACTGATTGTCAACCAAAATAGCTCTCATTTATCCCCACTCTTTGTTATGAAGATGAGGGTGTACTGTACCTCTTTTAAGCAAGTTAAAAAGCAGCAGAACTACCTGACAGCACCGAGTGTTCTGAACAAGATATAATGTAACCATTTGATCCAGCAGCTAGTGTAGCTGGTTGCCTGGAGACAAAAACAAGTATGAATAAGGCCAATCGGTTTAAATAATACCCAAAAAAATACCAAACTCAAATCAAGTTTGAATTTAGTATAGTGACAATATTAAAAGCCAATGACACAATCCGACACCCAGCCACCAGCATGTACAGACTGCCCAAAGCACAGCTCTCTTAAAGATAACCTTAATTGATCAATGACCTGTGAAACATAAGACGACAAAGGAAGACACAGAGAGGATTTGACAAGAGCCTAGTTTTGACATTTGAATTTTGATAAATCTTAATTGGGGGTTTTTATTGGAATAGTATTATAGAAGGGAAAATAAATGATAGGTTAGAGGAAGGAGTTGTAAATAGTTGTTAATTATTCTCTGTTATACTTTAAGAAATAAAATTGTTGCTTTTTACTTTAACTAGTTCTTGGCCTCTCGAATTTTCACAGATTTCTGCATGGGATAAATCTTTTCTGTGTTGCTGATTTAAAATTAACAGTGGGGATTTAGCCTGTGTTGTAATAGTTTGGGGACTCATTGTCAGGATTTGAATGGTTTGGGGGCTCTTGTCCACGATTTGAACAGTTTGGGTCTTGGATTTATGGTTTGAACTGGTTTAGACAGATTTTAATAGATTTGGGCATACAAAACATTCCAGCAGATTTGAACACTTGCAGGTTAGGGTCCTAGATCTTTAAATAAAACATGGGTGAGACAATTCGTTTAATTTCGGTGACTTGTAGTTGATTAAATTAAAAGTGAGAGAAATGGCTCTTAAATTTGCTAAAGAGGTTCTGGGATTTGAAGATGATTTTCAAATTTGCCAAGAAAATTTAGAAGGAAAGAAAAAGGCCATACGTTTAGAATTAGAAAAGAATTTAGATTTGGGTTTACATAGAACATAGACCGTTACAGCGCTGTACAGGTTCTTCGCCCTCAGTGCTGCGCCGACCTGGGAAATTAATCTGATGCCCATCTAACCTACACCGTTCCATTATTATCCATATGTATGTCCAATGCCCATTTAAATGCCCTTAAAGTCAGCAAGTCTACTACTGTTGCAGGCAGACCGTTACACGTCCCTGCTACTCTGAGTAAAGAAATGACCCTTGATATCTGTCTTAAATCTATCATCCCTCAATTTAAAGCTATGTCTTCTCATGTTAGCCTTCACCTTCCGAGGAAAAAGACTCTCACTGTCCATCCTATCTAACCCACTGATTATCTTATACATCTGAATTAAGTCACCTCTTAACATTCTTCTCTCCAACAAAAACAACCTCAGTTCCCTCAGCCTTTCCTCGTAAGACCTTCCCTCCATACCCGGCAACATCTTAGTAATTCTCCTCTAAACCCTTTCCAAAGCTTCCACATCCTTCCTATAATGCGGTTACCAGAACTGTACGCAATACTCCAGCTGCGGCCTTACCATTGTCTTGAACAGCTGAAGGAAGAGCCTGTTTCTCCGAAACTCAATTCCCCTACCAATAAACATCAACACACTACATGCCTTCTTAACAACCCTATCAACCTGGGTGGCAACTTTTAGGGATTTATGCACCTGGACACAGAGATCCCTCTGTTCATCTTCACTACTAAAAATTTTACCATTAGCCCAGTACTCTGCATTCCTGTTTAGTTCTTCCGAAGTGAACTACCACACTTTTCCACATTAAACTCCAATTGCCACTTCCCTGCCCAGCTCTGCATCTTATCTATGTCCCTCTGTAACCCACAACATCCTTTGGCACTATACACAACTCTGCCTACCTTAGTGTCATCTGCAAATTTACTAACCCATTCTTCTATGCCCACATCCATTTATAAAAATGAAAAATAGCAGTGGCTCCAAAACAGGTCCTTGCGTAACTCCATGATGAACATTTCCCATCAACCACCACTTTCAGCTAGCCAATTTCTGATCCAAATCGCTAAATTATCTTCAATCCCAAAACTCCCAATTTTGTACAGTAGCCTACCGTGCGGAACCTTATCAAATGCCTTACTGAAGTCCAGATACACCATATCAACTGCTTTACCTTCATCCTGATCATATTGAATAGTGGTGCAGGCTCGAAGGGCTGAATGGCCTACTCCTGCACCTATTATCTATTATCCACCTGTTTTATCACTTCTCAAAGAACTTAATAAGGTTAGCGAGGCACGACCTACCCTTCACAAAATTATGTTGTCTATCCCTAATCAAATTATTCCTTTCCAGATGATTATAAATCCTATCTCTTATAACCTTTGCCAACACCTTACCCACAACCGAAGTAAGGCTCACTGGCCTATAATTACCAAGGTTGGCTCAACTCCCTTTCTTAAACAAGGGAACAACATTTGCTATCCTCCAGTCTTCTAGCACTACTCCTGTCGACATTGACAACATAAAGATCAAAGCAAAAGGCTTGCAATCTCCTCCCTGGCTTCCCAGAGAATCAGAGGATAAATCCCATCTGGCCCAAGGGTCTTATCTATTTTCAGATCTTTTAATAATTGCTAAAACCTCCTTTTTGTGAACCACAATCCCATCTAATCTAGTAGCCTGTATCTCCATATTCTCACTAACATTGCCCTTTTCCAATGTGAATATTGATGAAAAGGTTAACCAAGGACAAAACTAAAGCTGAAATTATAAAGGAGTTACTTAAGCACTTAGGAGTGTCAGAGAAACAAACAAACGCAGTAGAGGTAGAAAATCTTCAACCACAATTGAGGAAAATGGAGTTAGGAGATAAACCGAGAGAGAGAAAGATGTTGAAGCCTTTATTTCATTTGAAAAATTGGTTAGACAGATGGAGCAGTCTGAGGATTTATGGGTAATGCTAGTTCAGACTAAACTAGTAGGAAGAGTTAGTGAGGTATTTGCAATGCTGTCAGATGAGGGGTCAAGACATTATGAAGAGGTTGAACTGGCTATTTTAAGTGCTTATGAATTGGTACCAGAAGCGTATAGACAGCAGTTCAGGAACAGAAAGAAAGAACCAGATCAGATTTATGTTGAATTTTGATAGATGGGTGTGTGCTTTGAAAATAGATAGGACCTTTTGAGGCTCTATGAGAGACTATTCTGCTGGAGGAGTTTAAAAACTCACTTCCAGAGATGGTAAGAATTCAAATGGAGGAACAGAAAGTTCAGGAAGTGAGAAAGGCAGCAAAATTAGCAGATGAATACATGTTAGTGTATAAGACAAGCTTCTATCCAGAATTTTGTCCTGTGAGGGATAGAAATTGGGAAAAGGGGAGATCCTACACTACGAAAGAAAGACTAGAAAACACTGGTAAGAATTTACTACAGGTTAAAGAACCCAAGAAGAGTGTACAGGTGGTGAAAGGCCTCAGGTTTTCATTGTAATGGAGTGGGACACAGAAAATTACAGTGCCGGTGGTTTCAGAAGGGCACTGGGAAAAGTAGTTTTCACTGCCAGAAGGTAGGACACATAAAGTCACAGTGCTGGTCATCACAGAAAGGTGCTGTGGGAAAAGATGTGGTTAAAAGAAGCTAAGCTAATAGCATTAGTGAAGGTAGTTAAGGAGACTCCAAGAAGAGCGAGGAGCTGTAGGAGAGTCTGCAGCCTAGGCAGGGGCTGAGTTAGTATCTGATCTCTACAAAGAATTCGCCTCTGGGTAAAGTTTACTCAGAACAGGCGGAGAAGGGCAAGAAGTTATAATTTTGAGGGATAACCAGTTGCTGATAGTAAGGGATGAGCAAACATGCACACTTTTTCTGATCTGTTACCTGAGAATGTGTCAATTTGTGGGATAGATGGACAGAAATTTAGCGTTCCCATATGTAAGATCAGTTGGTGTGCCATCTTAAGACTGGGGAAGTTACAGTGGGAGTGATTGACAGAGTCTCAGTTCCAGGAATTCAATTTGTTCTTGGGAATGATTTAGCAGGGTCCAAGGAGGGAGTGACATCCCTTGTTGTGGAGAAGACTAAGAAATTTGAGGAGTTAAAACAGAAATATCCTGCTATTTTCCCAGACTCTGTAGTTACCAAATCCTACTATCATAAGTCACAGCATGAAACAAAAAGTAAAGGGAAAGATGAAGGAGTTGCAGTTCAGTTAGCGGACACCCTGTTTGACGCAATGGTGCAGGAAAAACTCGAACAGGCAGAGGGTCAGACAGAAGTGTTTAATCCTGAAAGGCTAAGGAACTTGCAACAGCAAGGCAAGGCGATAAAAGATATATGTTCACCACTCCAAAAAAGAGGCAGAGAATATTCCAGAGGGTTATTATCTGGAGACCGTGGCAGGTTAGTGCAGAGGAGAAATGGGCCAAAGTGCACCAGATTGTGTTGCCAGTAGCACACAGACAAGGAGGTGTTACGGTAGCGCATGAACTACCTGGAGGAGGTCACCTAGGTGTACAAAAGACTCAGGCTAAGGTACAAAAATGTTTTTCTTGGCCTGGAATGCACCAGATGTGGTTAACTTTTGTTGAATGTTCATACGTGCCAAATGGTAGGTAAGCCACTGACTGTAATAAAACTAGGACCTTTGATGCCAATTCCCACATTTGAAGAACTTTTCACACAGGTTATAATTTATTGTGTAGGTCTCCTCCCCAAGAACTTGTTAACCATAATGGATGTCTACCAGATTTCCAGAGGCAATTCCATTATGGAGTATTAAGGCAAAAAGGGTCGTAGAGGAGTTAGTAGCTTTCTTCACAATAATGCACGCAGAGAGATTCAGTTGGACCAAGGGTCAAACTTGACTGCTAGGCTGTTTAAGGAGGTTATGGATAGCTTGGGTAGACACCACTTTAAATCCAGTGCATATCATCCTGAATCCCAGGAAGCTTTAGAAAGGTGGCATCAGACCTTGAAGACCATGTTAAGAGCTTAGTGTCAGGATTACCCAAATGATTAGGATAAACTGATCCCATTTGGTATTGTTTGCCATTAGAGAGTCTACTCAGTTCACTCCCTTCGAGTTAATATTTGGGCATGAAGTGAGAGGTCCTTTGAAATTAAAGAAAATTGCAGGACCAAAGTCAGAGGTTTCACTCTCCAATTATGTATTGGAGGTAAGGGAGAGATTAAATTGACCGCCAAACCACAACAACGCGACGGTCGGAGGAGGAGCGTCTTATCTTCCGACTGGGAACCCTCCAACCACAGGGGATGAACTTGGACTTCACCAGTTTCTTCATCCCCCCTCCCCCCACCTTGTCTCAGGAGCGTCGAATCTCCTGTTCCCTGGATGCTGCCTGACCTGCTGTGCTGTTCCAGCAATAAAGTTTCAACTATCTAGTAAAGATGCCATATAGGAAAAAAAAGTATCAGGTTAAAACTGTATTATACTGGAGAGAAAGAACTGGAGAAACTGGTGTTATTTACTGCTCTGCAGAGTGAGGAATCAAATCCAAATGATGTGGATTTTGATGTGCCTCAAAACAGATTAAAAAACGAAGCCCTTGAGGAATGGGATAGGTTAGAAAGCTATCTGTCTCAGGAGCATAGAAAGCAGTTGAAAGATTTGTTACTGCAGTATAAGAACATATGTAAGAATCAGATGGGGAGGACTAATACTATTGTACGTGAAGTAGACGTAGGGAATACTGTTCCGATGAAACAACATCCCTATCAGCTTAATCCTTTCAAAGCCAGACAGGTCCAAATGGAGGTGGAGGCCATGCTCGACGAGGACATCATCAAAGCTGAAAAATGTGTTAGAGCGAGTGGAGTTCGCTGATCATCTTACCTCCCAAACTGGACGGGACTTAACGATTCAGTGTGCATTATTGGAAGGTCAGTGCCATTGCAAAATCGGACTCCTATCCAATTCCTAGATTGGAGAACTGTATTGAGAAAGTCAGATAAGCCAGTTACATCGCCAAGTTGGACTTAATGCATGGTTGCTGGCAGGTACCTTTTATCAGAGACAGCAAAAGAAATTTCTTTGTTTGTAACCCCAACTGGGTTACATCAGATTAAAGTGATGCCCTTTGGAATGAAGAATGTACCCGCCACATTCCAAAGAGTCCTGAACAGAGTTGTGGCCGGGCTAACAAACTGAGCAGTCTATTTGGACGATGTTGTGATCTTTAGTAAATCCTGGAAAGATCACATGGTACAGTGGCAGAGCTTTTTCAATGACTATGAGAAGCAAAGTTGGCAATAAACTTAAATAAAACTGAATTTCCAAAAGCAGAGATGACATTCTTGAAACATAACATCGGTCGTGGAACGTTGACCCCACAGATTGCAAAGATAAAGGCCACCGAGGAATTTCTACGACCAATTTCTAAGAAAAAGGTGCTTTGATTCTTAGGACTCAACGGATTCCATCAGAAGTTTGTTCCAAACTTCAGCAGTGTAGTGGCACAGTTGACCGATTTGCTGAAGAAGAATACAAAGTTTCGGTGGACAGAACAATGCCAGGAGACATTCGACCCTTTGAAATCAATATTAACCAATAAACCAGTTTTAGCTACACAAAATTTATCAAAAGCTTTAAAGTCGCCATCGATGCTAGTGACATAGGAGTTGGAGTTGTACCCCGACAGGAAGATGAGGATGGGATTGAACTGCCAGTTCATTTTTTCATTATGGTTCATTTTTTTCTTAAGCGGGGAGGTATTACGAAGGTGTGAGTATACCATACCTTTAAGAAAATTAAAAGTTTGCAGAACTACCTGACAGTACCAAGTTTTCTGAACAAGATATAATGTAACCTTTTGGTCCAGCAGCTAGTGTAGCTGGTTGCCTGGAGACAAAAGCAAATTTGAATTAGGCCAATCAGTTTAAATTATACCCCAAAAAAACCAAACTCAAATCAAGTTTGAATTTAGTATAGTGACAATATTAAAAGCCAGTGACAGAATTCGACGCTTTGGGGGTACAAGGCCAGGAAAACGTGAACAGTTGAGAGAGAACTGCCCAGCCACCGGCATGTACAGACTGCCCGAAACACAGCTCTCTTAAAGATAACCTTTATCGATCAAAGACCTATGAAACATAATTCCTAAGAAGAAGACAAAGGAAGAGAACAAAGAGAAGATTTGACACGAGCCTGGTTTTGAAATTAGAATTTTGGTAAATCTTAATTGGGGGTTTTATTGGACTAGTATTATAGAAGGGAAAATAAATGATAGGTTAGAGGAAGGAGTTGCAAATAGTTGTTAGTTAATTATTCTCTGCTATACTTTAAGAAATAAAATTGTTGGCTTTTACTTTAACTAGTTCTTGGCCTCTCGAATTTTCAGGTTACTGCATGGGATAAATTTTTTTGTCTTGCTGATTTAAAATTAACAGGAGTTTTATCCCATGTCATAACAGCTTCCTGTTAGTCAACCAATCCTCTATCCATGCTGATACTTTGCCCGTAACGCTATGCATCTTTACTTTACGCAGCAGCCTCTTGTGCAGCACTTGTTGAGGGCCATTTGGAAATCTAGGTAAACCACATCAACTGGGTCCCTGTTGTCCACTGTGTGAATAATGTCTTCATCGAATTCCAAAAGATTAGTTCAGTATGACCTGCCTTTCATGAGCCCATGATGCATCTGCCCAACGGGGCAATTTCTATCGAGATGCCTTGCTATTTCTTCAATGATAATAGACTCCAGCATCTTCCCCACTACAGATGTTAAGATAACCGGTCTATTATTCCCTGTCTTTTGTCTACCTCCCTTTTGAAACATTGGCGTCATGTTTGCTGTTTTCGAATCTGCTGGAACTGCCCCAGAGTCCAGCAAATTTTGGAAAATAACCACAAATGCATTTGCTATTTCTCCCACCATCTCTTTTTGTACTCCTGGGATGCATTCCGTCAGGACCAGGAGACTTGTTTATCCTTTGCTCCGTTATCTTGCCCAACACTACCTCTTCCGTGATAATGATTCGTTTCCAGGTCCTCAACTACCTTCGTCTGTTTGTCAGTTACTGGTATGTTATTTGTGTCCTCCGCTGTGAAGACCGACACAAAATAACTATTCAGTGCCTTGGCCATTTCATCATAATTCCATGACTAAATGCCGCTTCTCATCCTCTAAAGGACCAGCATTTACTTTAGCCACTCTTTTTTTGTTTTATGTATTTGTAGAAACTTTTGCTATCTGTCTTTATATTCTGTGCTAGTTTTTTATTCTGATGTTCTATCTTTCTTTTCTTTATCGTTCTTTTTGTGGCTTCCTGTTGACCTTTAAAGCTTTCCCAATCTTCTAGATTCCTGCTGATCTTGCCCACTTTGTATGCCTTTTCTTTCAATTTAATAGCTTCCTTTTTTTTTTAGGCACCCATGGCAGATTCACGCTTTTCTTAGTCCTTCCTTTTCATTGTAATATACTTTTGCTGAGCACTTTGAAAAATCACTTTGAAAATCCTCCACTGCTCGTCAACTGTCCCACCATAAAGTCTTTGTTTCCAGTCTGCCAACTCATCTTGTTTAAGCACAGGACCTTGGTATTGGATTTTATCTTCACACTCTCCATCTGTATTCTAAATTCAACCATACTGTGACCGCTCCTTCCAAGAGGATCCCTAACTATGAGATAATTAATTATTCTTATGTTAGAACACTGGGTAAACCCCTCTGTTAATTTAAACCCGACACACAGAAGCTCACCTCGTACCGTAATCTGTTAAATTTTGAGGCAAAGAACCATCTCAGATCTCACTACTTAAAGTAAAAATTAACAATTTTATTCTTTAAGTCCAACAGAGAACATTAAAACCACAACTATTTACAACTCCTTTCTCTTAAACCTATCCTTTACCTCACACTCTACAATATTGGTCCGATTATAAAAAAAATTAAGATTTACCAAAAGAAAATATAATCACATTTCAAAACCAGTCAACTTTGTTGATTCTCCTTTGTAGATTTTTCACTGTATTTTCCTGGGTTGTCTCTTCTTTGGTCTTCTGTACAACTTTTCTTATGGACAGATGCCTTTCAGAGAACTATTCCCCAAGCAGTCTATACTTGTTAGCATTCTTGGCAGTTCTCCTCAACTGTTTAAAATGTCTAGTTTTATACAACAAAACATTGGATCATTTCATTGGTTTGATATCACCCCAAACAGTAAAATTCAATTCAATTGTATTTTGGTATCTGGGGCATAATTTAAACTGGCTGAATTTGAATGTTTTTGTTCCCTGGCAACGCAACTCCAGCTATTTGTTTCAATCAGCTGTTACATTTTTAAAATCTTTCAGCACATTTTGTGCTAGTTTCTACGCTCTCTTACAGGTTCAGTGCACACCTATAACCTTCATAACACCTGTCTCATTGTACAGGACCAGATCTTTTTCACCTCTGTTCTGAACCTTCCTCTTGGTTCTCAGTTTTATTGTTTACCTAATATTTGTCTTAAGCACATTTTTTAAATTTTCTTTATTTTAGTGTGCATCTCTCTTTTTTTCAAACCAGGGAGCTTTGGCTTTCTTTGTTCTACCTTTTTCAATTGAGGGAATGCACCTCGATTGTAGCTGAACCATCTCCTTTTGAAGGTAGCCCGTTGTTCAGTTACTAACTGCCAATTTCTTATTACAGTCAATCCTGTACAGCTGGAGAAGAGCGGACAGGAAGGCAAACTGGGTGAAAAGAAATTATTGATGTGCAGTGAAGTTTCAAAGAAACATGGTTAATATAAATATAAAACTTACAATAATTACCTGATGCATAAATTTTATTTTATTATTAATGAGCTTTGATTTTTGGCACAGTGTAAAATTGGCTAGTCTGTTTAAAACAAGAACTGTCAGGTACTAAACCAAGAGAGGTTCTCCAAAATAACTCCTATTAATGGTCTACCAGCAACAGTTGCCCCATATAACCTCGGCTTTGGCTCAGACCTGTGCCACATTTTGTTTTATTATTTTCTTGTAGAGTACCTTGAAACAACCTATTGTGTAAAAGGCATTCTATAAATGCTACCTCATCTGCTTGAAGATGTATATTGCTGCAACTGCATTCACAACTGGTAAGTATCTGTGTATCCACCTGAACCAACTGCTGCTACTTCTGCATGTCACCACAATGTGCAATTTTATACTGCTGTTAGTGGCAGGTTAGCAGTACTGCCACCTTCAAGTAAGACAAAGCAGATTAACTCAGAACCTCTTGAAGGTGTCCCACTTTTGACAAGAGTGAAGGCACAGAAAATGATTAATTCAAGCAGAGAAACAGTGATGCCCTGAGATAATAAAATATTGAGTGTAGAGGTCATGGGTTTCTGCATAAGTGCTGCTTTCTAGGAATCAAGGGTAAACAAAAGAGCTTTTGAGGCTCATTTTCAAAAACTGTGTCAAGTACTTCTTGAACAATGAATTACAGATACTATGTAGTATAATAGCAACAATGTATGGCTTGTAACAGAAAAGAGAAAGTGCTATACTGAGTTCAACTGAGATAAAGCATTGGTCTCTCGTAATACTCCATTAGTGTTCTACTTTCAAGTATGTACTTCTGTTCAGTCACTGTCAGAGGAGGATACCTGACTCTGTTATTGCAGGCTTTCAGACCTCTTTCAAATGGTAGGGGGTCAATGCTTTCTGTCCTTATACAGACATAAGTCTCTGTAATTAGTCCCCATAGATTATAAAGGTTAAAAGTCGTGATAAAGAGTTGTTGGAACCTTAATAAGTAGGAAAAGGAAATGTTTGTTTCAAGGCACGTTTACAACCCATGCTGTTCTATGATGTTATGAGCGGGCCATCTGGAAATCAGTTTACCAGCATCAAAAGCCCTAGGGGATTAGTCATGACATCAGACAACATAAAAGTGTTAGAAGGCAAGGTTAATTATTGCAGTGATGGAAATGGAAGTCTGAGGACTGTTTCTTATCTGTATCTTGGAGCTTGAGCCCAGCACTAAGGCCAAGCTGGTTGTCTTAGTCTTTTGACCTAGAATATGCACCTGTTGCTAGAGTAGAAATGATAATCATAATGTTCTCAACATAATGGGGACGATAAGAGATATGACTTGTCAATATTATCTGTTATATTCTGTGTACAATTGGCCCAAATTTAATCTCCACTAACTCAGAAGCGTTAGTTGTGTTCAGTATAGCTCTTTTGCTTCTCAGACTGAATGTATGGATTGATGTCTAAGAGACTTTGAGCACAGAGTCTAGGCCAGAGGTGGGGAACCTTTTCATGTTGGAAGGCCGCATTATGTTAGTTGTAATCTAATAAGGCCGCATCCAAGAAACTTCAATTATATATTCTTCAAAATTCACATTATTTTGTAAAAATCTAACTACTATGTACTAACTAAAATAAAAGGTTAGTTAACTTTAGAATTAATGACTTTGTGACTGCTTTTTGTAGGAAAGCATTTGAATATTTGGTTGCAGCATGGAGGTCTGCAGTTTTAGCTGATCCTCTAGATGGATATCTGTCATTTGTGACCTTAAGGGGGTCTTGATTTTGGTTAAGTAGGAGAATGTAGATTCGCAGCAATAAGTGGGGATTATTTTGTTGAATTTTCTTTTACTCTCTGGTATCTTAAATGCATTCGTTTTAAGATTAAAATAAAAATAGTAAAGGATGAAAAAAAAAATTAATAAAAAATAAAAGATTTGTTCTGCAAAATTTGGATTCATTCAAAAGGCCACACACAATGGCCTAGAAGGCCGCAGGTTCCCCACCCCTGGTCTAGGCTAACAATTCTGTGCAGTACTGAAATGTTTCTGATGAAGCATTAAACCAAAGACCTGTCGGTGTGCTGAGGTAGATGCAAAAAAAAATCCCATGGCACTGTTTGGAAGGAAAAGCAGATCTGCTGTCCTGATGTTTATCTCTCAATGAATTTAAAAAGATTAAGTGATCTTTATTTCATGGCTGTGCTTTCTGTGAATAAATTGTCTGCTGTGTTTGTTGCAACACACAGTGACCGCACTTCAAATATAAAGGATTTGATTGGCTCTAAATACCTTCGGATGCTCTGATGTCAAGGAAGACACTATGAAAATTCAAGTATTTTTCCTTATTTAACCACCAAAACTATTTATTTTTTGCTAAAAACAGAAAAGCCTGGAAATAATCAAGATCTTAGGTGTCGTCTTAAGTGATTTATTGAAATTGTTGAACAGCTGGAAAGTGCCTATTTGAAGGCGAGATGCTGTTCCTCAAGTTCACTTGGAACATGTTAGGAGGCCAAGAGCAGTGATTTCCAAATGCTACTATTTCAATTCTCAGTCATACTCCCACTTCAGTTTTCCAACGTCCATTGTGGTTTTGTCTTCTACTAATGTCTCCTGTGATATTGGGTAATGTCTCTTTTTAAATTTTCACTTCCATTAAATCTTTGTTTTTGTACCCTTCCTCTAGCATAAGTAATTGCAGCTATATACCTCTACCTTCTCTATTATCCATTCCCTCTGTTAAATCCTTAATTCCTCCTTCGTCCCCTACTCTCTTGTTCGAAATCTGCTTAGTATAACATCAAACCAAATGTAGAAACCCTGTGATTAAACCCACCTCTTCCATATGCAATACTGCACATTTTCAAGACCTTCCTCTTAGTGATGATGTGGAGGTGCACGTGTTGGACTGGGGCAGACAAAGTTAGAAGTCAGTTAACACCAGGTTATAGTCCAACAGGTTTATTTGAAACCTGAAGCTTTCTGAGTGTTTCTGACTTCAGCAGCAGTAACTTCACCTGATGAAGAAGCAGCGTTCTGAAAGCTTCCGATTTCAAATAAATCTGTTGGAGTATAACCTGGTGTCATGTGACTTCTGACTTTCTCCTCTTACTGAATTTCTTTTTGGGACATGTCCACACTGCTCATATTATCAAACTTCCAAATTCTTAAACACAGCTCTGAAATCCCTCACAAAGTCTTATTTCAGACATTTAAACCATCAGGTCTCCATAACCTTAGTTTGTTTTAATGCAGGATGGACAATTTCAAAGACACCAACAACAACTACCAAGTACATAATGACTTTAACATCCTAAAATGTCCTGAGGGCTTTATAGAAGTGCTATAAAGTAATGTTTGACACCAAGTCACACAGATGAGAATGGGACCAGCATTTAGTCCCATTCAGCTGAACACTGATGGAGAGGTATTGTGTCAAAGATTGCAGACAGATAGTGAAGGATGAGTGATAGTTTACTTTTAGAAGCAGGAATTAAGTATTCGTATGCACACTTTGTCATAGGATTTCAGCCTGTCTCTTTGATTGATCAACTTATTGTTTTTATTGCACATTTCAATTCCATCATTTCCAGAAAAATAATATTTGAGCTCCAATTATGGTGTCCATTTCAAATACTTTCTTTGCTGATGTGCAGTGTCTGATTATATTTCTGAGTACTGAATGGCTTTTTTTAAAAAAAAACAAAAGTTCGCTGCTTTATACTTTAGGACTATTTACCATCCATTTTATCAGTCAAGTTTCCAAACACTGAATAGATACATTTTAAATGAATTCTGCTCATATGGTTGTTAATGAAAACAGACCCTTTGGTCCAACTCATCCATGCCGACCAGATATCCTACATCAATTTAGTCCCATTTGCCAGCATTGGCCCATATACCTCTAAACCTTTCCTATTTATCTTGGAATATTAGGTACGGTGCACATGCACAGATTGTGCAGTACTCACTTAATCCTAGGCCTGGCTTAATGTCAGTTCCCTGCCTTAACTTATTGTGTCTTTGCTGGCATGTCTCAAGTGACCTGACGGTTTTCTAAGATATAGCAATTATTAGGGACTAATTTACAGGTAGTGAACTGCGTGGAGGTAGACAAAGTTAAAAATCACACAACACCAGGTTATCGTCCAACAGGTTTAATTGGAAGCGCGCTAGCTTTCGGAGCGACGCTCCTTCATCAGGTGATTGTGTGGAGGTAGCTTTTAATAACCTCCATCTTGGTTTGTTTCACAGCTTTCCTTTTTTTAAAGTGTTAGCCACTCGCTGCAGTTATGATACTAGGTTTAGTCATGGAGTCATAGAGATGTACAACACGGAAAAATATCCTTCGGTCCAACTTATCCATGCCGACCAGATTTCCTAATCTAATCTAGTTCCATTTGCCAGCACTTGGCCCATATCCCTCTAAACTCTTCCTATTCATATATTCATCCAGATGCCATTTAAATGTTGTAATTGTACCAGCCTTCTTCACTTCCTCTGGCAGTTCATTCCATACACTCACCACTCTCTGTGTGGAAAACATTCCCCCTAGATCCCTTTTAAGTTTTTCCCCTCTCCGCCTAAATCTATACCCTCTAGTTCTAGTTCTGGACTCCCCCACCCCAGAGAACAGACCTTGTCTATTTATGCTATCCATGCCCCTCATGATTTTATAAACCAGTATAAGGTCACCCCTCAGCCTCTGCTGCTCCAGGGAAAACATCCCCAGCCTATTCAGCCTCTCCCTATAGCTGGTCACCGGCCTCCAGTTTGAAAAGCAACTCTCTACCACCACCCTCTGTCTTCTACCTTTTAGCCAGTTCTGTATCCAGATGGCTAGTCCTCCCTGTATTCCATGAGATCTAACCTCGCTAACCAGTCTACCCTTGTCAAATGCTTTACTGAAGTCCATATATATTGACATCCACCACTCTGTCCTCCTCAATCATCTTCGATACTGCTTCTAAAAACTCAATCAAGTTCAAGAGGCATGTTTTTCCAAGCACAAAGCCATGGTGACTTTCTCTAATCAGTCTTTGCCTTTCCAAATACATGTAAATCCTGTCCCTCAGGATTCCCTCCAACAACTTGCCCACCACCAGTGTCAGGCTCGCTGGTCTATAGTTCCTTGGCTTTTCCTTATCACCTTTCCTGAATAGTGGTATCACGTTAGCCAACCTCCAGTCTTCCAGCACCTCACCTGTCTCTATTGATGATACAAGTATCTCAGTGAGGACCCCAGCAATTACATACCCTGGAACTCTGTGCGAAGCTAGGGAAACCTGATCAGGTCCTGGGGGTTTAGCCACCTTTAGCCAGTAAACCCTGATGTAAAATACTTGTTTAGTATCTCCCCCATCTCCTGCGGCTCCAAATATAAGCTGCCTTGCTGATCTTTGAGAGGCTCTGTTCTCTCCGACCTTACCCTTTTGTCCTTGGTGAATTTATAAAATCCCTTTGGATTCTCCTTGACCCTATTTGTCAAAGCTATCTCATGTCCCCTTTCTGCCCTTATAATTTTCCTTTTAAGCATAGTCCTACTGCCTTTATACTCTAAGGATTCATTCGATCTCTGCTGTCTATACCTGACATATGCTTCCTCCTTTTTCTTATCCCTTGCCATGAATGTATATTGTTTTAAGAAGTCAGTAAATTGAGAGATATACCAGTCTGGTATAGGATGGATCTTTAAGTTTTCTCCTCAACAAGGCACAAATCGGTTACTAACTTATGAGGTTATGATTCTAGTGTCTCGGTTAGATTATATGAACGTGAAAGAGTTTGTCATCTACCCGAATCAAACTGGCATCATACCTGATAGGAAAATGTTTAATAACCTTGCAACATTCATGGTTATGATGTACAGGACAGCAGTTGGGCATCTGCCTTAGCAGTTCGATCAAGGGGATGTCCTTTGACAGAATATCATACACCTCCATGATGTATGTATGGTGTTATCAGATAAGGCTTTCCCCTCTCCTCTGTTTTGCTTTTATGTTGTATTGAACCTTTTAACCAAGTCTGTCAGCAGGGATCCAGACATAAGGGTGACAACTGAATCTATTGTTTCTTTCTCCCTACACCAACAGTTTGCACTACCTGAAGGTGCTGGGACATTCGCTGAAAGCGGCATCAACCATTTTACCATAGTGAAATAGAAATTGAGCATTTGTGAACATTACACTTTATTCATTGAGATAAGAACCTGATCATCAGGTGTAAAATGCTCTAGGTAATGCTCTGAGTAGCATGGGTCTGACTCATGCTGACTCTAATGCACTATGGCAGTGACCTTGAGCTATCTTCCACTTTAAATGTAAATCAGAAATGCTCTGTGTCTACAGGGCCATGATCTGCAAGCTGCTTAGGCAAAGAGTGCCCAAGCGAAAGTTGCCCAGCATCACCCCTTACCTAATGAGTTCTGTCTGTGCTCAGTGTTGCAAAGAATGGCTTTGATCATGTTGTCTCAATGTTTCATTCAGTTGGACTGCACCATACCCCTCTCCGTTAGAATACAATTTATGCAGAAAATGACCTTTGTCCACATGTCCATCAAATGCCTATCCACATATCAAATGCTCGAGGCCCTGTAAAGAAAGTAGATGATGGATCCTATTGGAAGGTTTCATGAGCAGACTGCCATAGTTATTTGAAAGAATACCTCATAGCTAATACTTTTAATCAAGCACCAAAACTTAGCTTGGTAGTGAAAAATGCTCCCTTCTCAAAGTACTCTTGCATATCTGGAGTCTTACTGTCTCTGACTGCTACTCTTTTGACATTAAATTTATTATGGGAAAGAGTGTGCTAGTTTCTTCCTTCTATAATGTTTTTGCAAAGCATATCTGGAAAGAAATGCACTTTTTAAAATGGAGATTCCTCCCAAAAAGTTCCATAATGTAGAATGCAGAGCTGTATCGAGGGACACAGACCAAGATAAACATGCAATGCTGCTGGAAGACGATCAAGTGAAAGTTGCTCTTTTTTTAGTCTACCCTAAACATGCCCAGTGGAAAAAACTCTTGGCAATTGAGTATTACAGAGTAGCATGTTCCTCCTTGAAGGATGCACAAACGTTTGGAGCTGCTGCAAAACTCTGGAGAAAGACCACTGTAATAGGCTTTCCCACCATAAGATACCACAGGACTAAAAAAAACCTGGAATTTTTGTTTGGTTGTATATGTGATGTAAAATGACTTAAATCATAAGGTATTACAAGACACTTGAGGGTGTCATATACTGTATTGAAACAAACTGTTGTGTTACACTTTATGTAATCTTAATGTTATGTAATGTTAAAATTTGAACTCTTATATTGTACAAGTATATGAGTCAGGAGCAGGACGAGACCATTTTACCCTTCAAGTTTGCTCAGACATGCAGAAAGATCATGGCCAATATGATTGCAGTGTCAGATCTCATCTACCCTTGATTATGTTTCAACTAGTTGCTTCATAAGAATCTATTTATTTGTGCATTAAAAACATTTAAGGGCTCTGCTTCCAACAGTTTTTCAGGGAACTCCAAAGGTTCACAGCTCTTTGAGAGAAAAACATTTTGCCCAAACTGTTTTAAATGGACAGCCCTGATTTTTGAACAGTGATCCGTAGTTCTACTTTCTGTCATAAGAGAAAATATCTTCTTTGCATTGTTATGACACAGCGTTGAACCCTTCTGCTAATAAAATCGAACACTCAGAAAAGCTCACCTTGCCTCATAATCTGTTAAAGTATGAGTGACGGAACTCCCGACTTGCACTGTTTTTTTAAAAAAATTATTCTTTAACTTTAAAAGTGAACATTAAACAACAACTATTTACAACTCTAAGCCTCCTTCCTCCTAACTACTTGCTATCTGCCTCCAACTCTACAGCAATAAAACACCGCTATTAAAATGACATCAACTTAATTTTCAAAACCGTACAGTGACTGTCTCTGGTCTCTGTCTACTTCTGGCTGTACATGTCCCTGAGTCATCTTTGGTCTTTTGCTGCAAAGATGTTTAATATGAAAAAGTACCCTTGACAGAGAGTGTTTTGCTAGCACTTACTCTGATGATGGTGATTAGTCACACTCTCTAGCTAACTCTCAAAATACTGGCTTCTTTATACCTCAAACATTGGATTGCCTCATTGGTTCGATGTTGTGAAAAACAATAACTTCAAACTTAATTGGATTTTAATATCCTGGGGCATAATTTAAACTGGTTAGATTTGAAACAACTGAGGTATCTAGTTTACAGCCAAATGTTACATATTTTCAATTTTCCAGGATGCACTGAGATTGCTAGTAAGTCACATGACAGGTGCCTGCAAGCTCTTAGTGCAAAACAGCCTTCACTCTCTCTTAAAGCTGCAGTACACACCTTCAACTTCAATGCAGCATCACCCCAGTGAAGACCTTTGCAAGTTGTATGATTAAGGTGTATTTTTGGAGAAGATGTTTGTCAAAGGGGATGAATCCAATCTTGTAATATTATCATTCCTCATGCCATTTCCCATTTCAAATAAAGACTGAAAGAAGTGTAGTCTATAATTACTACTTTAAGATGTGCTTTCACTCTTTGCTTTGCAGTGAATGAACGATCAGAAGAGGATATCTAATGAGCAAGCGATCCTGTAGTTTGCAATGGAGGAAGTGAGTTTAATCGTAATTTAGATCCTTTCATATGTGGGGTGAATTCTGTATTATTGTCTTGTACGTTGCTGAAAGGGAACAAAATTAAATGTCTTGTACAAAGTACAAGATTGGAAGAAGGAGATGCTAGTTGCAGTTGGCATATTTCCCTTTGCTCCTGAACTACACATTTTTTTTGTTCAAAATCCTTTGCTGTTTTCATGACCTAGAAATATAGGTTGGTGACCATGATTGTTTTAATTTCATGTGTGGCTTAATATTTTTTGTTAGATTTGTTGGATGTGGAACAGATCCTTGTGTTAAATGTCCAAAGTTGTCAGGTGGATACAAACCACAACATTTCCAAATCATGGTAATTGTGGTTCTCTCTGCTATACATGCATCCCAGTGCAATCGCATATTTCAGTATGTCTACTTGAGGGATGATGCTTATTTTTAGATTGTTAATAATATCACCCACCTTAGCAGAGGTTATTTCTGAGGAATTTATATTCGCATTCCACCGTCCTCATTTTCAACACTTTTGAAAAACAAAAAGACAGAATCCTGGAGATTGCAAGAATTGCTTGTTTTTATATCCAATATTAAAAAATTCAGGAGGTATCTATGCACAGAAAAGTAAGGCTATTGGCCTGATTTTTCCTCTGTTAGTTGGGTAACACAAGCGGATGGAGTCTAGAGCACTGTCCCCCACAATCAGAGGCAACCACAAGGATTTCTGAGTGCCAAGTATATGTGTTAAAAGTTGGTTGAGAATTTGTACTCCCATTAAGTTGTAACTTCTTCCATTGGTACTGCTGGGGAGAAGTTGACCACTTTTTGAAATGGTAATGCACTGTTTTTCTGAGAGCTCTTTCTGTAAATGGCTAAGTATTTATTTGTACAAAACAAACAGATGTCCAGTGCTTACACCTTCTTGTAAGGTATCAAGTGCTTACTTTAAATATCATGTTGACTAGGGCTCCAGTTTAAGGAAATTATGAATGTTTGTTTGTATTTTTTAAGCACTCTGCACATGCCATTGTCACTACAGAATTAATTGGTTGTGTACAGAATATATATAAGTTATGGGGAGTCTGTGAGATCTTGGGGTAGGGGAGTGAGATGTGAGGCCAAGATGGGTGGCAGGTGCAAGTTGGTTTTGAGGTGTAATGGGAGATGCAGTTGACATAAAGGGGACGTTGGAAAATCAGTAAAACCTTGTTATTTTTGAAAAGGCGCCAGAATCCAGACTCGAGACTCCTCTTAAATCCGTGAACAAAGGGGCATAGAAAAGGGCCTTTCAGATGCTTGCATCCCCATAATGAGTTGACAGTGTTGCAAATTCCCACGACTTTATCTCATGCCAGGGAAAATTACTGCCACCTACCTTTTTTTCAAAGGTCTTTGAAGTCTTCGCAACGCCAGGAAAATCCAAACCAGTGTTTCGGTCAATGACCTTCTTATCAAATCAAATGGTGTAATTGTACATGGAGTCATACAGCTTGGAACCAGACCCTTTGGTCCAACTAGTCCATGTTGATCATATTCCCAAACTAAATTAGTCCCATTTGCCTGTGCTTGTCCCATATCCCTCCAAACCTTTCCTATTCATGTACTTATCCAAATGTCTTTTAAATGTTGTAATGGTACCTTCATCCACCAGTACTTCTGGCATTTCATTCCACACACAAACCAACCTCTGCGTATAAAAAAAGTTGTCCTTCATGTCCTTTTTAAAACAATGTCCCCACCCTAGGGAAAAGACGCATACTTATTCACCTTGTCCATGCCCTTCATGATTTTGTAATCCTCCATAAGGTCACCCCTCAATCTCCCATGCTCCAGTGAAAGAAGTCCTGACCTACCCAACCAGTTTTAAAACTCAAACCCTCCATCCCTGGCAACATCCTGATAAATCTTTTCTGAACCCCCTCCAATTTTAATAATAGCCATCCAATAGCAGGGCAGCCAGAATTGCTCCAGATGAAGCCGAACCAACGACCTGCACAACTTCAACATGACATCCCATCTCTTATACTCAACAGTCTGAGTAATTAAGATAAGAATGCGAAACTCCTTCATAGCCACCTTATCTACCTTTGATGCAAATTTCAAAGAATTGTGTATCTGATCCCTTCGATCTGTCTGTTTTACAATATTTCCCAGTGCCCTATCATTAATTCTGAAAGTCCTGCCCTTCTTTGTTTTACCAAAATGCAATGCCTCGCATTTATCTAAATTAAATTTCATTTGCCACTCCTCAGCCCATTGACCAATTTGATCAGGATCTTTTTGTTATCTTTAGATAACCTTCATCACTGTCGACTAGACCATCAATTTTGGTATCATCCACAAGCTTACTAATGTAACTACTTCACTGCCTGATTATTGTAGCTAAACCTATTCCTTCCTTCACAGCAATATTAATAACAAGGGTTTCTAGTTAATAGCTGAAGATCAATGGCCTTATTTTCATCTCCAAATATAATGGTCTGAAGTAATGTGAAATGAGAAAATTGAAGCTCTAATCGAGATTAATTAGCTCAGCCTAAATCTTGGAGAGTGGGTCAATCCTGAAATGCTTGGCTTAGTTACTCACTGGACAAATTTTATGGTCCATTGGACTATTTGAGATGAAAAGTTCAACAGTGCCCTGTTTTTGTTCAATATCCAGTACTGTTTTCTACAAGAGAATAGGAGGTTTTAGGATGCTAACACCATCAAAAACAGTTTCACCGCAGTTCAAATTAACTTATTACATTTAATAGAACATTTTCTAATAAGCTGCTGTGCAAATCCAATCCTTTCTTTGCCAATGTATTCCTTAACTAATAGTCTAGTTCACAAAATAATCTTCCTTATTATTCTTAATATGCAGAGCGATCCATTAACTGCACCTGAAATTGAGATGTTAGCTGATGTGCCTCAGCGTGTGTTGAAGGGACTTCCTCAAGAGGTGACTTTAAAACCATCAGCAGTTGATGAGAAACGCTTAGGTGAGTGTTTTTGGACAATGTTTCATGAACCTAAAGACTGGCACTAGATGCTGTCTTTTGCAAAGCTTGCAGTTTTAACATGCATTATTTGAACTTCTGTCTTGTTATCTTATGGAGGAGCTGGGTTCAAGTGCATTATATTAAAATAGATGATTGGCAAAACATCTCATAATAGTGCACGCAAGTTTGTTTTATTTTGGAAGATAATTGTGTTTAAACAAATTCCAAATATACACTTTTAGTGAGATCTTTATTGCAGTTCTGTAAAACCCATCCCCACCAATTACTAGCTCCCCATATTTATACAACCAATTTGCACGCATCTAATCCTTAATATATCCATCACCAGCGGCCTCATTCCATTGGATGTTGGGAATCATTTCAGACCATATTAGACCTTTTGTGGGGAAGGGAGAATGCAATTTGTAATATCCCTGCTGATGTTCTGTTTGAAATCTGTGAATGACTGGTGAAATTGTGATTTGTTTAAGTTAATACTGATTTTATCAGCTTAACTGAAGTTAAAGCCATTTCGAAATGGTGCATAGAATTTGACAAGTGACCAGGATATTATAGTGATATTATAGTAAACGAGCTATATAGAAAGCTTCATGAACAAATATAGTTTAAAGTGAGTTTATTTTAGCCAAAATTAAATGCTTTAAGTTTAAATGTTAAGTCTTGACCTTAAAGCTTCAGAAAATTTTGTCTTTCAGGTGTGTGGGCCACAAGGTCCATTCAGAAAGGCAGAAAATATGGTCCATTCTCAGGAGAAAGGAAGAAAAAGTCCCAGGTCAAGAATAATGTATATATGTGGGAGGTAAGCGCTGTCTGTCTGGTTTCCAGGTGGTTAGTGCGTAGTTTAAAAGGTATAGTTAGTTATTTGAACAAATAATTTTCATTCAAATGTTATTATTTCACTCAAAGTAAATGCACACGAAATGTCTCATTGTCAGAAACCTGATTTGTTATAACTCCAATAACTATGTTGACCTTTGGAATTACGTGCTTTGATCTTTATCTCCTCTTCACTGCCATCATCTCTATGCTACAAAACTGTTACTGACTTAACATTGATATTTCTGCAAACATTAAAGTATGGCCTCACTTTCATTTTTAGAAAAGGAAGAAAACATTCAAAGTTTTGTATTTTGGACACATTGCATCTATTTCAAAATACTAGCTTACTATCTTTAAGTCGCTGGAGATTAATCTGTCATCAGTTATTTCATTGTCATTAGACAATCTATGTATCCAATCTGCTGGAATGTCGAAATCATAAAATATTTCCGAACACAAGGAAGTAATTTGGACCTTTGTGTCTGTGCCATTTTGTGTATGGTAGCCATGATGTGAAGGTGCCAGTGTTGGACTGGAGTGGACAAAGTCAGAAGTCACACAATGTCGGGTTATAGTCCAACAGGTTTATGTAAAATCAAAAGCTTTCAGTGCACTGCTCCTTTCTTTCCAAATACTATTTTCCCCACTAAGAGTTTTCCTTGGCGATTCTTCCACTTTTGCTTCAATTAGGTGAATCTTCTAGCCTTGCTTTAACTCATGAGTTTGTTTTTCGAACAAGTCCTACTTACTTCCTCCATGGTGAACTATATTCAAATATGATATTGTTCAAAATCAAACAAATTCAAGCTTCAGGTCATTAATGGAAAGTATGACATGATTTCACAGTTGAAAAAGATTTGCTATATCAATGTCAAGAAACCCAAAACACAATTAAGTAATAAGTTTGCAGGTTCAATTTAAATCTTAACAATCAAACAAAGTCTGCTACTTTCTCCCTTCAATGACACCAAAAATGCCAATTTTGTAACATTACTTGTCTCTTAAATTAGACATCCTATCTCCTGGCTGACGTGCATCTCTTTTGCTGTAAAATGATTTTCAAATGAATGATTTTGTTGTCATGTGTATTTTACGTAAGCATACAATAAAGTACTGTGAAATCTTTCATTTGTTGTGATGATTTAGTGCTATTTTGAATAATTTAAGAATGAGGGAGGGGGAAAAAAAGAAGAGCTTAAAAAGGATCAATCAGTTCTGAGCCTGACTACATCATACTAAACTCTGCACTGCTTCTCTTTGGTATCGTAGGTTTATAAGGAAGCTTGATTTCAAAATAGATTCTTAGAGTCATAGAAATGTACAGTATGAAAATAGATCGTTTGTCCAGCTCATTTATTCCTAGATGAATCTAGTCCCATTTACCAGCATTTGGCCCATTTCTCTCTAACCCTTTCCTGTTCATATACCCATCCAATTGCCTTTTTAAACGTTGTAATTGTACCAGCCTCCACCAATTCCTCTGGCAGCTTATTGCATGCACTCACCACCCTCTGCATGAAAAAGCTCCCCCTTAGATCCTTTTTAAATCTTTCCCCTCTCTCGCCTTAAACCTATGCCCTCTAGTTTTGGATTCCCCGTCACAGGGAAGAAACCTTATCTATTTACCCTATCCATGCCCTTCATGATTTTATAAACCTCCTATAAGGTCACCCCTCTTCCTCCAACACTTAGGGAAAATAGCCCTCCTTCTCCATTAAAAAGAGCAAATGCACTTCATTTTGATCCAAGTACAAATGTTAGTCAATTAGCACTGATCACCACTGCTTTTATTCTTAGAAATAAGGTTGAGGTTCCACGGGCTCAATATCAGGTTGGATTTTTTCCACAAGCAACATTGCCATCTGACTGTGATAACATCTTTCTGGGTTTTGAAGACATGGTGTCTTCTCAGTGTAGACTCAGCAACTGTTGTTGTTGCCCTCTTCATGAAAATATCTAGGATCACCCTTTCGTAGCACGATGAGATTGCTCCTTTGATCTAACAATTAAACCACACAGGTTTACTCTCAGACAGACTGCTGTATCACTATAATCTTCTAAAGCCAAAGATAAAGCCTTAAAATCTCATCTTTTAAATTTCATAATTTTTACATCACTCTTGTATTCTATGCCTTGTCTAATAAAGTAGAGCATGCCAGCTGCTTTCTCATCACCTTTATTAACTTGTCCTTTCAGAATCTGCGGATATGCATTCTCAGGTTCCTATTTTTTCACACTTATCTTTCCATTTATTGTGTATTTCCTTGTCTCCCAAATTTTCATGAAGTGTTGTTCAAAAGTTACAGTAAATGTGAGTTTTAACTGCATTGATTTAATGGCTATCGTCTGTATCATTTTAAGCATGCTGAAGATTTTCTGAAAGTAGAAACTTCAAATTAAGCATTTGAGTAAACCTTGAGATTCTAATAACATTTTTGATACAACATTAAACCATTTACTGCCATTTTGTTTACACAACTTTGTGGCAGATGCATTTTTTATTATGCCAGTGTGTTTTTGTTAAATACCATATCCATGTTGAATAATTTGAAACAATTAATGAAAAGTAATTACTTTAGAGTAAAAGTGATATGATGATATGCAAAGCTACTTTAAGATTTTTTTCAAAATAATATGTACAGCTAGCCTGAATGTTTGACAACTTAATTTATAATTAAAAGTCAGTATCAAAGATGTGGAGGTAATGTGTTTAATAATTGATTTGAATAATGCATAGAGACATGGGTTAAGGCTTGCTTTTTATGATGTATGACAAATTTATAAAAAGAAAATTCCTTTATTCATGCAACAGGTCTGTGCATTCCCCTTGCACCCCTTCCTCGTGTGTTTCTGGGACATAATCTTGGAACTCCCTCCCGAGCAGTACTATGGGTTTACTGCAATGATTCAAGAAAGTGGTTCACTATCATTGTTTTGAGAGCAATTGGGAATTGGCAATAACTGTTGGCTTTACCATCAATGTCCACATCCTATAACTGAGCAAAAACAAACCTGGACATTTAAGTATTTCTGGAGGGCAGTCTGGATCTCAGATAAAATTTTTTCTCCCCACTCACCGCGTGCTCCTATCCTTTCAGCAGAAATCATTATGATGGCTACAAGCAGGGACTTTACATTCATTCCCTCTATTCCTGAAGGCATTGGCTGATAGTGTAATACTGTTTCATGGAAGCTGGCAGTTCTGCATAACTTTACTAAAATACCCGTTCTTCATATGAAATGAGACAGCAAATGTTGGAAAAATATACCAACTGGAGTCGCAAATTACCTTACCCTTGCTTGGGATACATACATTGTAGAAGCCATTGAACGGTGGTGGTGAGAGGATTAATATATGGCTTCGGTAAAGCTATTTTTCCTTTTTTTTCATCTCAATATTTAGTTTGTTTTTTGTCATTGATTAGGACTGGTTGGAGGCATTGCTAAGGGTTTCATCTTGTGATATTTGCTGATGTTCTGCAAATATTGCTTTTACCTGATAACAAGTAAGGTAAATTATAGTGCACAAGTGGTATTGACCAGGGAGCCCGACTGTACCTTGTACAGTGCAAAGGGATTCTGGATGTTGTTCTAAGATGAATACTGGGAATGGGAAAAAGGGTGAGCAAAGGTTGGTTACAGGCTTATTGCTATAATTGAGTATATTTGCTCATGATTTTATGCTGTTGGATGAAGTATCCTGAAATCCAGGAAAGCAACTGCAAGTAGATAAAATGTGAAGCTGGAAAAGCGCAGCAGGTCAGGCAGCATCGGATGAGCAGGAAAGTCTATGTTTCTGGTCTAGACTTCCAACATCTGCAGATTTAGTTGGAGTAGGGAAATATCGGGTGTGATAGAGGGGATAGCAATGATGGGGGATTTATTTGCAGTGAATAAGGAGAGTGGAACTTTAATTCTAAATAATAATTTGGCAAAATTGAAACTTACAGAATACGGAGTCCTGGATAGAGAGAATATCAAGAAGTTTTCACTCGTCAGAGAGGTTAGGACATGAGCGTATAGCCTCAAAGTGAAGAGATAACCCTTAGAATTGAGATAAGGAGGAATTTCTTCAGCCAGAGGGTGGTGAATCTGTAGACGTCTTTGCCACAGAAAGCTGTGGAGGCCAAATAATTGAGTGTATTTAAAACGATAGGTTCTTGATGGGTAATGTGATCCAAGGCTACAGGGAAGCAGGAGAATGGGATTGAGAAACACACCAGCCATTCTTCATTGAATGGAAGAGTAGACTTGATGGGCTGAATGGCCTAATTCTACTTCTCTATCTTATAGTCTTATGGAAATTACATTGATGTTGTTCACAGTCTGATTTCCCTTCATAACTAGCAATGCTATTTTAACAGATACTTCTTATGTGTTTACACATAATAGATTTAAATACTCTGTTCCCACCAGTAACTAGCAATAAGCCTGGAACCAACCTTTGCTCACCATTTATCCTATTCCCAGTATTCATCTTGGAACAACATCCAGAATCCCTTTGCGCTGTACAAGGTACAGTCAGGCTCCCTGGTCAATACCATTTGTGCACAGTCCTACAGGCTAAAATATTCATTCAAGAGCCACCTACTCCCTTTTGCCTTGATTATTCTGGTGGGAATCTTCCGTTTGTATCACTTTTGTTTCCCAATTGTCCAACAGTGGACAGAATTTTCATTGTTTTACTCAATAAATTCCTCAAGTTTTTGTCACTGTTTTTGCTGTTGCTTGTCTCACAGCAATCTCTGACCCATAATATTGCTGCTGTTACTAGTTCTTCAGAAAAGGCTGGGCCACATATACCATCCTAAACCCCATCTGCCAGTGTGCATTTGCCCTGTACTTGGACCCTTGTTTTTCAGTCACCTTAATCCCATGGTGTTCTCCAAGCTACTGAACCTCTCTAATCAATATCTAATTGTACCTGCCATTCCAGCTACACTTCATTCTCTGCAATGGTACCCAGTGATGTCATGGGGTGGGTAGGTTAGAGTGGATTAGCTATGCTAGGAAGTTTACAGTGATAAGATCAAGTTCCAACTGTAGCAATGAAAGATTCATTTACCTATTCTGGGAGACTCCTAGGCAACCTCAGAGAATTGAGTATTCAGAAATTGAATCACACTTTTCACAATATTACTTTTCATGCACTGTAGCTTCTTGCTGCAACAAGCAGTTTTAATATTTTAACAGCAATGCTTTTGAAGCTTTACCCCAGTCACTGATCTGTTATTAGCTTCATTGGTTTTGGTCTGTGATGCAGTATTTATCACAGGCTTTAACAGAGTATTCACTGTACAGAGTTGCACTGAGTTGCCCTGAATGGGCAGTGGATATACAGAGGCATAAAAGTAGTTTATCACCAGTAGCCTTGTATTTAACCACGAATAAAACATTTGTGCGTTAGTTTAAAATTAAAGCTGATCAACAATTAACAAAGAAAGCTTGGAAGGAGCCATTTTACTAAATAAAACATTCTTTCCCATTTAGTTCTGACTTGTAATCGGCCTCAGTGCCCTGGGTTATAATAATTTTCTGCTACTGACTGCTATCTAGTGACCCCTACTGGAAATTGTGCCTGTAATTAACAGAATTGAGTTTGGCTGAGATGCCTCTCCCACAGAGTTGAATACCTTTTTTTGAAAATTGTTGAGCAAGCTCACTACATTAAGATTGAGTAAAATACCAGGTACATTGAGAGGGCTTTAAACTGCTCAGAAGGAGGGAAGGATTAGGAGAGGGAAAGTAGATTTACAAAGCAAAAGCATATGTCAGATAGGCAGCTATTTGAATAATGATGCCCAAATTGGGACAACTTGCAAACATAGAAAAACAGCAGTAGACAGGGTCAAAGAGGGGAAAATGGTAAAAAGCCAAAATTAATGTATCTTTCCTTGAATGTACATAGTATTAGAAACAAAATAAATGACTAATCAGCACAAATAGAGGTTCATTGGTATGATCTTGTAGCTGTGACAGAGACATGTGCATTGATAAAATCAATTTGCCAAAATTGTTCAGTTATTTGAAAACAAAACTTTAGTTTTTATGGTTAAAGTACAGTTAGGCTACTTAGCCATACATCAAAATTCTTAAAGTTCTTTAAATGCTCAGCATTCAGTTTTACATATGATTTTCATATCCAATTTAGCATGATTTCCTTGTCAATAAATCCAGTAGTGTCTCAGAGCTATTTCCTTCATACAGTACAATCAGATGATGAAAACTACAGAATCAGCACACTTTACAACTCCATGTAGATCTAAAATGAATCAATGAATCAATAATGTTTACTTGGTATTCTGTCTGTATGCAACTAATATAATGCCTTGATAGCTAGTTTTAGATATTGAAACATCTAATTAGTGACTTGCCTATGGAAATATTCTGAATCGCAGAAACTGTGAGGGATAATCAATTGCTGAATCTGCTGTCAGCCACAAAGTCAAGAGACGAAGCAAATCTTAGAACTTCATACTCAAATGGAGATGTGGAAGTCCAAAGTCAAGTGACCAAGGATGAATCTAGAGTGGGAATAAAGATAATGTATGCATGCTTTTTCTATATATACTGCTGTATATATCAAATGACTCCAAGCTCATTGACAGGGCAAAACCGGTTTCTAGATATTTTTAATCAATGTTCAAATCTGTTATGGCACACCTGTGGAGCAGGTGGGACTTGAATCCAGACCTTTTGGCTCAAAGGTAGAGGCTCTCAGATATGTTCCTATTATCTCAGATTATCAATGTAATTTTTCTGTTTATCAGAGACATCATGACAAAGTTCACATTGGAGGACATCAATAGAATTAAAAATATCCAATGATAAAATGGGATCAATCAGGAATAGTCTCATGAGTGAAGCCAATATAACTGTTTAATTTGTCATCATGCATTTGGGGGGGAAAATGGTTTAGGTTTTGTTCAGTATAGCTTGGATGTCTTCTGGATCATTTTGATTTATTCCCCCTCTCTCTAATGTGTACATTTATAAGAGTACATGATTCACTCTATATTTGGAAATGAAAGATTGATTGATTATTTATCAGACATGGTGGGCAATTTGTCTTTAAATGTTTTGCAGTGACAATCTTCTCTCCCTTTTCCAATGTGCCCTTCATTCGCAGGCATCTTGATCAGCATCAGGGAAAGGATTCTACATCATGATTTAGGTGGTACTTAGTGTGAAATGTGCACATTGGGTTGTACAAAGTTTCTTTGCAAAAGGTTGGACATAATTGTACGTGGAATCTTGTGTGATTAATAATAATGTGCACTTTGCTTCCTTGTGTGTCTCTTTCTCCCTTGCGCCCTTGTGCAGTCTCTCACTTGCTCTCACCTGTCATAAGCTTTAAATAGGGCAGCATATTTCCTCTTTGTTTTATGTCTGTTTTAAGGCTGGTGAAGAGCTTTAGTCTGTGGATTGAAAGCCATTTCCACTCAGGTTGCGTTTGTTTCATATTTATTTTGAAGTCTTTAACCAGTTGGCAAAAGTGGTGCAGTGTTTAGTTTCTCATTTGCTATTTGAAATGATATGGCCAGAATCCAGGTTCATTGTAACAGACTTAATCACTAGACATCTTTTATTGAACGTTAGCAATAAATGACCTAACATTTGTGCAGAATCCAATTTTCACCTTTATTAATTTCACAACAGACTGCAATTATCTTTCTGCCTTGATGTAGGAAATAAAATGACGCATGATAATCTTGTTACTTATCAGATCTAAAATGCAATCAAATTGAAACTCTTTTCAAATTGCTGTAAAAGTTTAAGGTCAGTAAATTTAGTGGGTTTTTTTCTTTCCTCCCTTGGTAACTCGATTTCTACAATACTTTTCAAAAAATATTTCTTTGTACTCAATCTTAATTTCCTAGTCAAAATCCCCTTTCCTCTCCTTTAGAAATCAGTGACCTCATTTGAGGTTGCACAAATTGTGTTGTACTATTGCTAATCCAAGCAGCTTTGACAATGATTTTGGAAGCTATTTGCTTGTGGAGATCATCATGGTCAAGCGTCATTTTTTTTTCCTTAGTTGATAATGTGTGTACTTCAGGAGTTACTGAATAGTGATCAGGAACGACAGTGCTTGCTGATTTGTTCACACCCATTAGCCTGTATATTGATGTCCTTTTAAGCCATTCCAACTGAAGTCAACTAACTCCACTTGGATGAAGCATTGAACATTCCTGATCTGCATTGCATTGCTCAACAGTTTATTGGAATTTAAGAGATCATTTGACAATGTGGGATTTTAAAATCCAAGCGTTTTGTGAATCAGTATTTAACTGAAGTATTTAATTTATTTGGAAAATGTACAACACCTAGACAGTTCTGACAATCTGACTATTGTATTATACTTTGATATGGAGTGCCCAGAGCATTCTGGTTTTAAGTTCTGCCATTAATGTCTTCAATATCAAAAATACAATACTGTTGAAATTTAACTACAAGTAGAGATAGTCTTGAACAGATACTGCTCCTTGGAAACATTTATCAGTTTTTGAATGAGCGTCTGGGGGCAGCAACGTATCAAAGATGCTCTGACAGTTTTAAAGGAAATGGTCAAGAATGTATGATAATATAAAAGAAATGAAACGCACAGCAGCATTGCCAGTATCTGAAAGGGAACATTTCAGGTAGAAACCTTGAAACAGAATATTGTACAATACACTTTCTGCTTATTTTTTTGCCATTTATGGAATTTTCTGTTACCAAGCATACAAAGGAACACCGAAAGGTTAGTGGCTTTATTACTTGCTTTTATTCCATGAATAATGTAGGAGAAATAGTTGCCTGATGTATAGCCTTGATTTGTTTGTTGATTTGAAATTAATTTTAATTTTAAGTCAATTTGATTATTTCTAAATAAAGATTAATTTTAAACTTTAGTACCTTTGTTGATGTTGCAGTGTTGCTTAACTGCATAACTGAGTGATATCATTTTCCTGATTTTGCAGAGTTAGCTTGTCCCTGCTGGGTGAAGTAAGAGTGCTTAAAAATGACTTCCCTGTGCCGGAGCTAAAGAGGGAGAAATCAACTCCTGATTGTTATCCAATGATCCTTGTTCAAAAAAATTACCATCAGACTAAATTTGGTTGTACTTCATACCCTTGGTAAATAACCAGCAAACATTTTACATCCAGGTTTATACATGAAGAACAGTTGCTGGGATTTGGTACTATAGATTTGGTACTGTAGCATCATTGACCAGAAAAAGTTAGCAGTTAGGAAGGAGAAAGTAGATAATGCCAAGGCATTAGTTTATTATTTTTATTTCACTTTCACTGTGTCAACAACTTTGTGATACATTTGTTGGTGAGAAGTCTTGAGATTTCTTAGTGCATTTTGTGGATGTCAGATTATAATCAGTTTATTTATTTGGTGATCTTGTCTTCTAAATTTACACAAAAATATTTGAATAGAAAACCTTTGAATAGGAAACTAGAAGTTGAAGCTGGGATTTCATTAAGATTTCATATGGAAATAAAATTCAACATTGTAAGTAGCATAGCATCTTTCAATGAATGACTGCAAACACACTCTGGCCCCATTGCATTCATCTATTTGAGTTACTTTACTTCTACACTAATTTATGAAAATCTTTTAATATCAACATTCCTGAAATGTTTTACACAGTATCTCTCTTATTCTGCTACCTGCTATTGCCTCATTCTTTATTATTCCTTTAGAATTTGTGGGCGGCATGGTGGCACAGTGGTTAGCACTGCTGCCTCACAGCGCCAGAGACCCGGGTTCAATTCCCGACTCAGGCGACTGACTGTGTGGAGTTTGCACATTCTCCCCGTGTCTGCGTGGGTTTCCTCCGGGTACTCCGGTTTCCTCCCACAGTCCAAAGATGTGCACGTCAGGTGAATTGGCCATGCTAAATTGTCCGTAGTGTTAGGAAAAGGGGTAAATGTAGGGGAATGGGTGGGTTACGCTTCGGCGGGTCGGTGTGGACTTGTTGGGCCGAAGGGCCTGTTTCCACACTGTAAGTAATCTAATCTAATTTAAAGCTCATTCCATAGAAAACGATACTATTCCTTTCCAGACCTTTACTGTCAAATATATCTGAACGCCAAGTTTTCAGTCACTCGAGTTCAAAGTCTTATCACAAAGCTTTGGCAATTCTACATCCTCCCCGCAAGCTACTTGTAAAGATTTTATGCTTGATCTGCTGTCAAAAGTCACTTATGATTCCCATTTTCAATGCAAGTGTGCCATTAAAGAGATTGCTATAACATCATGACTTTGTGCAATACCATTTGATCCAGTTAATGTCTCTGAACAGAGCTTACTTGGGAATGCTTTTAATGGCAGGGTGATGCCAGTGGTGAAGCTAAATGCCACATTGATAGAACTTGCTGTCATTCCAATTTCTCAGCCCTTACAGAACAGGAAAGTACTTTTCCCTTCACTGATTTATATAGACCACCTTTCTGACAAGTAAAGGTCCATGCCCGATGATTGTTGTATCAGTAATTTATGATAACGTGCACTTCTGCATGATGCCTCCTTGTGAAATCTAGCCTGCATTTTAAACTGGCTTAATTTAGCAGTAAGGGAAATGGATAATGTGATGACTGCCAATGCTTTGTGAAAAGACAAATGGACAGGAAATCGCTTGTTCCTGAAATGTTCTATGCTGTCAAACTGCAGTCCAAATTTTAACTTTTTTAGCAATTCTTGTTTTGGTTCTGAAGCCTTTAATAAATAGGAGGGATTGTTGGTAGGATAAAACACCTTGATTTATCATTATTGTATCCTAGTCTTTCAAAGCAGCTCAAAAGCATTAATTTGAAATAATCTGTTTAGGCAATAACTTTAGTGTCAAGAAAAGCATAATTTGAAAATACAGGTAATTCTTCTATAATCTGCTGGTTGTGTTCTTTTGCAATCCTGTGTCATAGAAAAGTTGTGCTTTAGAAATGGCACTTACCATTTCACGCTTTAGAAACAATGCCCCCAATTTGTCAATATAGCGAATTTGTGTTAACGAAACTCACATTATAGCAGAACGACCTTGCTTGCTTAGTATGCTGTACATCAGCGCATTAAAAGTAGGAATGAGGAAAACTGCACCATTCTTTGTTTTAGTTGTAGTTATGCTTAAATTGAAGACTTAGTCTACATGTCATACTTACAACCCTTTGTTCTGACAATATTAACATTTTCTTAGCTAAATCCATGAGAGATTTTATGTTAAATGGCATCTTTTTTTCAAACATTCATGTTCTGGTATGTAGTTTCTTTTTTTAAAAAATAATGGAGTTTGGTTTCAAATCGATGGACTTTTTCTCACTTCAAAAAAATTTTAATGTAATTGTATAAGTTACTTCTAGCACGGCATTTGATCTCTGAGAATCTTTTCAAAAAGAAATAAAATGCACTGCTTAAAATTAATTTCTTAAGGAGTACTAAGATGCTCAAAAACAATGTGTGGAAATCATAATATGAAGAATAATGATCATAACCCTTTTAACCTTCTTCAAATTCAGAAATACATGGTGGACAAGGTATTCATTTACAGGACTTATAGATCTTCTCCTTGACAACCAGCCTTCAAACCTCTGAAGGCTGATCTTCCCTACAGATGTCTAGTGTATTTGTATTGCACCAAAGGCATGCAGAGAGTCAGTTATGACTTTGTTTGCTTTAAAACCTTACTATCCATGAGAATCCTTTAACTTATTCCAAATCACATTCAGATTTTCAAAACAAGGCAGTTTAGTGATTGAAAAATTATCTTATATTGGCCAAAAATGATCATATGCAGCATACTCGCAAGTTGTCAAGTGCAAAAAATAAAACAGGAAGTTGATTACCTTGACAACTCATTGGGTCAAGGAATTTAAAAACTCAGAATTATGATTGTGTTACAGGATTCTCTAGTCCCAGGTGCAGACGGATGTTTCTGTGGCCAGCAGTGAAAAATCTGAATGGTGTGTTGCTTCCCTGGTGCCAGGATCACGGAAGCCTCAGAGAGGGTGCAGAATATTCTGAAGGGAGAGAGGGGCCAGCAGGAAGTCATTGTACACATTGGAATCAACGACATAAGAAGGGAAAAGGTTGAGATTCTGAAGGGAGATTATAGAGAGTTAAGAAAAAATTTAAAAGGGAGGTCCTCAAGAGTAGTAAAATATCTGAATTACTCCCGGTGCTGCGAGCTAGTGAAGGCAGGAATAGGAGGAAAGAGCAGATGAATGCATGGCTGAGGGGCTGGTGTATGGAGAAGGATTCACATTTTTGGATCCTTAGAAACTCTTGGGGTAGAAGCGACCTGTGTAAGAAGGACGGATTGCACCTAAATTGGAAAGGGACTAATATATTGGCAGGGAGATTTGCTAGAGCTGCTTGGGAGGATTTAAACTAGTAAGGTGGGGGGGTTGAGACTGAGACTGGTATAGTTGAGAACAAAGGCAAATCAGGGCAGGCAAGGGACAAAGCAGAGAATAAGGTAGGACTGATAAATTAAACTGCACTTATTTCAAAGTAAGAGGCCTAACAGAAGGCAGATGAACTCTGGGCATAGTTAGGAATATGGGACTGGGATATCATAGCAATTACAGAAACATGGCTCAGGGATGGACCGGACTGGCAGCTTAATGTTCCAGGATACAAATGCTACAGGAAGAACAGAAAGGGAGGCAGGAGAGGAGGGGGAGTGACCTTTTTGATAAGGGATAGTATTACAGCTGCACTGAGAGAGGATATTCCTGGAAATACATCCAGGAAAGTTATTTGGGTTGAACTGAGAAGTAAGAAAGGGATGATCACCTTTATTGTATTGTATTGTAGACCCCCTAATAGTCAGAGGGAAACTGAGAAACAAGTTTGTAAAGAGATCTCAGCTATCTGTAAGAATAATAGGGTGGTTATTGTAGGGGATTTTAACTTTCCAAACATCGACTGGGACTGCCATAGTGCCAAGGGTTGCCATAGTGCCAAGGGTTTAGATGGAGAGGAATTTAAATGTGTACAAGAAAACTTTCTGATTCAGTATGTGGATGTACCTATTCGAGAAGGTGCAAAACTTGACCTACTCTTGGGAAATACCGCAGTCAGCTGACTGCGGTATCAGTGGGGGAGCACTTTGGGGCCAGTGACCATAATTCTATTAGTTTTAAAATAGTGATGGAATAGCATAGACCAGGTTGAAAAGTTGAAGTTTTAATTTGGAGAAAGGCCAATTTTGATGGTATTAGGCAAGAACTTTCAAAAGCTGATTGGGGGCAGATATCCACAGGCAAAAGAATGGCTAGAAAATGGGAAGCCTTCAAAAATGAGATAACGAGAGTCCAGAGAAAGTATATTCCTGTCAGGGTGAAAGGAAAGGCTCGCAGGTGTAGGGAATACTGGAAGACTAAAGAAATTGAAGGGTTGGTTAAGAAAAAGAAGGAAGCATATGTCAGGTATAGACAGGATCGATCAAGTGAATCCTTAGTGTATAAAGGTAGTGGAAGTATATTTAACAGGGAAATCAAGAGGACAAAAAGGGCACATGAGAGAGCTTTGGCAAATAGAGCTAAGGAGAATCCAAAGGTTTTTTTTATACATACATTAAGGACAAAAGGGTAACTAGGGAGAGAACAGGGCCCCTCAAAGATCAGCAAGGTGGCCTTTGTGTGGAGCCACAGGAGATGGGAGAGATACTAAATGAGTATTTTGCATCAGTATTTATAGTGGGAAAGGACATGGAAGATATAGAATGTAGGGAAATAGATAGTGATATCTTGAAAAATGTCCATATGACAGAGGAGGAAGTGCCGGATGTCTTGAAATGCATAAGTGGATAAATCCCCAGGACCTGATCAGGTGTACCCTAGAACTCTGTTGGAAGCTAGGGAAGCGATTGCTGGGCCTCTTACTGAGATACTTGTATCATCGATAGTCACAGGTGAAGTGCCGGAAGACTGGAGGTTGGTTAACATGGTGCCACCCATTAAGAAAGGTGGTAAGGACAAGCCAGGGAGCTATAGACCAGTGAGCCTGATGTCGGTGGTGGGCAAGTTATTGGAGAGAATCCTGACTGACAGGATGTATATGTATTTGGAAAGGCAAGGACTGATTAGGGATAGTCAACTTGGCTTTGTGTGTGGGAAATCATGTCTCACAAACCTGATTGAGTTTTTTGAAGAAATAACAACAAAGAAGATTGATAAGGGCAGAGTGGTGGATGTGATCTATATGGACTTCAGTAAAGCGTTCGACAAGGTTCCCCATGGGAGACTGGTTAGCAAGGTTAGATCTCGTTGAATACAGGGAAACCTAGCCATTTGAATACAGAACTGGCTTAAAGGTAGAAGACAGAGGGTGGTGGTGGAAGATTGTTTTTAAAAATGGAGGCCTGTGACCAGTGGAGTGCAAAAAGGATCGGTGCTGGGTCCACTACTTTTCATCATTTATATAAATGATTTGGATGGGACCATAAGAGGTATAGTTAGTAAGTTTGCAGATGATACCAAAATTGGAGGTGTAGTGGACAGCGAAGAAGGTTACCTCAGATTACAATTTATTGGTCAGAATATTGAGTACAGTTGGGAAGTCACATTGCAACTGTACAGGACATTGGTTCGGCCACTTTTGGAACATTGCGTGCAATTCTGGTCTCCTTCTTATTGGAAGGATGTTGTGAAACTTGAAAGGATTCAAAAAAGATTTACAAGGATATTGCCAGAGTTGGAGGATGTGAGCTATAGGGAGAGGTTGAATAGACTGGGGCTGCTTTCTCTGGAGCGTTGGAGGCTGAGGGGTGACCTTATAGAGGTTTATAAAATCATGAGGAGCATGGATAGGATAAATAGACAAAGTCTTTTCCCTGGGGTGGGAGAGTCCAGAACGAGAGGGCATAGGTTTAGGGTGAGAGGGGAAAGATATAAATGAGACCTAAGGGGCAACTTTTTCATGCAGAGGGTGGTATGTGTATGGAATGAGCTGCCAGAGGAAGTGGCAGAGGCTAGTATGATTGCAACATTTAAAAGGCATCTGAATGGGTATATGGATAGGAAGGGTTTGGAGGGGTATGGCCAGGTGCTGGCAGATGGGACTCGATTGTGTTGGGATATCTGATCGGCATGGACTGAAGGGTCAGTTTGTGCTGTACATCTCCTGTGGTTCCACATAAAGGCCATCTTGCTGATCTTTGAGGGGCCCTATTCTGTCCCTAGTTACCCTTTTGTCCTTAATGTATGTGTAAGAACCCTTTGGATTCTCCCTAACTCCATTTGCCTCATGTCCCCTTTTTGCCCTCCTGATTTCCCTCAAGTATACTCCTACTGCCATTATACTCTTCAAAGGGCTGGTTTGATCTCTCCAGTCTATACCTGACATATACATCCTTTTTCTTAACCAAACCCTCAATTTCTCTAGTCATCAACATTCCCTATACCTACCTGCCTTTCTTTTCACCCTAACAGCAATATACTCTCTCTTTATCTCATTTTTGAAGGCTTCCCAATTTCCAGCTGTCCCTTTTCCTTCAAATATGTGCCTCCAATCAGCTTTTCAAAGTCTTGCCTAATACCATCAAAATTAGCCTGCCTTCAATTTAGAACTCAAGCGTTTTGAGTGTTGGAGCTGTGTCCATCCATGCAACTGGAGTATATTTTATCACAGTTCAGATTTTATGCCTTGTGGATGGTGGACAGGCTTTGTGGAGTCAGGAGTTGAGTTACTCACCACAGGATTCCTCATGCTAACTGCCTCTTGAAGACAAAGTATTTGTATGGCTGATCTAACCCAGTTTCAGATAGGTGGTAAGACTCCAGGATGTTGATAGATTCAGTGATGTTAAGGCCATTCAATCTCAAGAAATAACTGTTTGACCTTCTCCAACAAGAGACAAGGTACTGGATATTGAAAAGGCTATGGGAAAAGACACTCTGTTGACTCAAATATTACTTGCTACTTATCAATCCATACCTGGATTGTCCAGGTCTTTGCTGCACATGAACTTTGACTACTTCAGTATTGGGGGGGCTACAAATGTACTGAACATTGTCCAGTCTTCAGCCAAAATCCCCATTTCTGACCACAAGATGGAGATAATGTCATTGCATAGCTAAAGATAGTTGTATAGAGGACACTACCTTAAGTGATTCCTGTAGTGATGTACTTAGACTGTGATTTATCTCCAACAGCAGCAACCATTTTCCTTTTGAGTAGATAGGGATCCAACCAGCAGAGAGCTTTCTCTCTAATTCCCATTTGACTCCAGTTTTGCCAGAGCTGCCAAGATGTCAAGGGTTGTCACTCTCCCTTCACCTCAGGAGTTCAGTTGTCTTTTTTTTTGTTTTGACCAAAATTGTAATGAGGTTAGGAGCTAATAGCCCTGTCAAAGCCCAAAATAAGTGTCAGTGAACATATTATTCCTTCGCAAATGCTGCTTGCAAACACTGATGACCTCCTTCTATTACTTTGCAGATTAAGAGTGGATTGATATGGTTATGAATGCCAGGTTGGATTTGACCTGCTTTTTGCCGATAGGAACATGCCTACACAATTTTCCATATTGTTAGGTAAATACCAGTGTTGTACCTGTATTAGAATCGTTGGATTAAAGGCATGACTTGTTCTAGAGCAGAAATCATCAGTACTATTGCCAGAATGTTGTCAGATCCCGTAGCCTTTTCAATATCCAGTACCTCCAGCCATTTCTTGATATGTTGAGTGAATTGAATTGATTGAAGATTGACATCCGTGATGCTGGGAAAGTAAGGAGAAGGCTGAGATGGATTATCCACTTCTGGCTGAAGACGATGCAAGTGCTTCCTCCATGTCTTTTGCACTGATGTGTTGGGTTTCCCCCTTATTGAGGATGGGGATATTTGTGGTGTCTCCTTCAGTGAGTTGTTTTATTATCACTATTCATGATTGGATGTGACAGGACTTTAGATCAGATTTTTTTGATTGTCGGACCTCTTAGTTCTTTCTGTTGCATGTTGCTTTCACTGTTTGGCATGCAGGTAGTCCTGTAATGCATGTTACCAGGTTGACACCTCCATTTGGGTATGTCTCCTTTGGCATGTGCTCCTGCACTCTCCTTTGAACCAGAATTGATCCCCTGGCTTGATGGTAATGGTAAAGTAGGGTATATACCAACCATGAGAATACAATTCTGCTGAAGGTCTATATTATCCTGGATGCCCAGTTTTGCATTATTAGTTATGTTCAAAGACTGTCCCATTTAGTAGTCAAAAAGCATGGCGCTGGGAAAAAGTACAGGTCAGGCAGCATCAGAGAAACAGAAGAATCAATGTTTTGGGTATAAGCCCTTCATCAGAAGTTCTGATAAAGGGCTTAAACCAGAAATGTTGACTCTCCTGATCCTCGGTTGCTGCCTGATCTGCTGTGCATTTTCTAGTGCCACGCTTTTTGACTCTTACTCTCCAGCTTCTGCAGTCCTCACTTTCTCCCTGTCCTGTTTAGTATGCTGGTCGTATGTCATGATACAATGGCAGGTGGCCTCAATGTGACAGGGATTTGATTTCTGCAGTCACTGTGAAGGTGGTCACTCTTACTGCTACCATCATATTACAGATGCGTCTTTGACAGATTGAAGACACCCAGGATTACTATCTACTGACTATGTATACTTTGGTGGATCTTTGGTGGATCTTTGGTGGATCTATCATATTGATGGGACAAACATACCCAAAGATGGTCATGCTGGGATCTGGGATATTGTAAGGTATGATTCCAGGCTATTGCTTGAATAGTCAGTGGGAAAGCTGACTCAATTTTGATACAATCCCCTGATTTAAGTAAGGAGAACTTTGTAAGACCAACAGGGCTAGGTCTGCTGTAGTCATTTCTGATACCTAGGTCAATACAAAATGGTCCATCTGATTCCATTGCCTTTTTAAGATTTTGTGGTAGTTTTGATACAAATGAATGGCTTGTTTGGGCATTTCAGAGGGTAGTTAAGAGTCAGCCACATTGGTGTCGCGTGTGTGCCAGACACTATCAGGACGACAGATTACCTTCACCCAAAAAGAGCAATGAACCAGATGAGGACTCTCAAAAAATCGGCAATAGTTACATTGTTGCCATTTGCCTTGTTTTTAATTTGATTTTTTTAATTTAAATTTTGCCAACAAAGCACAGCAGATGCTGGAGATCTGGTACAAAAACATGAATTGCTACTGAAACTCAGTAGGTCTCTCAGCATCTGTGGGGAGAAAGCAAAGTTAATGTTTTAAGTCAGGTGACTCTTCATCAGAACTGAAAGCAGCTAGGAAAATGTATTTGTGCTGATGACAAGGTTAGGGAGGATAGTAGAGGTGAGCAGATAAGTGGAGACAGAGCCCGTAGATACCGAGAGATATGAAAGGGGTAGGCAGATGAGCGGTTCCTGTTCTGTTCACACACTTCCACAAGAGTGAAGAACAGAACTGAGCAGTTGTAATTGAAATGATATTTATGTTGTTTCAGCATATATGGTTTGCTTTTGTAGTCTTTGATTTTATGTATAAAGCTCAGGATTCCATAGGCTTTATAAGCAGTTATGGTAGCCTATCCTGCTGTGTTTAGATTTGTGCATAAATGCCCACTGATCTGTATCCTGCATCCCTGTTGAAATTACTCCATTTAGCATGTATCATCATTCCTCATCCCTTCCTACCAAGTGGCTTATGATTTGCTGTATTGAATTTTAGTTATCCATACCACCAATGTTTATGTCTGCTTGAAGTATATTATCATCATCATGCTATGAAATATATTCCCAATCTAATTTTTATTTTAAAATTAATTTGGTTCAAATGGATGCGATTTTTAATCCCTACTCTAGCAGAAATATTTATTTGATTCAAGTCTGTGCCACGCTGTGTTTACCATACCAATATTTGGGTTTATCAATAAACTTATGATGGGCATACATAATTCGTGCAAGCATTACAAAACTATTCAATTGAATAGTTTTAGTAGCATCCTAGTTACTTGGACTGTGTTGCAGCATGGTATTGTGCGCCTACATCCATAGTGCTGCTGACCACAAGTTTTCATGAGGAAGGCAAGTGGAGAGCATATGCTTGGTCTGCACATCCACTCCAGGAGTCTAGTGCTGAAGGGACATGGAAAGATGCGATGCCTCTTTGACTACTATGATGTTCTAATACAATTGGCAGAAGCCTTGGAAGGATAAGGTAAATAGATTTTCTTTTTATTGATGTAGACAATCTAAAAATGAAAGATTACCTTCACTTATGTACAGTTGGATAGGTTTCTGATTTGAATGCTTCACCTTGAACCTTGATGCAATAACTATTGTTAGCTAGTGAAAGTAAAGAATAGGCTGCAGTATTGAAGAATCTGACGGCATTGTTGTTCGGCTTACAATACATTTTTTAAAATTCCCTTGTGGGATATGGCATTGCTGTCCAGCATTTTTGGCCTGTCCCTAGTCGCAAATGCTAAGACAATGATGACCTCCCTTCTTGCTGTTAGGGAGGAAATTCCAGGATTTCAGCCCAACGATCAGTGAAGAAACTGATATATTTCCAAGCCTTGAAGGGGAAACATGCAGGTTGTGATGTTCCCATGCAGCTGCCCTTGTCCAAGATGAAAGTGGTCCTGGAGCTGTCTAAGGATCTTTGAATTTTTGCAGCGTATCTTGTGGATAGTACACACTGCTATTACTGAGCACTGGTGGTGGAGAGAATGTATGCTTGTGGATGTATGGCAATCAAGCAGGCTACTTTGCCCTGGATGGTGTCAAGCTCCTTGAGTCCTCTTGGAGCTGTACCTGTCCAGGCAAGTGGGGAGTATTCCATCACACTTCTGACTTTTGCCTTATAGAAGGCAGATAGGCTTAGGGCATCAGGGGGTGAGTTTCTCGCCACAGTATTCCAAGCCTGTGATCTGCTGTTGTAGCCACTCTGTTTAGTGATCTTTGGTCAATGATAAGACCCAGGATGCTGATAGTTGGGGAGTCAATAATGTTAACACTATTGAATGTCAAGATGCGGTGATTAGATTGTCTGTTATTGGCGATGGTCATTACGTGATATTTGTGTAGAGTGAATGCTACTTGCCAGCCCAAACCTACATATTGTCCACATATTGTTGCATTTGAACATGAACTGCTTCAGTATCTGAGGAGTTGTGAATGGTGCTGAACATTGTGCAATCGTCAGTGACCATCCCTATTTTTGACCTTCTGATAGAGGGAAGGTCATTGATGAAGCAGCTGAAGATGGTTAGGCCTAAGATAGTGAGTTGGTTCCATTACAGTGGACATCAAGCCATCCAATATTTATTCATGTTGTATGATGCATGTAACTTAGTCATCATGGATTTCCCCCTGTAACTGTCACAATTTATTATTGAATCTGCAATTATACAGGGGAAAAATGTTCTCTAGATAGTTGCATTTTGAAGAATTGGATCTATAACATGGAAACCTCCATCAGTAACTGAAGCTGACATACCACTGTCACAAGGCATTAACATTCTAATATTTTCACCCTATTTAAATTGTCTGCACTAGTGTCATTTGTCCAGCACTGGTACAGTTGTGTATCTATAGAAGTTTATCCTTGTGTGATTGTAAACACATACGGTGCTGCAAAATCTTATTTCCTTAAATACTGGTGACTGCCTCTGTTTCCACTTTTCATTCAACTGCTTTCGGATTGTTGAAAATGTGCAAAATCTTTCGAATGTTGAAGGCATTTGCTTCAAATTGTTCCAGAGGTATCATTATAACAAGAATTGTTCACTTCACATGATGTTTACTTGATGCTTGTATTATCACTGGTAGAGAACTTTGGCATTTTGGAATATGATCCTTGTCTGTATGTACTGGTTTCAAATTTTCTTTTTCATGCTCTTGTCTTTTAGTTGTGCTCTCCAAAGCACTCAAACAGAGAAATCTAGTTTCTCACCAACAGTGCAAGTAAGGTACTTTCTAAATGGTGAGAAAATTAATAAAGCCAAAGCACAAAGGGATCTGGGAGTGCTAGTCCAGGATTCTCTAAAGGTAAACATGCAGGTTGAGTCCGTGATTAAGAAAGCGAATGCAATGTTGTCTCTTATCTCAAGAGGGTTGGAATATAAAAGCAGAGATGTACTACTAAGACTTTATAAAGCTCTGGTTAGGCCCCATTTGGAGTACTGTGTCCAGTTTTGGTCCCCACACCTCAGGAAGGACATACTGGCACTGGAACGTGTCCAGCGGAGATTCACACGGATGATCCCTGGAATGACAGGTCTAACATATGAGGAACGGCTGAGGATACTGGGATTGTATTCGTTGGAGTTTAGAAGATTAAGGGGAGACTTAATAGAGACGTACAAAATAATACATGGCTTGGAAAAGGTGGATGCTAGGAAATTGTTTCAGTTAAACGAGGAGACTAGGACCCGTGGACACAGCCTTAGAATTAGAGGGGGTCATTTCAGAACAGAAATGCGGAGGCATTTCTTCAGCCAGAGAGTGGTGGGCCTGTGGAATTCATTGCCACGGAGTGCAGTGGAAGCCGGGACGCTAAATGTCTTCAAGGCCGAGATTGATAGATTCTTGTTGTCTCGAGGAATTAAGGGCTACGGGGAGAACGCTGGTAAGTGGAGCTGAAATGCGCATCAGCCATGATTGAATGGCGGAGTGGACTTGATGGGCCGAATGGCCTTACTTCCACTCCTAGGTCTTATGGTCTTATGGTAGAAGCCTGTGTTGAATTTATTCATTAGTAAGTACTTGCCTGTCTCCCTTGAGCTGTGATAGTAGAGTAGTATAGGGTGCAGTTTGATGGATGGGCTGGGTGCACAAGCTTTGTCACTAAGTGAAGAGTGTGTAAAATAATTAGAGATTTGATTTTGTCACGTACCTAAGTACAGTGAAAAGTTTAGTTTTGCATACATGCTGATCATAACATACAAAGATCATAAAGGTGATGAAACAGAGCGAGGAATAGATTTGAAATCAAATTTGGTCCACTCAGTCTAATAACAGCAGGGAAGAAACTGTTCTTGAAGCTGTTGGTATGTGTGTTCTAAGCTTTTATATCTTCTGCCTGACAGAAGAGGTTGCAGGAGATTATAACGGGTGGGAAGGGTCTTTGTTGACTGCCTTTCCATGGCAATGAGAAGTGTAGTTGGAGTCAGTGGATGGAAGGTCAGCTTGTATGGTGATCTGGGCTGTGTTCACCACTTTGTGTAGTTTCTTACGGTCCTGGGCCAAGTTTTTGCTGTACCAAGCCATGATGCATCCAGATAGAATGCTTGCTTATGGTGCAGCTGTAAATGTTGGTGAGGTTCCTTTATACTTGTGCTGAAATTCCTTAGTCTCCTAGGAAGAAGAGATATTGTTGTGCCGCCTTGACCGTTGCACCAAGGAACTTGAATACATTGTCAATAACTCAACTATTAATGAGTTGAAAACAACTTGTGAAAAATGTCAAATTCATGACTTGCAAGATCTATCTCTCCATAGGAATGACAATTAATTTATTAGATCTTTAAGGACCTTGAAAGGACTTTGCTTTAAATATTTTTTTCTTCTTAACTCCATAGATCTACTTTTATTTGTTACTGGTTCTAAGGTAGATTTAGAGTATTCTCACTCAGTGAGTGGCGAACCACTCAGTAATTGTATCTGTGTTGCATGTTGTGAACATTACAAAGGAATGTCCTAATTCAGATCTGTTACTTGCGACACCTTGAGAATAGATTCTGTACAGATGTCATATTAAGGGGTTAGTTAGCTAGTTGGCTGCGTGGCTGGTTTATGCAGTCTAAAGAAAACCTTTTCCACTCTGTTTTGAGGTTTGAAGAGGGAAGATTGTCAAATATTGGCTGGTAGTAAAGCTAAGATATTCTGTTTCTACTTTTGTTTGCTTGTGACTTACTGTCTGTTTCTTTGCATGGGTGAAACTTATGGGCTGTCTACTACAAAAGTCAATGTCTTCAAAAATACACTAATAAGATTTAAAGCAAGGAATGCAAGTAGTTCCTTACATATGCTTTGATTTATGTAGGAATTGAGCTTTTAATTTTACTGCTGAGGCGCCTGCTGTTTTACGCAGCAAGAATTTAGTGACCTGTTCCCCAGAAATAGACAGCAAAGCAGTGCATAAAACTGCAACCAATCCACTAAGGAAATATTGAAATGAAGTTGAATTAGAGTTTTTGACATCTAATTCAGGATTTCATACTATTGAAAGAATAAAGAGGGAATAAAGAAGGATAACTGAAAATTTCAAATTTATTATTAGAACTGAAACTAAGCAGGCAAAGCTGAACATGCTGGTTCACTTCTCCAGAAACTAAAAAAACACAAGCTGTGACTGAATAATGGTCTTTAAAAATATAAAGACATTCAATAACACAGATAACCAATCTTTTTTCACCAGTGAACAAGTCCAAAACTGGGCTTATAAAGACAAGATGATGATCAATGAAGAATTCAGAAAATTCTTTATCCAGGGAGTGAAGGGAATGTGGAACTCGCAACCGAAGGCATATGGGATCGATGTATTTAAAAAGATTGAACACTTTGTGGGGGGGGAGCGAATGGACTGTAAAACTATGCCAATAGTCTTAATCCTGGATGAAGAATGGGAGCAATCCCACTTGCTCCCATGGGAGTGCATGTACCAAGAAAGACCATTTTGCCTGGATAACCAGCTTCTGTGTGGTAACTTTGATATAATTTTGCTTTACAATAGGAGATAAAACTGAATGCAACCAAGTATTTAATTCTTCCATAAATGGAGCAGATAACGAATCATCATGCCTGTGTAACTTCGTTTAACATTTTCTGATACAATGAGCTGAATTTAAACTGGGAAGGAGAGGTAGGTTTTACTAAGGGGTTAATTCCTTAAAGTGGCATGAGATTGGGATCATGACATCCTACCACCCACTTCTGTGTCTCAACTGAATGTGGAATTCCTTGTAGCTGTCAGGCAAGTAGCTATTATCTGCAAATAGAAAATAAAGTGCTGTTTAACTGACCATTCTGGCTTTCACACCTAATTTCTTAAGCTGTCAGCAAAGTATCAAGGTCAACCAGGCAAGTCCATAGAATACATAGGATATTGACCCTGTGGTGAAACTGACAGTTTAGGAATGCTTTGAATAGTAAAACTGGGGCTTTGACCATGGCTAGGTTAAAGGCTGAAACACTCAACATTTCCTCAAAGCTGTCAGTACTTTGCAGGTGATTGCTAGTTTCTTGGAGGTCATTTCATCTGCCTTACACTTGATTGCTGTCAGCTGTTACCATCACATGCTGTATATCTGTGGCAGAAAAGAATTACCAGAAAGTCAGCCACACTAGTAGCAGCAGCAACTGCCATTTGCTCAACCATATGGCGTTCCACAGGCCAGAGGAAATGGATACAGAAATCTAACTCCTAGGAACTGAGGCATTCACTTTTCAACATGCAGTTCCCAGGCAGATCAGCACATTTAACAATTCTGAGACCAGTGCCTCAGGAGGCTCAGGATTTTAGTCAGTCACTGCCAACATCTGCACCCTCCTGGGACAAGACCAACTTTCCAAATGGGCATGCATTGTCAGTGACCATCAAGGTGGCTGTCATCTCAGGAATTAACTTTTCTGATTCACTAGGGAGATGATCGTGTTGCAGTAATGTAACTAGACAAGAGAAATTTGACTGAAAAGTCACATGTGACTTCATCAGATTTGCCCTGCGTGGCTTGGAGAAGTGCAAGACAGGAGTCATTTGTTGTCCATAAAATAGCAACAAGACTCCAAATTTGCACGTTTAAGTTTGAAAGAAAATAACTGACAGACCTGGGTTGCTTTTTAAGAATCATGGCAAACCCTTGAAGAGGATAGTGGGCTGCTGCATTCCATGTGACCTAAATGTACACACTCTGTGCTGTTTGGAAGGGACTTTGTCACGAGACTGTTTTGAAGTATGACAATGCTGCTCTTTGACAAAATTAGGTTGTCCTTGGTTGGTTTATTTTCAGGGGGGTCGTTCATTCATAGGTTACTAAATGTCTGGGTTTACCTACTTGAAGAAGTCTTTAAGTTTTTAAACAAATGCTTGTACAATGAAAGGGGAGTGGCCAGTTCACCCACTCTGCTTATCTCTGGTTTAGTTTGGTTTTTAGCAGTCTGGCTGTTCAGAGCTGCTAGTCAATTTTTTTGAGGCTGCCAGTCAAAGAATCAGCTACATGGAAGATCTCTCTGCCATCTCTCTCCTGTAAGACCCTGTGTTTGATTTTGCCATTTTTGCCAAGGGATTGGGGCTTGTTCCCAGAATTTGAAACCACATCATTAAGTTGGGATAGTTTGTTGGGTTTTTGGATAGGTTAAGATATTCTGCATTCTATTCTATTTAGTTTGTGTTTCATTTGATACTTTGTAAATAAATTCTGTTTTGTTTAAAACCAAGGGGGTTTGACCAGCTGCATCCCTCCTGGAATATCCACTCTACTCCTGCTTAAAACAACTAGAAAAGTTAGGGTCTGGGCTACCTCCTTGAAATGTTTTGAGGTGGTCTGCCCTGATCCATAACAGACCGGGGGCTGTCTGCAGGATTTTGTTCTATAGTTCTCATTTGGGATTCCAGGTTACTGGACTCTAAGCCAGCGAGTGGTAGGTATTAGTGTCTTTGTTCTGAGTGTTGAATTTTGTTGGTTGAAACAGTGCTTGGGATAGCAATGGTTCTTTCAGTCACTGAATTTTCTGAGGGTGGCAGAAGTGACTTTTGGGGTTTTAGAAGAGGTGAATAAAGCCAAGCTGCTGGAATTAGCAGACAAGCTGGAGTTGGAGCTGCCTCCTTCCGTGAGGAAAGGAGAGATAATTACAGTAAAAGCTCAGCATTTAGATTTGCTGGAAATGCCATCAGAATCTTTAGAGATGGCTAAGATTCAATTGAAAATGAAGCAGCTTGAGTTGGAGGCAAAAGACAAGGAAAGGGCAAAAGAAATTGAACTATTTGAATTGCAATTAAAAGCAGAGGAAAGAGAAAAGGAATGAATCACATTAGCAGAACAAAAAGAGAGAGACAAAAGGAGAGTGTGGAAGGAAGAAACATGGAGTTTTAACTTAAGAAGTTGCAACTTTGTTCAAAAATTCACTTCCTGAAGTAGTAAGAACTCATGTGGAGTGGAGAGTTAAAATGACACAATTAGCAGCTGAAATGGTTGATGAATATGAGTTGACCCATAAATCAAAGTTTGGCTTGCAACATCAATTTCAATCTGTCAGGGATAGAAATTGGGGAAAAGAGAAATCCTCACATGGAAAGGGAAAGATAGATCTTTGTGAAGATCATAAGAATAATTATATTTATAAGCTTAAATAGGGTAAAAAGGAAACCCATGAATAGGAAAGAAAAGTTAAAAAGGTCCAATGTTTTCACTGCCATAAAGTAGGCCACATAAAATCAGTGTTGATGGGTTAGAAAAAGCACTGGGAAGCCAGTGAATTCCATTGAATAGTAACAGAAAGCACAGTGGAAGCTAGAAAGTTGCACTCTAATGTACAACCAGGTTAAGTAGGAAGTGCCAGATCTTCTTAATCCACATACCTATGAATATAAAGTTTACTCACATAGACCAGCATCACCAGGTAAAGAGCTTACAATATTAAGAGATACAAGATGCTCTCAATCTTTGATCATGAAAGATGAGGAGATATATACCTCTGAAGGACTATTGACAGAAACGGTGCTAGTAATGGGAATTCAGGGTGAGACAACAAGCGCTCGATTATATCGTGTGTCCAGTGAAGAGCGGAAAAATCACGGTTGGAATACTGGTCGAGCTCTCAGCTCCAGGAATACAATTTGTCCTTGCTAATGATATAGTTGGTTACAGGTAGGAGTGTTGTCTACTGTGGTTGAAATGCCAGTGGAAACTCTGGCAACTGAACTATCCCAGCACACACATTCTGGGATTTTTCCCGACTGTGTGGGAACGAGGTCACAAACTCACCAGTTGAAACAGAAGAGATTGGAGAATACAGATAAAGATTAATTAGCAGAGACCCTATTTAATCAAATAGTTGACGCAAGCTAGGAGCAAATGGCTGACAAAGTAGAAATCTATAGCTCAGATAAATTAACTGAGTTACAGCAGCAAGATGAAAATTTAAAGCAATTACATCAAAAGGCATACATGGAGGAAGAATGTAGATGTATCCCTGAATATTACTATCTTATGAATGATGTCTTAATGAGGAAATGGAGACCATCACCTATTCAGGCAGATGAGAAAGGGACAGACATTCATGAAGTCATATTGCCAGTGGGTTATAGAAGGGAGGTGTTGCGGGTGGTGCAAGAACTAAGGGTCTTTTAAGGGTGAGAAAAACTCAACCTAAAATATAAAAACATTTTTACTGGCTTGTACTGCACAAGGATGAAGTTGAATTTTGCCAGATACGTCATATGTGTCAGTAATTGGAAAACCACAGGCCATAATAAAACTCATACCTTTAATACCTATTCCTGTATTTGAGGAACCTTTTACAAGAGACTTAATTGATTGCATAGGACCCCTATCTAAAACAAAAAATGGGAATCAGTATTTGTTAACAATAATGGATGTGTCCACTAGATTTCCAGAGTTCCATTACACAATATCTCTGCTAAAAGGACTTTGGAAGAGGTACTCAAATTTTTCAGTAGATACGACTACCCATAGAGATACAATAAGATCAAGGGTCAAACTTCACATCAAAATTATTCAAGTAAGTTATGGATAGCTTAGGAATAAAACAATTCAAACCTACTGTGTACCATCTGGAATCGCAAGGAGCACTAGAAAGGCGGCATCAGTCTTTAAAGACCATATTGAGGGCTTATAGTCGAGACTATTCAGATGATTAGGATAAGGGAATTCCGTTTGTACTTTTTGCAATCAGAGATGCACCAAATGAATCAACCAAATTCAGTCCATTTGAATTGGTCTTTGGGCATGAAATGAGAGGACTGCTAAAATTGATTAAGGAGAAATTGGTAATTCAGAATTCAGAGACCACATATTTGGAGTATGTGTCAGATATCAGGGAATCAATTAAACTGAGCTGGGGTGTTGGATAGACATCATATTTCAAAGTATCACAATATACAATGAAACGGGAGGCAGGCAAGAAATCAAAAACTCAATTTTGTTATTGGTGATAAGGTGTTGGTGTTATTTTCAGTGGTAGGTGAAACTTTAAAAGCAAAGTTTAGTGGACCTTATCAAGTTGAAAGGAGATAATGAGGTGAACTATTTGATAAGGACTCCAGACAGAAAGAAATCTCACAGGGTATGTCATGTGAATATGCGAGGGAAGGAATGCAAAAGGAGAATGTTATTGGTTACAACACAGTGAAGAACCAAGTTCAAAGGATTCTGAGTTGGACATTCCTCAAATTAAATTGGACAATGAGGAAGTTGTCAAAAGTTGGAATAAATTGAGTTACCTTTCAGAGGAAAATTAAAATGACCTTGAAGAGTTATTACTAGTGCATAAGGAGATATGTGGAGATAACTAGAAAGTATTAACCTAATTTTGCATGATGTAGATATGAGATGCTGTTCCAATTAAGCATCATCGTATAGACATAAGCCTCTAAAGTTGGCACAGATTCAAAAGGAGATTGAATGCATGCTCCAAAATGACATAATTGAAGTGAGCAATAGTGACTGAAGCTCAACTATAGTAATGGTGCCAAAACCAGATGGTACCCAACGATTATGTGTAGACTATTGCAAAATTAATGCAGTTACAAAGACTGATGCATATCTGATTTCATGTTTGGAAGACTGTTGAAAAGGTGGGACAAGCAACTTATATTTCTAAGTTCAACTTGACCAAAGAATACTAGCAGGTACGTTTTGTCCAAATGAGCTAAAACAATTTCAGCTTTTGTAACAGCGATGAACTGTATCAGTTTAAAGTCACAAAGTTTGGTATGAAAAATATGCCAGCCACATTTCAGAGACTAACCAATAAGGTCATTTCTGAATTAACCAATTTTGTTGTGTATACACATATGACCTGGTGATTTTTAGTCACATGTGGGAGGAACATTTGCAACATTTCTCAGAATTGTTTGATAGACTTTGGGAGGCAGACTTGCTGATAAACCTGGCTAAAGTGAATTTGCCAAAGCCCAAGTCTCTTTCCTGGGCCATGTTATTGGACATGGACAAATGGCCACAGGGACTACAAAAACAGGTAATTGGGGGAGTGTACCACACCATTGAAAATAGGAGCAGTACTATGATTCCTGGGATTGAGTGAATTTTATTGAAAATTTGTACCAAATTTTAGCAGTGTGGCTGCCCCACGCATTGAATTACTAAAGAAAGGCGAGAAGTTTTAGTAAACAGTGGATTTGACAGCTTGAAAGTTGTGTTAACCACTGTCTCAGTGTTAGCTGCACCTAATTACGTAAACTCATGCAAGATGGCTATCAATGAGATTCCATAAGACATAGGAGTGGAAGTAAGGCCATTCGGCCCATTGAGTCCACTCCTCCATTTAATCATGGCTGATGGGCATTTCAACTCCACTTACCAGCATTCTCCCCGTAGCCCTTAATTCCTTGTGACATCAAGAATTTATCAATCTCGGCCTTGAAGCCATTTAGCGTCCCGGCCTCCACTGCACTCCGCGGCAATGAATTCCACAGGCCCACCACTCTCTGGCTGAAGAAATGTCTCCGCATTTCTGTTCTGAATTTACCCCCTCTAATTCTAAGGCTGTGCCCACGGGTCCTAGTCTCTTCGCCTAACGAAAACAATCTCTTAGTGTCCACCCTTTCCAAGCCATGTATTATCTTGTAAGTTTCTATTAGATCTCCCCTTAACCTTCTAAACTCCAATGAATACAATCCCATGATCCTCGGCCGTTCCTCGTATCCTCCATTCAGGGATTATCCGTGTGAATCTCCGCTGGACACGCTCCAGTGCCAGTATGTCCTTCCTGAGGTGTGGGGACCAAAACTGGACACAGTACTCCAAATGGGGCCTAACCAGAGCTTTATAAAGGCTCAGTAGCACATCGCTGCTTTTATATTCCAACCCTCTTGAGATAAATGATAACATTGCATTCGCTTTCTTAATCACGGATTCAACCTGCATGTTTACCTTTAGAGAATCCTCGACTTTGTACTTTGGCTTTATGAATTTTCTCGCCGTTTAGAAAGTAGTCTATGCTTGTATTCTTTTTTCCAAAGTACAAGACCTCACATTTGATCACGTTGAGTTTCATCAGCCATTTCCTGGACCACTCTCCCAAACTGTCTAGATCCTTCTACAGCCTCCCCACTTCCTCAGTACTACCTGCCTGTCCACCTAACTTCGTATCATTGGCAAACTTCGCTAGAATGCCCTCAGTCCCTTCATTCAGATCATTAATATGTAACGTGAACAGCTGCGGCCCCAACACTGAACCCTGCGGGACACCGCTTGTCACTGGCTGCCATTCCGAAAAAGAACCTTTTATCCCAACTCTGTACCTTCTGTCAGACAGCCAATCCTCAATCCATGCCAGTAGCTCACCTTGAACACCATGGACCCTCACCTTACTCAGCAGCCTCCTGTGGGGCACCTTATCAAAGGCCTTTTGGAAATCTAGATAGACCACATCCACTGGGTTTCCCTGGTCTAACCTACTTGTCACCTCTTCAAAGAACTCCAACAGGTTTGTCAGGCACGACCTCCCCTTACTAAATCCATGTTGACTTGTTCTAATCCAACCCTGCTCTTCCAAGAATTTATAAACCTCACCCTTAACGATGGATTCTAGAATTTTACCAACAACTGAGGTTAGGCTAATTGGCCTATAATTTTCCATCTTTTGTCTTGATCCTTTCTTGAACAAGGGGGTTACAACAGCGATCTTCCAATCTTCTGGGACTTTCCCTGACTCCAGTGACTTTTGAAAGATCTCAACCAATGCCTCCGCTATTTCCTCAGCCACCTCTCTCAGAACTCGAGGATGTAACCCATCGGGGCCAGGAGATTTGTCAATTTTAAGACCTTTTAGCTTTTCTAGCACTATCTCTTTTGTAATGGCAACCATACTCAACTCAGCCCCCTGACTCCCTTTAATTGTTGGGATATTACTCATGTCTTCCACTGTGAAGACTGACGCAAAGTACTTATTAAGTTCTCCAGCCATTTCCTTATCTCCCATCACTAGCCTTCCAGCATCAGTTTGAAGTGGCCCAATGTCTACTTTTGCCTGTCGTTTGTTTCTTATGTATTGAAAGAAACTTTTACTATCATTTCTAATATTACTGGCTAGCCTACCTTCATATTTGATCCTCCCCTTCCTTATTTCTCTCTTTGTTATCCTCTGTTTGTTTTTGTAGCCTTCCCAATCTTCTGATTTCCCAGTGCTCTTGGCCACTTTATAGGATCTCTCTTTTTCTTTGATACATTTCCTGACTTCCTTTGTCAGCAATGGCTGTCTAGTCCCTCCCCGGATAATCTATCTTTTTTTGGGAATGAACCTCTGTACAGTGTCCTCAATTATACCTACAAACTCCTGCCATTTTTGCTCTACTGTCTTCCCCGCTAGGCTCTGCTTCCAGTCGATTTTCGTCAGTTCCTCTCTCATGCCCTCGTAATAACCTTTATTTATTTAACTGTAACACCATTACATCCGATTTTGCCTTCTCTCATGTGGGTGTTGACCCACAGGAAGACGGCGAAAAGATTGAAAAACTTGTCTGGTATTTCTCCAGAAAGTTGAACATTCATCAGAAATATTCGACACCTGAGAAGGAGACTTTGAGCTTCGTGTTGGCATTACAACATTTGAATGTTTATGTTACCAGTAACGTATCTGAGACAGTTATATAAACTGATCATAACCCATTGAAGTTTGTGGAAAAATTTAACAACATAAATTCCAGACTGTTTCGATGGAGTTTCTTGTTACAATCATTCAATTTTAAAATTGTGCATATGGCAGGATATGAAAACGTGACTGCCGATGCATTGTTGAGACATGAATGAGAAATGGAAGCATTTGGTGGCAGGAGTAAATGGACTGAAACAGAATGTAGTAGTGCATATATATTTATGTTTATAATCAATTGTATGTTTATAATCAATGTAATGTATATGGATATTGTAGTATACTAATAGTGTAAGATGAAGGAGTTGTAAAATGAAGTCATCTTTGGATTTTTTTTTGAGGGGATCGGTGTGACGATGCTGCTCCTTTAACAAGGTTAGGTTGTCCTTCATTTTATTAAGGGTTTTTGCCCGAAACGTCGATTTTCCTGCTCCTCGGATGCTGCCTGACCTGCTGTGCTTTTCCAGCACCACTCTAATCTAGACTCTGGTTTGCAGCATCTGCAGTCCTTGTTTTTACCTTCGTTTTATTTTCCAGAGTGGTTGTAAACAGTTTCTGTAATGTCGAGGTTTATCTTCTTAAAACTTTAAAGTTTTTAAACAAACACTTGTACAATGAAAGGGGAATGGCCAGTTCTCCAGCTCTGCTTTTCTCTGGTTTGGTTTTTAACAATCTGGCTGTTCAGATCTGCTAGTCAGTTTTTGAGGTTACCAGTCAAAGAAACAGTTACATGGAAGAACGTGCTCCATGCTGAATCTCTCTGCCATGTCTCTCTGTCCTGCAAGACCCTGTTGTTATGAAGTTGAAAGCGTATGCTATACTTTTTAAGAGAGAGTGAATGCTAATTTGCACTGAGAATGTACAAGCACCTGTCATATGACTAACTAGCAGTCTGAGTGAACTGGAAAATTGAACATATGTAACATTTAGCTGTGAAATAGATACCTAAGTTGGTTGCTATTTTGACAACAATTTGAATTTAACCAATCAGTTCAAATTATGTCTCAGGATACTAAAACCCAATCGAGTTTGAATTTATTGTTTTGCCAACCCCGAATCAATGAGACGATCCAATGTTTGGGATATAAAGAAGAGGCATTTTAAAAGTTAGAGAGTAACTGCCATTGACAGAATAACTGCCAGCAAAACACTCCCTGTTAAAGGTATCTTTTTCATATGAAGCATCTTTGCAGTAAAAAGAAAGAAGACGACCCAGGGAGATCTTTAGCCGATAGGAGAAAGAAACCGGAGATGCCAGCTGCTGTATGATTTTGAAATTAAGTTTATGTAATTTTAATAAGGATTTTATTGGAACAGTGTATAGTTATAGCGTTGGAGGCAGATAATAAGCAGTTAAGAGAAAGTGGGGGGTTTAGAGTTGTAAATAGTTTTTAATGTTCAATTAGAGTTAAAAAATAAATTGATATTATTTTCGTTAGGTGGTGGAATTTGGGATTTCTGTCACCCATATTTCAACAGATTATGAGACAAGCTGAGCTTTTTCTAGATGTTTACTTTAATTAACAGAGGGGTTCACTGCTGTGTTGTAACACTGTTTGATTTTACTGTTTTTTTTTGCCAAGGGGGTATACATGGGGATTGTTGCAGGAATTTGGAACAGCATCATTAAGTTGGGATAGTTTGTTGGGTATTTGGATAGGTTAAGTTATTCTGTTTTGTTTAAAAACTCAATACTCTGTAAATAAATTCTGTTTTATTTAAAAACTCAAGGGGTTTTGACCAGCTGCATCACTCCTGGAATATCCACTTTACACCTGTTCACAACAAGTAGAAAAGTTCGGGTCTGGGCTACCTTCTTGAAATGTTTTGAGGTGGTCTGGCCTGATCCATAACAGAAGCATGTAGAAGAACCCAATAAGTTATACAAGGGATACACTTAATTGACACCACCAATGCCAAAATGACTCATGGCAAGCAGCAGTTAATTTTTCACTGCACCAGTATTTATTTTCCATTGGCTTGGAAAACGTTGTCAAGATTTTTGATTTCAAACCAAATAAGAATGACAGTTAGACTATGAAACCAGTCACAGAATTTGAATTCTTGTTTCATGAGCTTTTATAGAAAGATGATTGTGATAGCATACCCAGATGCCCTCCATCAAATAAACCCAAATGCTGCTGCAGTCTGTATACAGAGCAGGAAGATGGATGCAGCTTCATCTTTAGTCCAAAATCTTGTGTAAATTACATTTTAGAAATTATATCTTATTTAAAACCAATGTATAAATCAAGACTTTGAGACCAAGTATTACAGTAGTTTTGGATCTGTGAAGATCCATAACTACGTCTTACATTTCTATTAGAAAAATGAAATTCTGTATAGGCTGTTCTCGACAACCAATGAGTTTAACCTGAGGGTATCACTCCTCAGTTGAGAAGGCAGGGCCTTGATGATGACCCCACTACGTACAGGAATTGAGCCCACTCTGCATCATTCTCCATTGCAAACCAGTTATTCATCCAGTTGAGCCAAATGCCTACCACTATAAATACCATAGAGAAGACCACAACCAATGGTAAGGAAATGTTGATATTGCAAAATCTACACTGATGAATAATATGAGCCACTGCAGGACAGTAGTAGCAGTAGTTAATAAAGGTGAGAGTTGATAAACTGGACTTGTTGATGAAGTGTTTTTTAAAGGCACAACAATTGTTAGTCTGCATTTGTTTCAGGGAAGGTGGTGTCCAACTGACTTGAACGGTTTGAGGAATAAGAATATCTTTGCTTTGTAACATTTAATTTTTAGGTATGTTCCAACTTTACAGATAAAACAGTATTGAAGGTTTGGTTTTTACTACGAGATTTCTCATGGAATTGCTCATAATGAGTTGCAAGTTTTATAATTAGTGCTTTATATGTATTGGTCTTACTAAAAGCTCCACCTTGACTGGAATGAAACTGTAGGATATGAAGCACTAGGAAGAGAATGAAGGCTTTGGACTGTATGGTTTAGGAGCTTTGGAAAAATATATTTTGGAAATGATGGAAAGCTTCCTGGTACCTAGCCAGATTGGAAAGCTCATTCTAGTGGAACTTGTAGGCCTGGAAACTTCGGGTTGTTCAGCTCAGTTAGCAGCAGAAATGTGGTTTAGTGGCTTGTGAGCTCTTCAGGAGCCCAAGAGTTCTGTTCTTTCGATCCTCAGAAAAGACTTTCTCAGATATTTTTCATTCATTCCAAGGAAAGATCGCATTGTTACAAGACAGCATTTATTACCCTCAAAGGTAATTGGGATAAGCAGTAATTGCAAATCTTGCCCATGTTCAAATCCCAGGAGCAAATGAGCGATCTAGAAAGATGGTTTTGAGCTCCACTTGAACAGTTGGTGGTATAGGAAGGATCTGAAGATTTCAGAGCATTTTGGAGCATTACTGGTGCTACTGGGGGCACACTGATCTTGCAATATAGGTGAGAAGTGCACAGGAGAATTGGAGCTCAAACTACCTGAATGTTTTTCGAATTATCAGGTGTCACCTCCCTGCTACGTTCTGACGCAAAAGCAATTTTCCTCCCAAGCCTTTCGGCAACTTCAGATATCCATCACCATTTTTCCACTTGTCAAAGGTTCAATTTCCTCAGGTAATACATTGATTAACATTTTTGTGAAAAAGTACTTCGTGCTCTTTTAATGTAATATTGTAATTGATCCATTAAATCTCAGTAAAATAGCACAAAGGTATTTTGTGTTAACTGGTGTGCAATCTAAGGAAATAGATCTAAATGATCTCCAGTAAGTCGAATTTTAATTAAGTTGCTGAATCATTTTTTGAGAGGGTGAGAAAGAATTGAAGTAAAGTTTTCCTATGTATGTAGCTACTAATTAAAGCCCATATGCATTGTTTTTGCACAAATGTATTAACGTGTTAGTGCTGACCTTCCTAAGATAATATATTCTCTTCTCTGTTTACTCAAGTTTATTGACCTCATCCCCATCAATTTGGTGGGTGTCAATATTCCAGCATTTTTAACTATTACTCATTCGTCACTCAAGTCCTGGCTCTCAACTGTTGGAGAAGTAGACTAATACAGCATGAAAACAGACTCTTTGTTCCAACTCGTCCATGCTGACCAGGTTTTCATTCTTTTAAATGTAGTAACTGTACCTGCATCCACATTTCCTCTGGCAGTTCATTGCACACATGAAGTACTCGCTGCAAAAACAAAAATAGTCACCCCTTGTGTAATTGTACTCACCACTACCACTTCCTCTGGCAGTTCATTCCAAATGCACACCACGCTCTGTGTGAAAAATTTGCCCCTCAGGTCCCTTGTATATCTTCCTCGTCTCACCTTAAATGAGATTCCAGTCAAATCTGGTCCTACGCTACCTAATTATTATATGTCAATTCTGCAGACTGTTCCATTCCCCATTCTTTTTCTGGAGTTATGCACTGAATTTGTCACACTCATGAGTGCCATATTTAATCTAACTCTTAGGAATGCCCTTCAAGCTACAAGGTTAAATCAATCTTTAATCCATCCTCTTTTTATAGACTATTTAAAAGTTAATGCTTGTCGCATTAATTGAGATTATTTGAAATCAATGTTTTATAGAAATTAATGTTCACAAAATTGAGTAATTTTATGGACTTGAGGTAAAATTGAGATGGTTGTCATACTCTTCTGTGGAGTGACCTCCTATTAAAGCATAATGACTGACTGTTAAAAGTTCATTTTGGTAAATCTGAATCGTTATCTAGTCAGAAAATTTCTCTCCTATCTTTTCTCCTGTCAGTTTACCTCCTTTTATGATTAAACGTTTAATATTTTTTGGCTTTCGCTGTTTTTCTCATTGAGCAAGTCTATTAATGCACCAGATGTACCATTAACTAATTCTTGTTGCCTATTCAAATAAACTTTGTCATTGGTGTGAACCCTGGTAACACTTAGCTACTAATGTCTTTCAGACATCACTAGTTCATGATTCCATAATCCATTTGTTTGTTTAGTCATTATAAAATGCTAGTCCTGAGACCCCCTTGGAAAGTGTACATTGATTGGGATATGGCTCAGCTGTAATTTTTTTATACATTTCACTAGTCTGCTACATATTCTCATGGATAACGTACGATTGCTTGGGCATATTAGTACATGACTGCTGAAACTATAGTGTTGTTAGACAGGAAGACATCCTCACTGGTCCTAAAATTAGTGTGAAATTGATGACATCTGCTTACAGGATCTCTGTGAACATTTTCCTGAGGTGTGTGCAATGTCATAAACTTCCTGAGTACACTTGTAAGGGATTGAATGGGTCATCCACCAAGTTTATCTTCACATCCTCTCCTTTTATCCTAAAAGCCATCATATTTGGCAGAGTTGCACAAGGCTAATGAATTGATACATTGGTCATCAGTTCATTTTTGTTTGGAGGAAGTTTTGCCAAAATATTCTTTAAGCTGGGTTCATTTTGTACTTATAATCTTTGCCCAAATACCGCAGAAGAGACAGGTCCAGTTTAATTTTCTTTCTTTTTGTTTTGGTCTATGCATGAGAGGACAGAATTGGAAGAATACATAGTAGCTATATAGTTGCAACAAGTGCTACATATGGAGCTCAGCAGTTTGCCAAATAAACTAAAGTTGTCAATCTTCCTTTGCAACTCTTCCTACCCTAACCCTCAAAAAATGCAAAACAAAATGTTTTGTTGATGGTTACTAAACATTGGTGATGAGGACTGGCTCAGTACTTACCACTAACTAAGGTCAACTCTCTCCTTTCAGGTTTACTTCCCCCAATTCGGGTGGATGTGTATTGATGCCACAGATCCAAGCAAAGGCAACTGGTTGCGGTACGTGAACTGGGCTCGCTCCTCCGATGAGCAGAACCTCTTCCCTCTGGAGATCAACAGGGCTATCTACTACAAAGTGTTCAAGGTAGCCATATCCCTGTGATGTGAAGATTAGTACAAGTTCTCATAAAGTTGCACACTCTCGCCCTGCCCACTTCACATAAACACATACGAGTGTAAGCCATCATAAATATATGTTTGAATTAAGTATTTTTTGTGTTTTCTAGTAAGGATCTCTTGCTCAAATTCTTTAATAGAAAATTATTTTGAGGCTACTTTGATCCATTTCATCTTTTGATTCTCTCCCAAAATATTCCATGACACTTGCCTGTGTCATCTACCTTTTTCTTCTCATCTCTGCTTATGGAAAGTTCAATACATCAACAGTTTTTCAAATAGTGCTCTAAAATAAGTTATACTTTTCTTAACTTTCTTTCAATTAGTTATCTTAGCTTTCAAATTGTAATTGGAAAGAAACTTGGGATATCTAAATGTCACTTAATTGGATTGAATTTTGATCTTTTGGGGATTTTTTGTTACTAACTGTGGATATACTTTTGTGGTTTCGTCAGATGACTTACTGTTTCCAGACATCCGAACAGCCATTGTTTCTGTTCTGTAATACCTCCATCACTTTTAAACATGTATTCAAGGATTTTTTTTTAAAAAGTCCCTTTTGAGCTTTGCAGCAGCGTCCAGGAGGTTAATCTTTCATTCCCACAGACTACAGGGTAATCCAGAAAGGCTGACAGTCCAAGGTGCTTTCCCATGAAGCCTGAATTAAAGCAGTGGCTGTTTTAACCTCGAAGCTTGTGTTCTTTTAGCAAGCAGCCAATTCCAAAACCCTTAATCGACTATACCCAGTAAGATTGGAAACAAATGTCAGTTACATCTTAATAAAGTTTTTCAAACTATTTGTTTTCAGAAGTTTTATTTTATGCATGCAGTGTTGTTCTTGTGTTTACATCCAGATAAAATAGATTTTGAAATTTGTCATTATTTTTATTGTTCATGGATGAAAGTCTTTTCTTGAGCTCTGTCTTCTTGTATTTTATATTTAATACTTGATTTGTGCAAACCTGTCCTTGCACAACTTTACTGCAACTACCCACAAGGTAAGTGTTGTATTTCATTGACCCTGAAACACTGTTCACACCAAGACGTTGGGATAGTCTCTTGAGGCTCAAATTTAGAAGGAATTTTGGAAGTACAATTTAATGTGTATTTGAGTATAAACATTTCATGTGTATTGGATAAACAGTTCATAGCAAATCTTGAAAAATCTAAAGCAAGTATTTTAATTATTTCTAAATAAATAGAACTTTCTCCAGTGGCCAGGTATATAAAAGACTCAGTAGTGTAAAGCTAAACCAAAGAAACTAGAAGGCTCCAGTTACAATTTGTAGGTTCTGTTGAGTTAGCTAATCTGAACTAGAATGATGCAGAGGTATAACAGTTACCATTTGTCATGGAATCCCATGGATTACTCAAACAAATTGTTACATAATCCACAGAATTAAGATACAATGTGGAGTTCTGTTTTGATACTGTTTCAATAAATGTTTGATGGATTCTGCAGGCTCAGGAAGTTAGGTTTTGTACAACCTTCCATTTATGAAAAAGCATTACAGGCTAGAAGTTGAAATATTGCTGATTTCCTATGGTGCTAAATGAAATAAATGAAGTAAATCTTTCCAAGGGAAAAGGTAACTTTCTGCTTGGAATATTTCCTGCTCACATGTTCACCACCCTGAGCTCCGGGGACTCACTGAACTAAATTTAAAACTGCTTTTCCCACAGTATTTGTCAAATGCTGTTGGCCCACACGCTTATTCACTCTTGTCCTTATGAGATTATCTGCATCTTTGCTTTCTAAATCCATTTTATTCCCTGTAATAAAAGCAGAATATGCTGGAAAAGCTAAGTAGGTACGGCCCATCCAAGTACAGAGAAACATACCCTATTAGCTGTATTACATTAAAACAAAAATATGTTAAATGGGCAGTGTTAAGTGAGGACTTACTGTACACATCATCAAATTCTACACAATAATATTCCCACTGGTGATGTTCTATATCCCATAGGATTGTGGTCTGTAACACACAAATTGGAATTGACTGGCTGTTGCAGTGTCTGATAGTCCATCTCTCTGCGTGCCCATTTTCCCTCACTGTGTACATCTTTGACAATTGATCTTGCCGCCTGAGTTCCCTCACCATATAAATGTTGATTGTCATGCCCCTACGTGACTCCCACTTCCAGAAGCCACATGACTAGAGAAAAGTGCATACTCTTAACCAGCTTAGCCAGCTTGTTGGATTTGTTTCATTTTGGTCCAGATGGACTATCACTGTGGGGTAAAATAGGTTTTGTGGTGGCAATACAAACATATGAACAAAAAAAAACCTTAGGAACTGATGTGCAAAGGCAGTATATTAAAGTATTAGAAATATTGGCTCTTCAGTCCATCATGACCTTATGGAATCTCTGCAAGAGCAGCTCAAGTAGTCCTGTTCCTTTGTCTGTTCTCTGTAGACCTGCAGTTTTTTTCCCCCTTCATTTCCATATCTAGTAAGTCTGTGCTGGACTAAGAAAAATCACGGGGAATGCTGTTTAGTCTCACAAGCTGACCAGGGGCCCAGAAACAAATCTCGACCACACAAAGGTGCCTCCATGTTTGAAAGTCGACAGCAACATCCTACAGTATAATTTAGCATTGTGGATCTACCTACAGCACATGGACTGTAGCGATTCAAGAACCTTCTCAGGAACAGCTAGGGTTAGGCAATAGATACTGGCCCACCAGTAACACTCTCATCCCATGAATTTTTTTTTTAATCCTCTGCTTTAGAGTATTGGATTTAGAAGCCTACCTGTAGTGCAACAAGCAATAGCATGAAATCATGAACAATAAGATGAAGCAGTAATGATTATTGATGAATTTGGACCACCTAAAAATAAGTAAATAAGATAATTTGGAATGACACCACACAATGATGCACAATAAATTCAAGATTTTTCTCTTGAACTGCATGCTTTGAACAAAGAACCATTTGGAAAGCTCAACCATCATTTTTCTAAATCAGCAGATCTTTAGGATCGAGCCTTCACTGAACATCATTTTGCATTTGCGCTCTTCTGGCAAAATATGAGAAATCATTCATAAATGGCAATGGAATTAAAGAAGCAATGACTGTAGCTACTTACTTTTTAGTCAAAGACTTATGAATATAGAAGAAGAAATAGCAGCATTTGAGAACTTGCAACTTCTTTTTTATGCTTCGACAGTAGCAAGACATCTTTCAGCAACTAGGAAAGGGTCTGAAAGACTGTTAATGCTTTTCGCTGCCGTTTGATGAATTTGTTGATACACAACCAAGCTAATTAGAGATGGAAATGTGTTGCTGGAAAAGCGCAGCAGGTCAGACAGCATCTAGGGAACAGGAGAATCGACGTTTCGGGCATTAGCCCTTCTTCAGGAATCAATCCTTCCTGAAGAAGGGCTAATGCCCGAAACGTCGATTCTCCTGTTCCCTAGATGCTGCCTGACCTGCTGCGCTTTTCCAGCAACACATTTCCATCTCTGATCTCCAGAATCTGCAGACCTCACTTTCCAACCAAGCTAATTAGTTTTGTCTTTAAAACTATGCACACAAAATCAAAGAGTATCTTCTCACCTTTTTATCCCCTCAAAAAGAGAATAAGGGGTGAGGATATCTCCTCCAAATTTCAAAAGGTGCATGCTTGAAAAGAAACTGCTTTCCATCATATTTGATGGTGCACTGAGGATGCTTGGTACAAATGTCGTCTTGTTGGGTTTTGCAGAAAGTATCCTGATTTCTTCTTTTGTCAATTACCATTGAATAATCTACCAGCAAGCATTAGCAATTTAAATTTATGGACTTTTCTCATCAAACAGTTAAGATTGTGTACTCCATTCATGTAAGAGCCCTTCAGGATTTAAATTCTCACTCAGCTAACTAAATGCTGTGTACATCCTCCATGCTGCTGTGAGGTGCTTAAGTCGAAGGAAGATTTACAGAGATTTTTAATTCTGATATCTGAAATTGTCACTTAAATCAAGGGATGAAGTGTGCAGTGTTCTGTCATGGTTGCTCAACTTCAGGTTCTGTACAAATGTAACATCAAAACTGAAAGAGCTGAACTGTGAACTGCAAGGCAAGGGCAGAGATTTATTGCATATGATCAGTGCTGTAAATGCGTCAAATTGAAACTGAGCTGTGGCCTCCCCAATTTTTTTTTAAAAAGCAGCAAACCTCCTGAGTCTAGAGAAAATACTAGAAAAAAACCAAAGACAGTGAAAAATGGTTCCACCTAGAAAACCCTTGTGCACCCGTGAGGAAGTCCGTTGAATTCAACAGATTATTTCAGGAATTAGATTTGACGGAACAAATAGTCATGGTTGTCTCAAATTCATTCCTCAAGTAGACATTGGTGGGTTAGCTATGAAATTCCATCAGATGTTTGATTACAAAGTAACAGAGTTAGTATGGTGATAATTATGGTGTAAAATGAGATTGAGCTGAAAGCCAAATCAAGGGGCAGTGAATTTTGGAGACTTAATGAGAAAAATACTCATTTCCAATAACTTGTGCTTTTAAAGTGAAAGCTAGCTTTGGCTTCATATTCCTCTGTGCGACAACATTCTTCCGAATGAAGACAATCCAGTGCAAATATTGCATCCACTTTGCAGATACCCATTTGATGGACTGTATATGACTAGCAGGTTCAAACTACAACCCAGATATCAAGACAGTGGCAGATAATTTGCAGTTACAGGTGTCACAATGAGACTTGCTGAATCTCACCACTATAGGATGTTCTTCACAAATTATTATCTGTTGATGCATGCCATCTATGGAATGCACAGCTCACAGAATTATAGTCCCATTGACTTGTCTGAATGCACAGGATTGAATAAGACATCATAGGCCATCCTTTATTCCAGCTTGAATCAACATTCAACTTTGTTCAATTTCTAAAATTCTCAACATTTGATAAATTTAATACAGTACCAATTCAAGCAGTTACTTGAGGGGAATTTTCTGCCTACAAGAAAGTGAAAGATAAATTGCTAGACATTGGAAACATGCAATAACAACTGAGCAAGTTATTCAGCATCTGAAAGAGTAAGATAGATTAAAAATTATGCTGAAGGAACTTATGTTCCAAATACTAACTGAACAAGTAGTTTTAAGGATTTCAACTGAAAAATAAATTGGTCATTTTTCTTTTTAAAGTGTGCAATGGCCCTGCTATGTATTTCAGAAATAATCCAGTAGTAACTCTGCCTTCACTGCTTCTGTACCTGTGCAACTGATTTGAGTGATTGCAGCAATATTTAGAGATGCAATACTACCTTAGGGACAGTGCCAGTTAGTCCTACATTTGCTATGTTGACTCATTCCAAAGTGTTTTTGTATCTGACAGCCACAACTTTAGCCATATACATCCATCAATGTTGGCAGTTCTCTGTTTAGCACTTTTTTGGATTTATAATACTTGATTTTTTTCAATGATGAATCTTCTATATTTGAGTAGTTGTTCTTCTGCAGTGTTACACACAGGTGAGGTAAAAATGTCACCTTTCTGCAAAGGTCCCCCTTTTTTCTCTATCTACCCCATCAATCTTTTTGTACACACTGGCTTTCCTTGGTTTACATGCACCTGTTCTTCAATAGGTTTGTTTCTTTATTGTTTGAGGTTTCAATATTCAGCCTTAATTATACCAGCATACTTGTGCTTATTTCAAAAGCTGCATTTCTATCCCAACTGCAACCAATTGTCATGAGAGAAATAAAAGCAGAGATTTGCTTGAAACGGTTAGCCCCACAGGAATGCTATGCAAATGTGCTTCACATCCTCCGTTAAAATTTGACTCTAGGTAAAACCCCACAAGAATGTGGTGACTGGTTGTTTCAAGTAAGCATTAAACTTTTGTCAAAGTCACATCTGTAAGATATCCAGTGTTGTCAGTAGGGCCTAACAGCTTATTCATCCATTTCATACTTTGTTTTATTTCCGCCATGTGAGAAGCAAGTTTCTTTAGAAATTTTCTCCGTTTTATTTGCTTTACGTAAAGAACAACAAAGATCAGTAAAGATCAAAATTATATCACCTTAAATTTGACTCTTCCAATTCCAACAATTTTAAAGTTAGTATCAAGTGAAAGCATCTTTTGCTTGCCTCAGATGCTATCCATACCACATATTACAGCACACATATTAGATCCTGCTAATTATAAAGGTGCTATTGAATTTTTAATTTTGATTGTTTTTAAGTCTTGCCATTTGAGATGATGGATTTAAACTTTGTTTGAGTTACTTTTTCCATGTGCTCCTTTAAGTCTTCAGTTTGAATTGTTCCTACCCTTTATCAATGGTAGAACTTAAATGTCAGTGCTATTGAGTTGCACAAATCAGAATGTTGCTTCTGAAGCAGTCCAACATTTCGAAGACAAAATATATTATTATACAGAATCAAAATACTCTGGATACTGGAAATTTGAAATAATAACAGAAAATGCTAAAAGTATTCAGCAGTCCTGTCAGCTAATGTGGCAAGGGAAACGGAGTTACCATTTCAGATCAATGACCTTTCCTGAGAACTGAAAACTATTTACCTGTTCTGATGACAAGTCACCAAACTGAAACGTTTGACCTTGTTTCTTTCTCTATGGATGCTACCAAAACTTGCAAGTATTTTCTGCACTTTCTGTTCTTGTACATAATTGTACTTCCTTGGAATTTTTTGAAAAGTGGGTTAAATTTAGTAACCATTATTTTCTAGAAAAATATGTGTAAGGAAATATTGCAAACAATAGAGACGAATAAGTAACTGTTCTTGTGGTACAGTATTGGATGATGCGGTTTACTTGCTCATTACCATTTACTTAATTTGCAAAGAATAGCAAAGACTAATTAGCAGTGAAAGCAGTTTGATCTTCTACAACAAGCTGGTGCCCTTGGTTAATAAGGACTGATGTGTGCAATTGCTAGTAAATGTTCTGAGTAATAACGTTTTAACTGCAGGCACTAGTAAGTGTTTCACACAGACTTTAGAATCCTCTGGTGGCTGATTGGAAAGTGTGTAAACTTGCACTGAAACACACAAGCTAAGAAATTCCTAAATTTTGAACACTGCCCTGTTCTGTGTTAGGTGTGCCAGAACTGATCTAATATCTTGCCTCAAGCTAATGATACTAAAATTAATTAGAGATGTCTCCTGATAATATGCTATCCTTACTGGATCACAGAATCCAGAAATTGAGTTTTCTCCACAGTCATAAGTAATGGAGCTCTTTATCAAAATTCAAGGTAATATCAAGGTACTGATCATTACCATGGAAGTTAGAAATGTTAGCTGCTTATTTTCTGAGGGGATTAATGTTCAGTCTAGCGATGCCTGTCTTAAATTTGGTATTAATACCAATGTACCTGTTCAAATTAAGATCTAGCTGGCATTGTGGATTGTCACAGACTTGGGAAAAGTTTGTAAAACAGATACTACTGGTGACTTTACAAGATAAGGAGATCACTATGAATGAGAGAAAACATGCAATACACACATACATCCAGAAAGATGCCCTCACCACTTTGTCTAAGTGTTGTCCACTCCATATGTAAAGAAGACTTTATCTGTTGCTAGTTTTAACCTATGTCTCTCCTGCTGTCTCAGAATAATTTAACTTAATTTACTGCTGTGCATTGATTGTGCATGTTCAGCATCAAGTCTATGAAAACTCCTGATGCTTTTTCAGTTTCACTCTTAGCTGTCTGTGCTCCATTCATGGAGCATGTGTACTGTTAAGTATTCCACCCTCACTGCAAAATGTATGTATTTACCATTTTTTTCACCGTTGCATATTTCAATTTCATTATTCTTTGGTTTCTGATCCACTCTTTCGGAAAAAAAACCTTTGATAGCATGAGCAAATTTGATCACTCTGCACTGAGTTTCTGGATCCAGAGGTTATTTAAGAATAAATTGAATCAATTGTGGCCTTATGAGTCTCCAGGCAACCTTCTCCAATCTGACATACTTCCTCTAGGAAGTATTTGCCTCCTATTCTTGTTAGCATAACTTCTGTGAAGTTTTACCTTTTATAGTGAATTTATTGCCAGGTTATTATTTTTACTGTAGTGGGTATATAGTTTTTTTTCCTCGACTGTCATTCTCTGAGAGATGCAACGAAGTGGTCTCAAAAGTCCAAATCCATCTCCAACAATTTTATCAGCTGGTCCACCGTTGTATTCCAATGCTCAACTTCACAATAGTTGCTAAAGATTGTATTATCTTTTCATTCTGAGGGGTTTAATTCTAAAGTGCATAACAACATAACATCTTAGCATGTTATTTTAAAGTGCATGGGATTGGAGGCCATGTACTGAAATGGATTGAGAGCTGATCACCAAACAAGAAACAAAGAAGGAAATGAGGGGTCTTTTTCTGAATGGCAGGCAGTGACGAGAGACACTAGACAAGGATGAGTACTGGACCCCAGCTATTCACGATATAAGTGACTAACACGAAACTATATGTCATATCTTCAGGTTTGACACAAAGCTGGGTAGGAAGTTGCGTAGTGAGCAGGATGCAGAGAAGTGTCAGTGTGGTCTTGATGAGTTAAGTGAGTGAACAGATAAATGTGAGATTGTCCACTCTGGTCACAAAAACAGTCAGGCAGATCATTATCTGAATAGCAATAGATAGGGAAAAGGAAACAAGCAATGAGACCTGAGTAGCTTTGTATTTCGTTCACTGAAAGTAAGCATAGCGGTGCAGCAGTCAGTGAAGAAAGCAAGTACTATGTTGGCTTTCAAAGCAAGAAAATTCAGATACAGCAGCAGAGATGTCTTGCTGCAATTGTATGGTGTATTGATAAGTTCACACCTGGAGTATGCCATTAGGATCATCTTGAGATAATTTGCCATCACTATTGAGGGAGTGCGATGAAGGTTTACCAACCGATTCATGGGATGGTAGGACTGGCAGATGGGGAGAAACTGGATTGCTTAGGATTATATTTACCAGAGTTGAGAAGAAACATAAAAATTCTAAAAGGGTTAAATGATCGATACCAGAAGGATGTTCCCAATGATCGGGGAGTCCAGAACCAGGGTTTACAGTGTAAAGAACAGGAATAGGCCTTTTAGGTCTGAGATGTGAAGGAATTTCTTCACTGAGTGGTGAGCTTGTGGAACTCTCTGACACAGGAAACTGTTGAGACCAAAACATTGAAGACTTTCAAGAAAAAAAAGGATATTGAGGGGTGACCTTAGAGACGCTTAAAATCATGAGGGCCATAGCACAGGTCTTTTCCCGCGGGTTGGGGGAGTTCAAACCGAGAGGGCATAATTTGAAGGTGAGAAGAAATACATTTAGAAAGGATCATGAGGGACATTTTTTTCACAACATGGTGTGGTTTGTAGATGAAGTGGTAGTTGCAGATGCATTTACAACATTTAAAAGATATTTGAAAAGGTATATGAATTAGAAAGTTTAGAGGCAAATGAGACTAATTTAGTTTGGGAAATTTGGCATGGATGAGTTGAACCAAAGAGTCTGTTTCCATGCTGTATGACTCTACAATGGGATATGGATATTGCAGAATTGTCCAAAATTTTGTTCAGTTGTCACTGATTTATAGTCAGAGTAAATTTTCTTCATGATTGGCATATTGATCAAAACGATCTCCTGCTGGGTCAAAAAAGTAAGTTTATGAAACAAAAAGAAAGAATCAAGTCTCGAGTAAAAACTGAACATTTAGGAAATATTTAGCAGACCTTGAAGTATCTGCAGAGAGGGAAACTGAGTTAACATGTCAGGTCAGTGACTTTTAATCAGAATTGGAAAAATTTAGTGGTGGAAGATATTTAAAACCAGTATAGAGAAAGGAAAAGGGGGAGAAGAGACTCACCCTACTTCTCAAGGCTTGTTGAGAATAAACAACAAATGTTGGCCTTATCCAAAAAGCCCACATCTTGAAAGAACTAAAACAAAGACACAAAAGAGACTGTGATCAGGTGGAAGACAGTTGAGATTAAATGTCAAAAGACAATATGGGCAAGAAAGAAAGTGTGTGGCAACAGGACAAGTAAAACAAGAGGTGTCTCCAAGAGATGTTCATGAAAAAAAGTAGAATTAATACAAACTGCTGTCGTTCAAAAATCAATAAAAACAGAGTACAGATTATCTGAATTTGTTGAACCACTCTGCCTAGATTCAGAAATCCATAAGATGCAGAATCAGTTTCTCAAGCTTTCATTAAATTTAACTTTATGGATTGCTAAATCAGGAGAAGTGGAACAAATAATTAAAATAAGAAGCAACTGAAAGCGCAGGGTCATGGAAACTGAATGGAGGTGCTCTGCAAAGTGGATCTCCGGTTTACACTTGGCTCTCTCTGTTGTAGAAAAGAGTTAAAAATCACACAACACCAGGCTGTAGTCCAACAGGTTTAATTGGAAGCACACTAGCTTTCGGAGCGTCGCTCCTTTATCAGGTGGTAGTCCATTGTGATGAAGAGAGCTCATCATAAGTACTGAAAACTAAGTTGAAAGCATGTGTGAAGTGCTGTTTAAAGGAGTGTTAGCAGGTTTGGATAGTGGGAAGTGAGGAGGTAGCTTTGCCTTTGCATGCATGGATAGATTCTGTGGGAACATGAGAAGGGTGTTAGAGTTCACAAGGCATGGACTGTGGTATCAAAGAGGGAAAGAGCCCTTCAAAATGCTGAGAGGAGAATTTGGTGAGTAGAATCACTTGGATGTGGCAGTAGATGAAGCCTGTCTTATGAAGGTTGATGGGATAGAACTCTAATTTCAACACACTTGCAATCATCCACTTGCCCAGGACCAAAACAAGTGTTGTAGTGAATTTTGCTGGATAGATAGGCTTTCCCAGAAATTGGGGTAGAGAAGTTGATCCACGTGAAATGAGGAAAGAGTGAGATTTTAGCTGCCAATCTAAATTCAGATTAAATATATCTACTGTGTTCCTTTTTATGATTTACCTGGTAATATGTATTCAAGACATTGTGTTCTGGTGAAGGACTTCACTTCTTTTTTTCCCCCAGGTGATACAAAAAAGGGCACAATGGTGTGAATAATGGTGCTATTATATTAGTGCATTATCTGCAGCATAATGAGTTTATCCAATGGGTTATAAAGCTATACAGACAGGAAGGATTTCAAATTCAATTCCCTGCCTATATAAACTAGTTCATCTCTGCCAAGGCAATGGGAGCATCACAACTGATGTCAACAGCACTGGATTATGAAAAGAAAATCCGCTAGGGTTTGTTCTTAATACCAATTTAATGTTGTTGCAACACATACCAGATTACCTGAGTGAGATGCTGAAGAGTGGTCAGTGCCTGAGAGACTGCAGCCTACCAAACAGAGGAAGTGAGCTAGCTGCAAAACAACAGCCTTGCAGAAGTAATCACTGCAGTGCAAGCACAGATACATTCAAGGTTTTATTTTTAGACGACATAACTTCTCTAAAAATATAGCTTTTAATTCTACCAAATGCTGTTAACATTTAGGAGAAAGAAACTGGAAGTGAACTCTATATAATCAAAGTGAGACATTCTAGGGCTATTTTGGAGGTATGGTGTTGGTTTGAGTTAATTAAGCTGATGTCGTCCTCCGACCACCAGGGGTTGCTGTATTCTGCTGAACACTCAACATTAAACAACACCCTCTTGAGCTAATGCAGAGCTTTTGTTAAGAAACCACTTCCCAGTTGTATTGAGATTAGCATTGGTTCAAAGAGTGCTTCCTGTTGGAGTGTAATCATATCACAGTCAGGGAATAGTTTTGTAGTCGGGTGTAGAGCAGTGTTTAAACAACCCAGGCCGCACCGCCTACATCGAGGATCCTTGACTGTCTTTCTTATAAAAACGAACCTGGCACTGATTGGTGCAATTTTCTTTATCCCGTCTATAGCCTATCCAGCCAGGGGAAGAACTGTTGGTGTGGTACAATGGGGAAGACAACCCAGACATTGCAGCTGCTCTAGAGGAAGAGAGAAGTACTATTCTCAACAGGAGGAGCTCTCCCAGAGGCAGGAAAGGTAAGGGAAGCCTCGTAGTTCTTTTGGGTTGGTGACTGGGTGGGGCGAGTGCAGTACAAAATGTTCCTCCTGCTGGAGAGAGGGTGGAAAAGAATTATTTTGGAGTTTTGAAAGTGCTACAGGACTGGATGAAGTGAGCTCAGTTAAACTGCAGTTGCGCCTTAGGAGTGGCACTGGAATGTCAGTTGGAGAAATGCGACTGGATGACCTTCCCAGGTTTCAGGCTCCGGCACTGTAGTACAAGAATATTAAAATGCAGAGATACTGCTCCAGGCATTTCTCATTTAAAGCTCTGCTGTTTATCTTCAGTTTTTAAACAACATTCTGGACATGGCCTGTAAAACTATGTAAGTTCACTTCTTTAAAAAAACATTTTGGAAATTTGAAATCTGGTCAGAGGTTTGTGATACTGACTTTTAGAAATCTTTACTTAAACAAAGATGGCTCTTTTTGCTTGTGGGAGAGTGTAGTTAGAAATGTAGACGCAGATTGAAGTGTGCTAGTGAATTGTGTTATGTAAGCAGTTTCTAATTTCAGAGGCCTACAAAATGGATGCAGCTGCTTAATTCACTGAATAACTAGATTACTCCCAGAATTTTTACACCAATCGAAATGTTTTATCTTTTTAAAATCTGAATCTTGAAATATTGTGTAAAAATATCTGCATGGAGCATTTCTCAAATCTTAACATCAATTTATTCAGGACATTTGGACGTTATTTCTCTTTCCTGAGATACAACGTTTAACTTTTCGCCCTTACACTTCCAGTCAACAAAATACTTATAAAATATTTTTTCTTCAAAGGATGACTGCAAAATAGAACTCGATGAGATTTTTAAAATAATTGATGTGCAATTTACTTGATTTAAACAATTGAATCATGATTTTTCCCCTACATTAAAAATAGAGAACAATGCTTCATTTATTTGTTTGATTTGGGACTGGAGAGCAGAATGGAAATGCAATTTCTATTCAAGTTTGAGAATGCAAAATGATAATGACTCTTGGATTAATTTAGAATTCAGCAAGACAGATGTAGAATGTATTTGCAATTAGTAATCAAATGCCTTTAAGTTTTATCTCTTTAGATGTAGATCTGTATATTAAGAGTTTCAAAGAAAATAATTGGGATTTTTTAAAAGTTAGCAATAAAAACGCAAGACATTGATCCTGATTTATCAAAATAAAAAGTACATCAAACAAAACTTTACTGGGTTCAAATTCAAGTATTAATACATTGGTTTGTGTGCCTCAGCAGGAAGTGAGAATGCTAAAAGAAAAATGGCTGTAGCAGAAATCCTTATTAAGTACACACCTGGTGTACTTGGAATGTTGTACTTGTATAACCTATATAAAATTACCAGCTTGTAATATTTATATTGAAGTCATTTTAGTCATTTTTGGGATCTGCAGTAAATTAGAACTGTTTTATAAAGCAAGATTCTTTACAACAATGTTGTATCAGCATATTGATTTTTCATTGGAACAGAAATTATGGATCATAGAATCTGGCTATGTGTGCTTGAAATGATTGTTCTGTTGTTGTTAGTTTGGAACTCTGTGCCTAGACCAGCATTATTGGTTCCCACTCATTTAATAAAGCTCCAGCAGAGAATACGTATAGTGAGCAAACCCCCACTCCCCTTCCCTAGTTTGGGACACCAAGACAAGTCGTACTGTTCAAAATGATGCTGCATCTGAGATCAGTGAACTTGGCACATGATCAGTAAGGTCTTGATACTTCCAAATTTTACAACTGAATTAATTGTCTTTTGATGTGAGAATACTATTAAAAGTTCAAGGATTTCATTTTACTAAGGAAAAACATTCTACCAGAAAATAATTCATTGAATCTTCCTTGTGAATAGAAAATGCCACAAGTTGGTTGTTTTGTGAAAATTATCTGTTAACAAATCAAATTCAACTCTCTTGGAATTTGGAAGACTGCGTGGTACTAGACTTCTGGCCAATGATATATTTTAATGACTATGCAGAGTACACTCATTTATATAGCACTTTGTCATCTCATTTAGCACAATCTTAAGGCACTTTAGATGCAGTTAATTATTTTGAATTTCAGTAGATTATTTAAGCAGTGTCAACCATCTTTAGGCAAATATAATTTTTACACAAAGCAAAGTAGAATGAACAATAATGATATGATCAACTAGTTGCTGTTTTTGGTGATGGTGACTTGAGAAGAATCATTGGCTGAGATATTTGAGGAATTCCTTGCGAGTAATGCTGTAGGATACCGTCCTGAACCAGGCCTTGAACTTGAACTTAAAAACCAATTTGGCAATGTGATTTATTTTCCTGTATTTTTACATATTGCTCAGATTGAAGTTTCCTGTAACAAAAGGTGCACCTAAAACCTCGAATACAAGTACAGTATCTCAAGTAGAGCTATCTGTCTCCCAGTGGTGTCTGAAATCCAGGTATTTTTTATAATCCTGCATCAATCTTAATTGATAAAACCCTTTAAGGGAAAAAAGCAATCTGACAACTCAGCTAGATGCTTCTTTGACACAGTGTGGCTTCAGGTTAGTTATCAGCTTTGTCACTTCTCAAGCTGCCTCTTTCCTAGCCTTCACTCCATCTAACTCAGCATAACCCAAACTGCCCATGGTTCGAATGTTTAATTTGAAATCCAGAAATATCCAAAATCCTGCTTGGCACCTGTCTCAAGTGTGCTGAATTTGAGATATTATAGTAGTAAATGGTTTGAGCAAGGAAATAGGATGATGCTTGAGTGAGGTTCCAGAAAATATAAATAATTTGACTTTATACAGCATTTTTCAAATTCCTTGTTTCCCAAAGTCTTTACAGCCATAATAAATTACTTCTGAAGTGAAGTAATTATTGTGATTTAAGCAAACACTACCATAATTGATACGTAGAAGAATCCTGCAAGAAGCAATAAGACAAATGGCCTCAACTTATTTTTGGCCTCATCAAAAGATAAGTATTGGCCAAATATAAATTGGTCCTCTAGCAGTGTCATGAGATCTTTTGCTTCTACCGGTGATGGCACGCAGAGCTTTGGTTTAGCGTATTATCCAAAAACGACTATAACACTTTAGTATTGTATTATATGCTCAAATCCTGGTGTGTGGCTCAAATCCATGATCCTCTGACTCTTCTTAAAACAAAATCGGAGAGATGCGCAGGTACTAATTCTGTCAATATTCAGCATCTTTTGCGTAGACTCAAATGTGCTACACTGAACTAAAGCTGACACTTCAGAGAATTGCCAACATCTGACTTCCAGAAGTGGAGTGAAAACTGGTGTTTGGGACTCGGAGAAAGGAACAAGTTCCAGATTATAAGTAGGAAGTAGAAAAATTGTAAGCAGGTTTGTACCTTTTGAATGGTGACAGAAGACCCCTTGAAGTTGGTGAAATGATTCAATTTCATTTTGTGTTCTTAAATCTCAAATTTTAGCTTGCTTCTAGATGTTGAAAAAGTTCCAGCAAACATAGTAATAGAAATCATTGATGGTAAATTAACAACTATTTTCTTTCCCCTTTATCCCAAATTAAATCAAACATTCTAAGTGATGGGAATGCTCTTTTCAAGCTTTTTTTTTTGAAGTTAAGACATTTTCAGTGCTTGAAAGGAATGTCAAATAAAATGTCAAAATAGGGGCCAGTTCTGAAGGTGGTTTTGCAGCATCATATAAGCATATTTAGTCTCCTCATGGAGTATAACTTTCTTATCTTTGCATCATTATGGTGCTATTTAAGGCAGAGTTCATTTTTCCAATTATGTCACTTATATAAAAATGTGAGGGTGGGCGATGCATACTGCATACATATTGAAATTGTGTTATCTGTTCTGAAACTCACTGATCTTTCACAAATAAATGCTTTTAACAGGTGAGGTAAGTGTTATTTTTGTAATTAATATAATTGCTGTATTTGCTAATCTCGACTGGTCGTCTTGTGAGATAATCTGTAGCACAAGAGGGAGGCAGTTTTGTCCATCATATATATGCTGGTTCTTCTGAAGATCTGTCCAATTAATCTCACTCCCTCTCTCTTAATTTCCCCTGACAGTAATTCTTTTTACCCCTTTTGAATGTATGTGGTTAATTCTACTTTGACTGCAGCTATTAAATCTGCATATCTTTCTAACTATGCATTCTAGACCATCATAACTCTTTTTTTTAAAAAAAACTAATCGCCCTTTGCTGTGACTGTGTTGTAGGAGTAATTTTCTGGAATTTTCCTGGCAGAAAATAGGCCAAATAGAACCAAAAGCACTTCATTTTCACTAATTCTTGTGTAGGCCTTGCCATTGGAATGAGGAATGACACAGTGCTTAGTTAAGTAATGGTTATATATTGCGATACATAGTGTTGCTTTACAAATATGTAACTAAAGTGTTTGCAGATTTGCAAGTCCCATAACTTAGATATCTAAAGTTGTAGGAAAAGCACATTAGCTTATAGGGTCACTTGGCTCGGGAAATTAGTCTGGTGGGATTTGGTAATTGAGCATTCTTGTATCAGAATAGAATTTTTAATTTCAGGTCACATGATTCTTAGCAGTTCTATTATGCCTTGTCTGTTATGACTGATAACTGAGGAGCTACAGCCTTCTTCACTTTGCCTTATTCCAAATGGTTTGATATGTTCATGCTGCTGTTAAGAATTCACCAGTGTCTGATGTTCGGATGTTGTCTAGGAATTCTGGTCATCCTTTCACCAAAAACCCTTCTCTTCCTATAATCAAATATTATGGTATAAGTTTAGCAGTTTCTTCCTAATGACCAGTTGATGCTTTAGTGGCTCATTTAGTAGCATGTACAGTCAGCCTTGTATGGCATGTGCTCATATATAGGACGAAGTGAGGACTACAGGTGCTGGAGATCCAGAGTCAAAGTGTGGCGTTGGAAAAGCACAGTTGGTCAGGCAGCATTTGAGAAGCAGGAGTGTCGACGTTTTGGACATAAGCCCTTCATCAGGAATCCTGACCCCAGGGCTGCATGAAAGCTTGTGAAAACAATACGTTGCCAAAATCTTTTGATAAGTTGTGATGAATTTTCAAATGTGATGGTAGCCTTAATGAAGAAAGACCACTTTTGTTAAATTCTCAGACTTGTCTTTGGGGTGTTGGGGGTGGCGGGTTGGGAGAAGTAGTAGAGGTCTGTTGACGAGAATGTTTTTTTTAGCAATCTTCATATTGTAGAATTAGAGAACACAAAGGACATTTGAACTATGAAACATTAAAATCATTTGAAATTCTTTAACAAATCAGAAATTGCCGGAAGGTTTGGAAGCATCGTAGAGAGAAAGCAGTTAACATTTTGGGTCCAGTAACCCTTTTTCAGAACTTGAATTTCCTAATTTTAATTCTGAAATTTATACTGAATTGTTAGGCAATATTGTCATAACTGTAAATCAGCAAAATATTTCACAAGCTGATTTCAAATGGAGCAATTGGTTATATACCAGTAATCTCATTAAACAATATAGGTATCAAAAACTATGTCGGCACTGCGAGGTTAACAGAAATCATTAATGAGTAGTTATGCTAGCTTGTCAGAGTTAAAACCATGGTCTTGAAATCACTCCAAATATTGGCAATCTTTTTATGGAATGTTCATGTACTAACAGAACTTCTGTAGTACTTGGTTTTGTTTTATGACTTGAGCACTGTCCTTAAACTTGTGCTTACCCAAAACTCTGCCCATATCCTAGCTTTAATAAAGTCTTGCTCACTCATAGGTCAGCAAAATCGGGGGTAACACACATTTGGCGCCCATTTCACTAAAACATCAGTTTAGCAAATGGTCATTGATAAAGTGTGTTGCCAGTTCCATAGTGTAGGAGAAGGTAGATTTGTCCCTATGATGTCTATGCAATATTTCCTTGGTGTCAACTGTGCCAGGAGGCATCTACGAGGTCAGGCAGTGGTTTTGATTTGATTTATTATTTTCACATACTGAGATCTGTGAGAGGTGTTGTTTTGCATGCTATCCAAACAAATCATACCTATATCAGAATACTAGAACACAATGCAGATTATAATGATTATAGCCACAGGGAAGATGCAGAGATCTTTTCTAATATGTTCGTAAGTCTGATAACAGTGGGGAAGGTAGAACAAAACCTATAGGTGCTGATTATCCCAGTTAATACTTAAAGCACTTATTTCAGAGCAAGCTAAGATCTTAAAATAATGACTAGGCCTTTGAAAATGAAAGTGGTTCAGTTGCTTCATTTACAATGTTGTAAAGATGTGAAACACGTTTTGAAGTCAGTGGTGTTTGTGTTTAGAAACATAGTTTGATTCAACTGTTGCCACAAAATGTATTATAATGTTAGATTAAATTGACGTGCAAGTACTAAACATTCCAATAAATGCTGAAATAATTCTTATTTAATAAGTACCTGACTGAAAATAAAGACAGGTGTGCAATTTTGTTCTCATCTGAAATGCTGAGAAGTCACAATGTCTGTTTGCTGATACTTGAGTGTAGTTTGGAGTCATGTGGCTAAGATCACGGAAGGGTTTCAGACTGACTGTGTTCCTGGACGCGCCCAGCAAGATAGCTGACTAAAAGTGAGAATTGTAAAATGAATGTCAAAAAAGCACGTTTTGGTGGAATCCTGTGCTTTTGTCTTTCACCAAGCATACACATGCATAACTTGAGATTATTGTGGAAAGTGTTTTTTTTTACAAGAAGAGTTTTGTTTATGTAACTCATAGGTCTAGCGAATTGAAACCAAATAAAGAATGACACTGGAGAAAGCAGAGCATAGCAGCTGCTGGGAGATGCAGAAGAGGAGGGAGATGATGTTTTGTTCCATTGACTTAACTGCTTACCATAGAAATAATTTTAGCAAATTAATAAAACTCCACATGTAGTTGCTTTTACAGAAGCTTGTGTATGAATGCACAAGAAACTTAAAAGGGCTATCAATCAGCATGCATTAAAATAGCTGAAGACTTGGACTTGTTTCAGCACAATAATAGACCAACTGTTTAAAGCTTTTTTAAAAATGTTATTTCATCTTTAATAAAAGAGGAAGTTAGGTAAAATACTTTAGTTTGTGGTTCCTCAATTTGGCTAACCTTATTGTTTGTTCCACTTAGACATAGCAATGACTTTTCCATTTATAGGGGTGTGATAAATATTCCATAGGAGCTAATAAAACAAAGCAGGGAATTCAGAAGGAACTTTGTTATGCAGTGGTGAGAATGTGGAACATGCTACTATATTAAGTGGTGGAGATAGTTGGCATAAATATATTTAAGCACTAACTAGATAAAAGAGAAAGGACAATTACCTCATAAGGTTAGATAAAGTAAGGTGGTAACTGGCTTCTGGAGTGTAATTATAGCGTTATTCCTGTGTTGTAAAATTTGAAGTTATTAATGTGATGACAACAGATGTAACTAGACACTTCCAAATGAATGTCAATAGCAACTTGCATTTATTTATATACATCTTTAATATTTTTAAAAGTCCCAAGGTATTTCACAAATCTGAGACAAAAGATCAAATGTGAGGTGAGGTCATGAAAATCTTCATTAACTGAATGGATGTTGATTTGACCTTAAAGAACCAATGTGAAGAGGTGATTCCACAGCATGTGCCTACAGGGCCTGGCCTTCACTTATGGGTGAAGAGTGGGAAAAACCACAAGAAGTTAGATTCAGAATGATGGGAAGTTGCACATTGTCGAGTTGGAGGAAGTTGCAAATCTAAAAAGGGACAAAACTGGAAATGTTAAACTATTAGTACATCAGTATCCATCAGCAAGGACCTCGATTATTTTTGAAATGGATTTGGAATACAGTATAGGCAGCAGAGTTTTTTAGATGACCTGAAGTTAACAGAAATGCTGGAACGGAGGCAGGCTAGGAAGGTAATTGAATATTGGACTTGTGGCAAATATTAAGATTAATTGGCAATTAGGCTGAGACAGAGGAAAAGGCTGCAAATTAATAGGTAGCTGTTTTACTGATGGACAATTTTAGTAGGAAACTCGCACAGAGTCAGTGTCCAAAGACCTGTTAATTGTATCTATTGTGGTTAAGCACATATAGATGGTGGGTATTGACTGTATGGTTCTTTGGGCATAGTATAAAGAGACGCTACAGGAATTTAATAGAGTAAATGGAGGTGTACCTATAATTTTGCACTGAGTAAATCTATCCTGAGTAATGACTGGCCTTGAGTTCTTCCTTCAACTGTCTGTCAGTCTGGGGTAT